>NC_088173.1:65317962-65682962 GCF_028769735.1 Zonotrichia leucophrys gambelii
GAGCTGGCTCTGCACGGGGCCGATGCCGCCGGTCTGGGGGTGCCCTGCAGCCCCTCAGCCCCGGCAGCCTCCGAGCTGGTCCCGCAGGACAGCAGCGCCCGGACGAGCGGCTCAGGAGAGGCTGCTGCTCGTCCGTCCTGAAGGAAAATGGAAAGAGAGGGAGATGGGACCGGTCACCCTGCCCGACCACTGCGAGATATTGCATGTCACAACTCATCTAGGGCCCCATAATCAGCGCTAACTTTCTGGTGAACAGATAACCAGAGATGGCAGATGGATGGAGATTGCACAAATGAGGCTCTAATTGACAATCAATTGTGATTAGGAGCAATAGAACATCTTTATAACACTCGCTTTAAGCCGCCCACAAACAGAAGCGCCGAGCGGGCCGGGGGTCCCGGCGGTGCCCGCCCAGCATCGCTGCGCACCCCGGCTCCGGAGGGGGATCGGGGGTGCGGTGGCACCTGGGAGCCATCGGGGCCAACAGGAGGGTCCTCAGGGATCCCCAGGGATGTGCGTCCTTGTGCCCCCAGCGCCCAGCGCTAGCCCCTGAATTTGTGCTGATGCTGCAGCTCTGGGTTCCGCACGCCTGGGAGCGGTCCCTGCCCGGCCACAGGAGTCAATCACAATTTGGATAATTTTTTTTTTTTTCTAAGAGGAATTTTAAAAATATTCATACCACCGCCGCCCCCAAATAACCGCATTCTCTCCCCACCCCACCCCCAAAAAAAGTACAAATAGTACAAATACAGTCTAGTACGACAGCGAATCTGATCCAGCATCTACCCAACCCACCGTCTGTTTTTCATAAATAATATCCCAGCGCTGCGGGCAGGAGAGATGTGAGTGAGGAACATTTATCCGAAAGCAAAGATGGGACCAGGGGCACGGCCGGAGGAGGAAGGAGAGAGGAGCTGTTAACAAACCAACAAACAAACAAACCAACAAACAAACCCAGGGTGCGGGCTCGTGTGAGTGTGTGCACACACAGATTAAAACTTCGCTCTCGCTCTCGTGTGTTGGTGGCAGCCCCGTCGGTGAGGTCAGGACAAGGGGGAGAGGTAATTACCTACACATGATCGGAGATTATACATACCATTTCAGCCCAGGAGGTGATTTATAATTTAAAGATAAAGCATAATAAAGTCATAAAAGAGAAAGGACACTGTTGTGGTGTCTGATTAAAATCTAAGGGCTGGTGTATAATATATGAGCGGGGGCTGTTGTGGGCTCCGGCTCAGCGGGACTCCCCTGGGCCCAGCCCGCTGATGGACTAATCATGTCCAAGACCTACCAAAATTACAAGCTGATTGTTTTACCCATTATTTCTCCCAACTTTTAATTTCTGCTTTCTAAAGGATCATTGCCCGCGGTAATTGCAAAGGACCTGTCCTTGTATGTGTCACCAGCCTCAAAGACAAAAAAAATCTAATTTTCCTTTTATGCTTTCTCTATTTTCCTACTGCCCCCCCCCTTTTTTTTCCCCTGGCAGCTAATTCAAACTGAGTAGCGACTGGAGCGTCCAAAACAAGAATGAAATTGATATGATCAAAGAACACACAACTATACACGAAAGGGAAGGAAATTAGGTAGGGGGTGGGAAAACATGTTGTATAATTCACAGACAATTTTATTCCTATGTCTTAATTTTCTGCAATTAAAACCGTTTATAATAAGAGAGTATTTTTTGAAAGTGGAACTTGGGTCTGGGTATACCTTTACTCCTTGCATGGAAAGGAATAGACCTTTTCTTCCAGCTACTCAGGATTTATTTATCGTCGTGTTTTGTCTTGTGCCGTTTAAACGTATTAATTTTCTTCTGGCATTTTCCTGGCACTTACATTTGAGATTTAATTTTAATTAATGAGCTAAGGAGGAGAAAGAAGCGTGTGAGGGCGTGTGTGTCCGCGGACACAAGCTTCTCTCCAACTGCTAAACCTCCGTCCATAATTTTCTCCTTTTGTTCTAATTTAATAAACCCAGCAGGGAAGGGAAACAGGTGCTGGGGGCTGACACCTCCGATCCCCCACACACACACACACAATCCCCTTTTGATCATCTAACTCCACTATTAGGGATGGAGGACCTTAAGTTCCCATTTTCCGTGTATAATATCTTCTTTATATTGATCCCGCAATTATTTAAAAGAAAGCGTCATCTCCTCCCACTTCGCCAAATAAGGCTATTTAGATGCTTTCCAGATGAGTGGAGGTGTGCTGAAACAGAGCTGACAGCCGAGTATATCACGGCCAACGCCATCCTTCATTCGCTCTCGCTCTCTGCCCCCCTCCCCCGGCACGCACTTTCACCGTGTCTCTCTTCCAGTGATGAAGATTGCAGACTATTATGGGCGAGGGATTAATTTGTAGCCAATTACAATCCGGTGCTAAATATGAATGCATAAATAAGATACAGCCTCGCCTCCGTGTGTGTGCGAGCGAGAGGGGAGGGCGGGGGGGCAGGAGCGGCCGGGCAGCCTGGCGAGGATGATGAGAAGGAAGAAGGAGCAGCTGAGGGGAGGCTCGGAGCCGAGCATCACCTTGTGACTCCCGCGGCCGCAGCCAGCGCGGCCCGGGCAGCTGGAGGCAGCGAGCGGCTCGTCCTGAGCCGGAGCGGAGCCGGGGAGGAGTTTGCACATCAACTTCGGCGGAGGAAGGAGGGGGAGAGCGAGAGGGGAGGGCCGGGGGGAGAAGTTGCGAGCGAGAGGGGCTCTGCGAAGAGTCATGAACGCGAGCAGAGACAAGGCCGGTGACATCTCCATCCCGGCGGCGGCGGTGACAGCCCCGGCGGGCGCGGAGCCCCGCGGCTGCCACGGGGAAGGCATGGACGGCCGCGGCGAGCAGCGGCTCTCGGCCGGCGGCGAGCTGCCGCTCTACTGCCCCGCCAGCCGCGACCGGCAAGGGGACGGCCAGAGCAGCACCCCCGGACAGGAGGCGGCCGTGGCCGCGCTGCCCATGGTGCACAGAACCACCTCCTTCTCCGTGCTCGACATCCTGGACCCTAACAAGTTCAACAGCAAGCGGCGGCACTGCGCGGGCTTGTACAAATCGGCGGGCGCCGAGTTCACGCTGGGGGCGGAGGATAAGCCCGAGGACTCAGGGACGGAGCTGGCCGAGCAAAAGGCTCTCGCCGAAGATTTCGACGCGTGCAAGAAGTCCGCAGAGCTGATCAGTAAGTAGGTCTGGGGGCTGCCCTGGGTTCCCCCAGCAGGGTCTCGCATGCTTTGACATCTCATCCTTGCCCTGATGGCACTTCGGGAGCCGGCTCGGGGAGGGACAAACGCGCCCTGCGCTGCTGCTGCTGGATGTAGGGAGATGGGATTCTGAGTCGGGGTGCAAGGAGGGAGAAGATTCTGAGTCGGGATGCAAAGGGGCAGTGGGATTCTGAGTCGGGATGCAGGGAGGGAGCAGATTCTGAGTCGGGATGCAGGGAGGGAGCCGGGCGCATCCCGCCGGGACAGGCCGGAGGGCCCCAGGCCCCGGGGCTCGGCCCTGGCCGGGCTCCGCTCCCCGCATCCCCGGGACACGCGGAGCTGTTCGTGCCGAGCACCCCCGGGAGCGGCAGGACCGACCCCAGGGATGCCGGCCTGGCTGGGCTGCGGAGGAGCCCCGCCATCCTCATCCTCATCCTCCTCCTCCTCGCAGGAACGGCCAGCGCTGCCCGTGAGCTCCGGCTCAGGCAAACTTGGGAGCGGCTCCTCCGGTTTCGGAGGGCCGGAATCGCGGCCCCGGGGGTGCAAAATCCCTCCCTTGGTTCCCCCACCCCGCCCGGGCCCCCCAGGCGTTCATGACTTTGCGTCTCCTCTCCCCAGCCCCGGACCCTCTCCCGTCCTCCCCCGCCGCTGCCGCCCGTTGCTCTGGGCGACAGATTCAATTTTCTCTCTCCCCTTGGCTTTTTTAGGACAAATCAGACTAATTGTGACAAAATGCTGGTTATCTCTGGAAAAACAATTAAATTCCTTCGATTACATTTAAGGTAAAATGTGCTTAGCAGCGTAAAGAGGCTGGATAATGGGGAAAATCGCCCCAGAGTGGCATGTAGGACTGCTTGGATCGATATCCTATTATCGAATTGTGCATATCTCTTTCAAGCACCTTGCAAACTCTTCCCTAACATCTAAATTATAGGGTCAAAATTCGGATAATTACTCGATTAAAACCTATTACACTTATTAGGGCTCGCTATTGATCGGGAATTGCATTCGACCCAAGCTCTAGATTGCTTTTTCTTTCTGGGTCCGAATATCCCAACTTTCTCACCTCTAAACACCGCGGCTCTGGGGATCACGGAGGGTTTCCGGGGAAAGGCTGTCGTTGTGGAAAATATCTATAGTTATTCCATGCCCAGAGAGGGGAAAGAAGAGGCAGCGAGCTACAGGGGATAAACTTCTCGGCTTAGGAAAAATAGTTTGTGTGTCCGGGGCGAGAGGGAGGACTCGGAGGTTTCCAACCCCGCCATAGCGGGACTCTGTCAAGTAAAATTAGGCAGCGAAAGAGGTCTGGAATCTGCTCCAGTCCGAGCCACAGCGGATTTTTCATCTGTAAAGCAAGAGCAGGAATTGGGCGCTAATAGAATTCAAAAGAGGTTTTTAAAAGCAGTGCGGAGCTGGAGTAATTATTCCTCTAAACTCATCTGACTTTCGTCATATTAAATAGATCTGGGCCATCAGAAAGACTGACGAGGTTAACCTATCGCTAATCTCACACTTTTATCTCCAGACAAGGAGAGAAATGTAACTCCATCTCTTCTCTCAAAATAAATACGTTCGGAGGCATCGCGGCGCGGTGCGCTTCGCCCGCTGACAACTTCCCCAGGCGCTCCACGCAGGGACTCCTTCGGCCACGTCGCCTAAATGTGATGGCAGTGGCCAGAAATAGACCTGGGACTGCTCGAAAATCACGGAATTTAATTCTTCTCTTTTCCCGTCGTAATTAATATTAGTTCAAGTGGTGGCTTAATCTGGGAGAAGTGTTCTGAAAAGTAGCTCTGTCCAGAAAAGTACCAACCCCTCGGAAAATGCAAAGGATTTCTGGCCAAAGTGAAAATAGCGCTCGTCAACAGCCGCTCGTAAAACTATTTTAATGTTAAAAATAACAGTTTAAATTCCCCATTAAATTACCATTTAACCTATTCCCGAAAATAAAAAAATAAAATTAACAAGCCCGGCGCATCCATCTCCGCCGCCAACTCTATTCGCGGTGCATTTTTTTTTTTGTCTTTAAAATGTTTAGTTGACCCACGGCTGGGATTCCCTAGACGGAAGATCAAACCCGAAGCTGGCAGCTGCAGGTTCGCGGTGCGCTCCGTGCGCGGGGGCTGCGGCCGAACCAGCCCCGAGTCCGCCCCGCAGGCGCAGCCACACGCACCTTTTATAAATCGTTGCTGTAAAAAATTACGCCCCGCAATTTCTAGCAGGTCCTACAGGTTGCAGGACGCCTGTCTGCACTCTGGGTCGGGCTGGGAGAAAAGTGACCTGGTTCTGTTCTGTTCTGTTCTGTCCGGCGGCGATCGCCCGCGTTTTCCATGCTCCGGGCTGAACAGAAAGCTGGAAAGGGTTCTTAACGAACCCTGAGTTATTAAGGGATATTTGCGGAGTGACAAGGACAGCAATACTCTGCCCTTATTTCCCCCACTGAACCAGCCATATCCGAAATCAGCGCGTTGAACAAAACGCACTTCTCAAACCACCCCTAATTTTACATGCGGGACTTAGGGGATCCTGCGTGAGGACACAGAGCAAATTTGAGGCGTGTTCAGGTTTGGGGGCGATTAAAAACATCTAAACTGCGGACGGGATGAGGTGACAGAGCAGCGATTCATTTCCCATTTGCGTATCTCGGTTAATCAAGGCAGAGTCCTTGATTAGGGGTTCCCGGAGCTAGAGCCCCGTTGCAGAAGTGAGAGAGGGAAGTTTAGGAGTGTCTGAAAGCACCGGCGGAAAAGGACGGGACTTTTCCTCTGCCCCCATCTGCCCCAGCCCCGTCCCCTGGAGGAGGATTCGCCTCTCGCTCCCCCGACGGAGCCCGGGCCCGGCCAGGACGAGGAGGAGCCGGTTCTCCGGAAAACGCGATTTGCTCTCAGGCTTCATAATGACAGAATCGTCAGCAGAAGTCCAATAGCCTTAAATATCGGATAATTACCCTGTTCTCCGATGGAGACCCGTTAATTGGAGCGTAATATAAACCCAAATAAATTAAATGACCGTTAACTAGTTTGTACATTGCACAAAATGAGTTTAATTAAGTTTGTATCTGCTCTGCTAATCAATACAAGTATTTACTCCACTTTAATACTTCCATCTCGGGAAGTGACAAGAGGTCAAACCAGACGCAGGAAGGGTTAAAAATGCCAGAGCAAAACCCAGCAAATCGCCCATCGATTCGGAGATTTCCGTCACTAAAATTGTTAGAGGCTCTTTGACATCGCTGCTGCCCGCTCCCCAGGCACGGCCGGCCCGGCCCGGGCAGGGGCTTCTCCCAGCGCCCCGCTGCCCCTCGGGGACCCCGGGGATACTCGAGCAGGCGGGGATCCTCGCCCTGCTGTGCCCCCAAAGGCCTTTCCAGGCTGTGGGAAGGGGGTACATCCCCTATCCCGGCCGCATCTCGGATCTTGCCTGAGGTGTTTGGCTCGGAAGGGGCAGCGCTGGCACAGCCTCCCCGGGCCGGACAGCCCCTTCCCGGCCCCCGAGCTGCAGTTCCGAGCCCCATCCCCACTGCTGCTCCTCGCCCTGGCCCCTAGCCCACCCCCGGCTCAGGGCTCGGGAGCAGCCCCGCACCGAGGGCCCGGCCCGGGTGAGGAGCAGCCCCGCACCGAGGGCCCGGCTCAGCAGCAGCCCCGCACCGAGGGCCCGGCCCGGCCGCATCCCCACGGAGGGCTGAGGGGCTGAGGGGCGGCCGCGCTGCCCGGCAGCCCTGTCCGGGAGCAGCGGGGACAGCGGGTGGGAGAACCCTCAGGACACCCCGGGGCCCGCACCGGGGGGCTGGGGCGGGCGGCGCGGGGGCCGGGCCGGGCGGCGAGCCCTAACAGCGGCTGTGCCTTGTCCGCAGAGGACGGGGAGCTCTACAAGGCCGAGGAGTGCGACCTGGACTACAGCAGCCGGCCGAGCCGCAGCCCCGACAGCGAGCTGCAGGACGACGAGGAGCTGTGCAGCGAGGAGAGCGGCAGCACCAGCGGCAGCTCCGGCAGCTCCGGCCCCGCGGCGCCCGGCGAGGCCGAGCCGGGCCCGCTCCGAGCCGAGGCGGCCGAGGCGGGGCTCGTCCCGGCCCCCGCGCCCCCCGCGCCGCCCCCGCCGCCCGTCGGGGCGCAGCCCGGCCCGCAGGCCAAGCCCAAGAGGAAGCGGACGGGCTCGGACTCCAAGTCGGGCAAGCCCCGGCGGGCGCGGACAGCCTTCACCTACGAGCAGCTGGTGGCGCTGGAAAACAAGTTCAAATCCACGCGGTACCTGTCGGTGTGCGAGCGCCTCAACCTGGCGCTGTCGCTCAGCCTCACCGAGACGCAGGTGAAGATCTGGTTCCAGAACCGCCGCACCAAGTGGAAGAAGCAGAACCCGGGCGCCGACACCAGCGCGCCCACGGGCGGCGGCGGCGGCGGCGGGGCCGGGGCCGGGCTGGGCGGCGGGGCCCTGCCGGGCGGGCTCAGCCCCCTCAGCCACTCGCCGCCCATGGGCGCCCCGCTCTCCATGCACGGCCCCGGCAGCTACGCCGGGCACCCGGCCGGGGGGCTGGTCTGCGCCGCCCAGCTGCCCTTCCTGCCCAGCCCCGCCGTGCTCTCGCCCTTCGTGCTGGGCTCCCAGACTTACGGCGCTCCGGCCTTCTACACCCCGCACCTATAAGCCCGACGCTCCTTCCTCCTCCTCACTGCCGGCTCCTTCCCGCTGTGCCCGCCGCCCCTGCGAGGATCGCCGGGCCGGGCTCACGGCACGAACCCCGCGGCCGAGAGTGAAAGCGAGCACCGAGCGGCAGCGGCACCGGGCAAAGGGGCAGCCCCGGAGCCACCGGGGGTGAAAGGAGCGGTCGGAGGCTCCCGGGAACCCTCGGCAGGCTCCCCCGCCCCCCGGGCCTTTCTACGACCCTTTTTGTACGCGATGTGTCCGGACTGCGCTGCTGAGGGAAGCAGGAGGAGAAACCTCCCTCCCCCGTGTACATACGAGTAGATGTAAATCATCGTTACCTGTCTTTTTATTTTCACCGTCCCTCGTTGCTATGTGGGTTTAATTAATTTAATAATTATTATTAATATTATTTGCCTTTGTTTTTATTCTGGTCTGGCCACTAGCGAAAGACTTGAAAAGAAGATTATGTACCCATTTGACTCTCAGGGTAAAACGGAGAACTATCGCTCCTGTCCCTCGACACTGCACAAGCAGAGGCGCCGCTCCCTCCGTGACCTCACGGTGACGAGGGACATTTTTTACAAACGTCACTGTCCATCGAAGGGGCAGCGAGGGCGGCTCCCGGGGCGCGGGGCTGGTTTTTTACGTTAAACATTTCTGTATATTTCTGGTTGTTACAAAATAAAAGAAAAAAAAAAGTTTTAACTTTATAATTAATGTATAAGACGAGGGAGTAAGAGCAAGAGGTGATAAAGAGAGCACTTTGTTTGCTAAACACTTTAAATCAATCAATAAACTCTAAAGAAACGGCGCTTTCCGTGGTGGGAGTCCCTGGTTTTCGGGTGAATCTTTGAAAGAAAGTTTCCTCTGGAAAACGCCTGCCTCATGAGACGCTCGGATGGATGTCTCGCATCATCCTTTTCCTTTTCGTTTACTCTGAGAGCGTATTTCTTATACGCAAATAAACCTTATTCTTCTTGTACGAGGGAGGGTATTTCCCTTCTTAGTTTCCTTGTTTGCATTTTCTTAATTGGCTTTGCCGATTTGCGCAATATTACGGACAAAATAAATATCTTATATAGAGGGAATCCGACATCTCTGCCATGTTTCCCCCGATGGGAAGTCCGATATTTTGGATTTATGTAAATTTAATAAATCGGCTCCTTCATTCAGTTTGCACAGCTTTAAAAATAAAATAATCTTTCCATCGCCGTTCCTCTGATTACTCTTAAATTCGTATCAAAGTTGGTCTTTTATAATACTTTCTTTTTTACTTTCAAAAAAAAGTGTATAACGGCTGTGAGTACCGCGGGGTGGCTCCGCCGGCCCAGCAGCTCCCAGCCGAAGAAGAGCTTTCATTTTCCACTCATTTTAGGTGTGGGGTTGTTTTTTGTTGGATTTTTTTGTTTGTTTAGGTTTTGGGTTGTTTTGTTTGTTTGTTTGTTTGTTTGGGGTTTTTTTTTTTCCTTTTTTTCCCTCGGGGGCAATGCTAATGAACCGACATTTTGCGGAGGGATTTTTGGGTGGCAGAGCATCCTCCTCCTCTCGGCACTCGCCGAGGGGTCCCCGGGGTGTCCCGGCTTTGCTCCCCACTCATTTCCTTTCCCTGCTCCCTCCCGTTCCCTCAGCCCGGCTCCGATCTGGGATCGTGCATGGCCGGGAGCTCCACAGCCTCAAATGGAATCAAATGGAATCAAATGTTTGAGCCCTCCCGTGGAAACAAAATCTGCCGCGACCGCCGGGGTCAGAGACAAGGGGCTGAGGCCTCCTCTGAGGGGTCGGCAGCCTGCGGGAGCTGCGGGGAGGATGGGGGATGCTCTGGGTAATGCGGGATGCTCCAGGTTTAGCAGGATGCTCCAGGTAATGCGGGATGCTCCAGGTAATGCGGGATGCTCCAGGTAATGCGGGATGCTCCAGGTAGTGCGGGATGCTCCAGGTAATGAGGGATGCTCCAGGTAATGCGGGATGCTCCAGGTTTAGCAGGATGCTCCAGGTAATGCGGGATGCTCCAGGTAATGCGGGATGCTCCAGGTAACACGGGATGCTCCAGGTAATGCGGGATGCTCCAGGTTTAGCGGATGCTCCGGTATGAGGGATGCTCCGGCAATGCGGGATGCTCCAGGTTTAGCAGGATGCTCCAGGTAATGCGGGATGCTCCAGATAACACGGCAGCTCCAGGTAGTGCGGGATGCTCCAGGTAATGAGGGATGCTCCAGGTAACACGGGATGCTCCGGGTAATGCAGGATGCTCCAGGTAATGAGGGATGCTCCAGGTAACACGGGATGCTCCAGGTTTAGCAGGATGCTCCAGGTAATGTGGGATGCTCCAGGTAATGCGGGATGCTCCAGGTAACGCGGGATGCTCCAGGTAATGCGGGATGCTCCAGGTTTAGCAGGATGCTCCAGGTAACGCGGGATGTTCCAGGTAGTGCGGGATGCCTCAGGTAACGCAGGATGCTCCAGGTAATGCAGGATGCTCCAGGTAACGCGGGATGCCTCAGGTAACGCAGGATGCTCCAGGTTCTCACTTCCCCGCCTGCAGAAGCCTACAAGCATCAGGAGTCTCTGACCAGGCTCATTTGCATTTGTGAAAATAAGATCTGTTACGATGAAAGGTGCTCTGAAGTAAATTTTCAGGGAAAAACATGACAAGTAGTAACGCTTGGAGTATGTAAGACCGTGTACTGCTCTGCACAGTTTTTACTGGTAGAAGAAAAGCAGCCAAACTGGGAAACAGGCACTGGGGAGATGGTCTCACACTGCACTGCTGTGCACCAGGTTTGAGTAAGTGCCACCAGCAGCCAAACTGCTGGCCCAGGTGAGGCATGACACAGCTGAATAAAGAGATAATTCAACCCCTGCCTGCACTCCAGGAGCTCCAAGCAGTTCCCTGCCAGTGGGGAATAATTTGGCTCCAACAGGAGCTGCCCAGAGCTGCAGAGTGCAGGACTCCCTCCTCCAGGCTGGTTAGTGTCCTGCCAGTGAAACCTGCTCATGTGAGTATTATTACTCACAGCTGAAGGAGTCAGTTAGGCTGAGATTCCCAGTCATTAAATGCAATTTAACAAGGCTTCTCACATTTTATGGCAGCGCTGAAAACAGAGCCGCAGGTATCTTTCTCAGCATAGTTTAGGAAGTTATTGATAACCCTTGCTCCAGTGCCTCACCCGGAGCTGCGGGATCATAAAATTCTAGAGCAGAGCTGCACAGCCTCAGCTGCAGCGTGTGCCTTGCCCAGCATGCAGGCCTGCAGTGGTGTAGGGCATGTTTGACACTCTGCTCACAGGTACTGTCTGCACCAACACCAAAGAGCCAGCTCCAATAATGCTCCCTGGAGCAGAACTCTGCAGCTGGCTCGTGGTGCTGGATCAGAGCGTGTGGGTGGTGACAGTGAGAAGAATGATGGTATTGACACGGGGCAGCTGCTGAGGAGCAGCTCAGCTGTGAGTGCTCAGCCCCTGTGTGCTGAACAAAATGCTCTCACCTGCCTGAAGCTCCCAGCTCCATCCCCTGTTCCTGCCCACTGACACTGGCTCTGCAGGAGTCAAACAGGGCTCGGTGCAGCATTTCAGGTTGTGCCATTAGGTGGTCACAGAAAGCCCCCAAAGCTCCCACAGTGACCCCCAAAAGCCAATTCCACCGTGGTGCCCGTCTGGTGTCCCTGGTGCTCCTGCCCAGGCCCTGCAGCTCGTTTTCCATGAACCATCAATGGAGCAGAGCAAGCGGAACACTCTGACCGAGGGGATGAGGGCTATGACCCAAGCAGGAGGTGCTTGCTCTGGTCCATTCTGTCAGTCAAATTGTCTTTTTAATTACTTCATGATTCATAGAAAAAAAAGTGAAGTGCTAGGGGATTCAGGACAGGGAGCACATCCAAGGGGACACTGAGCAGAGCATTTCCAGAGGGCAGAGTCTCAGCTCTGACAGACTGAGCAGCACATTCAAACCCCAGTTCAGTGTGTTCAAGTGATGTCTTTGGCAGGTACCAGAGATGATCTGGCGCATCAGCACATTTTTGGACTAATTCCCATGAAATCAATGCTAAATCCAAGGGTGCAAACCTGTATTAGTAAGAAAAGATGCAGATATTAATTGCATCTTGCTATTGTTCACTCTGTGAATGAATGAGGTTAAAAAAGGAAAGTGCTCTATTTTACTTCATATAATTCAGCTTATACTGAACAAGTTTCAGTTGTTCAGTAAAATGTCTTATAATCAAAACAACAGAAAGAAGCACATAAATACAGACAGATACATTCCAAACAATTGAGAGAGAATGGAAAAATATTTCAAAATATTTTGTGTCATTGATTTCACGCAGCAATGATGCTTTACAAAGCCTTTGCAAACCAGTTCTGTACTATCACCTGCAGGAATTCCTTGTGTTGTTTCCACCAGAGCAGGGTGCAGTGAGTTACTTTTTTAATTCTTAGACATTTTTGATATCCATTTCAGAGCTTCTGTTTGAGACTAAACTCAGTCATGTTACACATTTCTAGTCTTACACTACACAAGTGAAATTTTAAAAATAAAGCTTTGTCTGTATAAACTCAAATTCATTTTCCAAAAATACACCATGATGTCTGCTTGCAGTCTGCTATATTAACAAATATTAATTCCTGTATTACATGACAAAAAATTCTGCTCAAACAGTTGAATTGAAATACTTAAAGGAAAATTATTTCACAATGTTTGGGCATTTCTGGTCTTCATGTTCTGTCTCAAAGATAACCAAGTAAATATGGTTGTTTTAGAGCCTTTCTTAAGAGCAAATAAAGTTTTTTTTCTGATACTGGAAGGTTTTCCAGACTCTGTGAGGTAAACCAAGGCAGGGAACAGGGGAACACTGGGAATGAAGGGGACAGGCAAGTAAAAAAAGAGGATCTTAATCAGTTTGTTGCTCAAAGTGGGCTCACATAAATGGTTTACATAAACCAAATTCTCTATCTGGTGGGTTTTTCACTTCTTTCCCCCTTGCTCACACAGTCATGTTGTGTGCCACATGCTCACACTAAACAGACATCTCAGGTGGACAGAATGGGGGCTGTCACAGTGAAAATAACCCTGACAGGAAGAGCTTTTCTCCTTTCCTGATGCTGTCTGGCAGAGATGTGAGCCCATGATACAGAATAAGCTTTAAAACAGGTTATCAAAGCCTTGGAAGGCTACAGCTGTGTGCCCACTGAGGAGAAATCCTGTTGGTGCTGGAAATCCTGTGGATGAGCCTTGCACTGATAGAGAAGCAGCCAGAAACCAGAGCATGGCCAGAACATAAAAGTCTGGACATGCAGGGTCAGGCAATATCTGCATGTGATTTACTAATTTATTCTCATTATGTGACACAGGTTCAGGTGGCTAAAACGAGCCAGGCTCACCCAAAGTGATAGACTTTATTTTAGAATACATCTTGTAGATTTTCTTCTCTGCAATGACACAGAAACATTTTACAGTGACAATGAGGGAGAGATGACACCAGAGCAAAGAACCAAAATATTGTCACAGTAACATTTATGTGGGGTGATGGTTTACACTGTAAATATTCACCCCCTCCGTAAACTGCTGCTTTTTCAAGAGAAGCAAAATAATCCTACTAGACTTAGCACAAATAAATGAATTATAGCTATTTTTCTTTCTAATTTTTTTTTCTCTGTAACCACCACATACATTACAAGAACTCATCATGCTCATACAAAGCTCCGTAAACTGCTGCTTTTTCAAGAGAAGCAAAATAATCCTACTAGACTTAGTACAAATAAATGAATTATAGCTATTTTTCTTTCTAATTTTTTCTCTGTAACCACACACATACATTACAAGAACTCATCATGCTCATACAGGGAGTCTCTCCTGCCTTTCCACTGTGACACAGGCCGAGTGACAAGTTTATTTCCTGTTCCTTGGTTCCCAAGGAGGGGAGCAGAAGTGCAGGAAGAGAGAATCTGAATGAGCTGCAGGTTGGGCTCCTCCAGCTCCCTGCGCTGCCCCGGAGTTCACAGCACCAAGCTGCACTCTCTGTGACCTGTTAAATGTTCTGAGAGCTGTGATTAAGGACGCTCTTTGGGACTTCAAGCACCAGCATTATGCCTTGTAGGGGTGATTTGGAGTGAAATACTGTGTTTGCCTTGAGCACGCTCTGCAGCACACCTGATCACACTCACCTCTGCTGCCTCTGCTCCAGCGCTGGGGAAAATGAACTCCCCTGCACATGTGGAAGCAGCATTTAATTTCTGCCCCAGTGAAACCGTGTGGCAGACTCTCCTGGTGGTGCTGTTAGCCTTCAGCTGCCAAAAATACTATTACAAAAATTCAAAGATATCCAAAAGCAATTTCCAAACAAGCAGGATCATATATTACATTTCCATATACCTTTTACAGTGCATGAGGATAAGAGTGGCTCCATAATGGCATTATAAATACAGCAAATGAATGGTGGATGCAATGCCAACACCTTGTCATTATGCAAATTGGAATGTGGCAGAAATGGTTATTCAACCACCCCTTTCAAACAACCACAGGTCTAATGCTGCTCATTACATCCAAACTAATTAGCACCACATTTAAAAAATTTAATAAGATTTTCCTTAACCCCTCAACAGAGAGGATTCCTCATGATAATGGAAAAGCATACCCTTGGCACAGGAGAGCTGGGTTTTTGCTCAGGGCACTGGCAGGCAGAAAAGCAAGGGGCAGCCTACCCAGAAAGGCAAATGATGATATTTCATCACACACATTTAGAGATGGAGAAGCAGATTGTGCTGACGTGAGCCCAGCTGGGTTTGCCCAGGCTCGGGGGCAGCCTGTGTCTGGCACAAACACCCCGTGCCCTCCTCCCTGGCACAGCCTGCTGCCCACCTCTGCCCTGAGCTGGCACTGGCGCTCTGGGCTCCCCAGAGCCTGCTGATAGCAAAGGCTCAGCAAGGACACGAATCCTTTTCTTTCTCCACTCAATCAGCTTTGAAGAAGAGGAGGGAAAGCACCAACTCAGAAACATGAGTAATTAAGGGATCTTTCTCCTTCCTTTCCTGCAGGGGCAGCATCCCACTCCCACACCTGGAAGAACAATTTTATCCCACAGGTCACCATCTGTCCAGCTGCCAGGCAGCCCTGGCTCTCATCCACATGTGCTTTTTTTAGGGGATGTGCTGTTTTAGGATCTTTAACACCTCTCCCAGCTGAAGGGGTGGGGAGGGGTCAGACTGGTCTGACCTAGGCTGCTGCTTGAGGCTTGTCCCTCTTAATTCCTTCAATTTCTGTAGAGGATTTTGTAATAGGACCATCACCACATCCAGTAAGAGATGCTCTGAGGGCTCTGAATGTACCAGCAGGATCTAATTTCTCTCATTACACTCTCACCACCTCTGTAATCCTCTTGGTGTCCCCATCCCACACCCAGAGGGCCCTGCAAAAGATAGTAAACACAACATTAGTCTATGAAAAGCCTTAGGATGATGTTCTAGACTGTGAAAAGCAAACTAAATCAGAACTTAGAAATGTATGTTCCCACTGTGATGTGTTGCCTGAACATTTGCATACTGTTAGTCCTACCTGAGATATGTGAATATGTTATAGTATCAATTTACTCAAACATATCTTTCCAGAGATGCTGCAACTTTGTAATTAAAAGACAAGGGGGAATTGTGGAGGGATAGAATGCAAGAAAATATAGATAGTGCAGAAGGTAACCTCACCTGTGAGGAGTTGCAGCTGTGCTAATTACCAAAGATTAGGAGCAAGCCTGCCCTAACAGGCCACAGCTGTGCCCAATGAGGATGAGTGCTACAAAAGAGTGGGCTAGCTGCAGTTTGTTGGCTGTGCTGTGAGGAGAGGTCCATGAGAAACCACCCAGAAGGTATGGGACTTTTGAAATAGGATGACAATGTTTTTCCTGGCAGGTGTCAGGGGAATCAGCAGATCTGGCCCTCCCTTGCCCCAGTCTGGGACTGTAATCTGCAGAGATCTCTTCCTCTCTGTTTGTTTCCTACATGAGGCAGTTTTAGCTTCACAGTGGTCCAGTTCCAGTTCCCAAGGGTGACAGGTGATGGGAGTGGTCTCCCACCAGCTCTCCTGCTTTAAATTGCAGGTGGCTCGGGCTGTCCCCTGAGCCAGGACATGGCACTGTCACCTCTGAGGCTGGGGAGGGACCTGGGCTCCAGCAGGAGAGCTGTTAATGCACCACGGCTGCCACTGCCTGTGCAAAGCCGGTGACTTTGCTGAAGGTGTGAGGCATCCCAAAAGGAATGGCTTTAAATGGCCGATTCTCATCACTAAAGTATTGCTGTAGCATCCTTACCCCTCCTGGTGCACAACCTCCAGAGACACTGACACCAGCTCTGAGGAAAAGCATTACAGAGGCTGTTGGAGCTGGATGAACCCCACAGGCAGCTGCACACAGCCAGGCACTTGCACAACGTGGGACACCACCAGGTGGCCATCTGCCTGTGCTGTGACACACCTCAGCTGGCTTTGTGCTGCTCCTGACGTTCAACACCTCTTGCTTCTGCCTACAGGCTCCTTGGAACCAGTAACACCCTTCTCACCCATTTCCACAGCCACTTTAAATGGAACACGTCTGCTTTTCGTTTTCCACAAAACAAAGGTGGTTTCTTCATTTTTTTTTTCCCAATAATGCCCACTTTGATTAACTGAAGCCTTTCCCCAACATGCAAACTGTTCTGTGTGGCACGATCCACTGTCCATGCAGAACTGCTTATAAATCCCATTTGTATGTTTTGCTTACCAGTAAGAAAAGAACTGCAAGCATTTTAATCATGATTTCTAGGAACTTTTTAGTGTTACAGTTTTCTAATAGAAACTTTCAGCCCTATGCAGGTTGATAAAGCCAAGCCTCAAGTGAGTTTAGAGAAAATGGAGTCACAAGGCATTGTGCTAAAGATGAGTAAGGGCTCATCACCCTGCCCCAGAAACCTTGGATGTGCTGAAGGGTGGATCTCATTCTTATTCTCACAAGGTCCATACCAAGCTCACTTATGCCCCTAAATGCTCTGTGTTTGAGTGCCAGACCATACATGCTGTGGTCTTTTTCCTTCCAGGCTTTTACTCCCCAGGTGTAACCATGTGCTCAGGTAAGAATAACCATGAAGGCCTGCTTGCAGTTCTTGTTTGTCCCACTGACACAACCCTGGTTCAGACAGGATGATTTACCTGCACCAGCACAGCTCACTTCAGCCCAGAGTCCCTTCAAGAACAGAATATTCAGCTGTATTACAACTGTTCACCTTAACAACCCTCCAAGGGCCAAATCACCTCAAGGTGAGCAGGTACCTGGAAATCACACACAGCATCCCCAGTCAGCACAAGTACAATTGCACAGGTGCTGGAGTGAGTTACAAAGACAAAACCACACACAGAGATTATCAGAATTATACTTGTATTTATTCTTTTTTCCCCGGAAGCCCTGAGCACAGGAACAGAAAAGTTTCAGTACAAATGTCACAGGGACAGTAGAGCAACATTTGAACCAGTGAGCCCAGGACCGCAAATTTGTAAACTGACACACAAAAAGTGTGATGTTTCAAAAAAGCAGATTCACCTATTTTGAATTTTTGAACATAAAAGCATTTTTATTTAGTGGAGGTATACTGGATCTTTGGAGAGAGATGCCTTCTTAAATTTCTTCTTCCAGCACAGCTACAGATAAACTCAGGAAAAGGAGAAAGCTCCCCCAAAATCTCTGAATTATGTCTGACCAGGTTTAACAAGACAGCATCCAAGACCTGCTGCGTGTATACCTGCTGAGTGGCTCTTGCAGAGAAATAATTGGATTAAAAGTGTCAGTAATTAACAAGGGGTAAGGGAAGGGTTTGTCCCACACCGGACCATGGGAACATAAAGAAGTGCTACAGAGGATGTGCAATCTACGTTTTCCTATGAAGGGTCAATGGTTCGTCTTGCCTCAAGGCAATAAATGAAGAAAAAGATGCAGAGGAAAAACACCAGAAGAGCTTTAAAAGAAGTCAGCACTGGCCATCAACCTGTCCAAAGTCAGGCACCTCTGTCTGAGTTGGCCATTTCTGAGCCACCTGCCAGGGAACCTTAACTTTGAAAATTCTCTTTCTGCATGAAAGAGCACCCCAGGAAGACCTTTTATTTTCTTTTATTTTTTTTTTTCCCAAGCATGCTTTTAATACAGGGAGAAAGCACACAGATCAGGTTTAACTGCCAGATTGGCCAACTGGGTCCAGACAGGAAGTTTTAATTGGTAATTGTAGAACTGATGTGGCTGAGTAGCATCATTAGAACCACAGCATGGTTTGGGTTAGGAGGGACCTCAAAGATCACCTATTTCCCTTCCACAGCCCTTCTGCCAGAGGCAGGGACACCTTCCATCAGACCAGGCTGCTCACAGTGGAACTTAACTGACTGACCACACTTTTCTTTTTTTATTCCCCCTCAGATTTCTGCCATTTCCATTCTCAATCTTGGTCTTTGGGATCTTTATTTAAGGCCCACAATGGGAACTCCATGGGGTCAAGTGGGGACTTTGTAGTGCTGACGTTTCATGGCTCCAGCAAAGGAGGGCTCAGAGTCACTGCACAATATAAATTCCCTATTCTTCTTACAGGGAGAAAACATGTTTTATAAATTAGTATCTTCAGCCTTTGCAGGCTCAAGAATCTCTGGAATATTGGCACAATGACCTTGGTGGCTCTTTGAAGGTTTATCACCAAGTGTCAGTGAAGTTTGGACTGTCTGGGAATCCCAGCACTCAATGGTTACCATCACATTCTAACGTGTGAGGTGGTGGAGCTGCTGGGTTTGTGTGTTTTATATTTTGTGTATGTTTTCTATTTTGTGTGTGTGGCTTCATCCTTAGTATGAAATCAAATCAGTTTAGCAGCTGATTCCACTGACTTGGTGATGAACTTGATTTGTCCTTATCCACATTTTCACCTGAAATCTTCACTGTCACATTAGCAAGACTGACACTAGAAGTGGCTTAACTTTCCAGTGCAGTCAGAAGATATTACTTGAAATTCTGCCTCTTTATTGTTTTAGTTTCAGTATTTCAGAAATATATCAACCTGTGTTGAAGAACAAAATATGTCTTCCAAATTACAGAGCTCTTGCAAGAAAAATTATCAAAAGTCAGCATAAATTGTTTTCTATGCAACACTTGTGCAAATCAGAAAGTATTTGGCAGAACTGTAAATTAGCTTTTCTCTGAGGTGGTCAGAAGTTACACTGAGTTGTTAAAATTTTCCCAATTTTTAATTCTTAGAGTCTCCTTACACATGAGGAAACACCTCCAACAGGTGAGTAACTAAGCCTGTGCTATAGAGAATCCATTCTATTCTGCAATGAGCACTTTATTAGAGACTTTTGCAGGTCACTTTGAAATTGATTTTCAAACACAACCCTCCTGATTCTCTGGATTCTTTTTACCCAGAAATCTGTATGAAAAGTTCCAAGAGCACAACTGGCCACTGTTTCATTCTCTCTCCTTAAGCTTACTATAGCCAGCAAACAAGTTTGGGAGATTTGTTTCAGTACTCAGCCAAGAACTACAACCCACAGTGATCCAAATGAACATTACCTCTCTGGAGTTAGAAGATTCCAGATGCTTATGTTTATATCTGGGTCCTTAGACTCTGGGGCTTTACCTGATGCAATTTTATCTGTTCCAAGCCAGACAGTTCACTTGTGCCACTTGGGTGATTCTCTTAAACTTCTTATTTTCACCTCATTCTGGAGCTTTTCTGGCTGCAGTTCAACTGGAGCACGCTCTGTACCTGTACAGACTTTCCCAGAGTGCTGCCCAGGAGCAGCTCTGAGAGACACTGGGATGCCACCTTGGGAAGAAGCAGGCCAGGATGGTCTTTGCCACTGCAGCTTGCCCATCTGTGCCACAGCTACCAAGACTGACTTAGCCCCTGGAATTCAGTTGGCAGAAATCAAACTCTGCTCCATTTATCATCTGAAGGCATCAAATGATTTGGATTTTTTTACTGCGCACCAAGGTGTTTGTAGAGGTGGGGCAGGAGCTGCTGTGCTGCTTGTGTGGCTCAGTTTGTACAGAAGGCTGAGAAAATGCTCTGCATTGCCATCCCTGGCAGCAATCAAATTGCTTTTAAAGTATCTTTTTCCCTGAAGGCCTGAAAGTGGAAAATTAAACACACGTACTGTCAAAGGAAGTATAAATTACATAAGTCCCTTAGGAAGGAAAAGAACCAAGCCCCAAAACATGAACAGTTTACCCAAATTATGTACAAGTCACAAAACATCTCTATTTCATGCATATTTCAAATAATTATCAACTTTTTAAATGCATTCAATTCCACACCACCACATCTTTTCCAAAATTAATATTCATTATCAAATAAGTTAAACTTGGAAACAATTTAAAAATGACACCTGTAAAAATGTGCCTAGCACAGTATTGTAGTGACAATACAAATATCTTTGATTAAGGGTTTTGCATTGCACTCTTGTAATAAAGAAGGGCAGAGGTGATTGAGAATTTAATTCAGTGCATAGTTGAACTGGTTGGCAAACTTCTCGTGCTTCCTTTGGTCCACCCGGTTCATGGCTTTCATGACCCGTTTCATGGCCCCTCTGAAAGAGAAACAAAACAACAATAACAGTTCTGTTGGGTCTCCTCAATCTCAGAGAACATTTATGAATGTTGGGGAATTTTATTAATCACTATCAGGCTGCTGAGCGTGGCATTGATGAGGCTGAACAAATTTGTCTTGTTAACTGAATTAGTTGCAGCAATATAAATAGTTTAATTCAGCAATGATTTTATTAACAGGAGTAAACAAATCCAAGTCTTTCAGTTTAATGGCTGTGCATTCCACCCTCCCAGCATTATTTCTTAGAGCCACATGGAGCAAGTTTGATTTTCAAAAGCACCTAAGTACTCCCGAGGAAAAAAACCTGAAAGTATCTAACAAGATCTTAAAAAATTAATACTCAGAAACCCTTATGAAATCAAGCCCACAATTCAGAATGTTTTTGTGAGGGAAGGGTTGGCTGTTCAGTTCGGGCTGAGTTAGACTCTTGCTCACACCAGCAGCATCCCCACTCCTGAGCAGCAGCTTTTAATCCACAAGAACTCTAATTTAGGAAGACACAGAGATTATTGTCTATCTCTCCAGGACAGGCTTCTGCTGCAGAAGAATTTAGCACAGGCAGGACAGTATGGCCAACACCTCACTCATAAATCATGCACAAATGGGATTTGTGCTGCCTTGGGATGGGCAAGACCTGAGCCCTCTGCATCTCCTGCTGTGCCTGAAGAAGGCCCTGGAATATTCTTCAGGTTCAAAAAGGAAGTGAGGGAATGAACCTCAGAGCTGTTAAGCTGTGTGGTGCTCCCAGATCCAGTGAGGGCCTGTCTGTCTCCCTGGTGCTGCTCCATTGCTTCCTCCCAGTAAAGATGTGCCCAGAGATTTCTCTAGGGAGAGGCTGCAATGCTTCTGAGCTGGGCCATTCAGACACCTCCTCTTTTTTCCCCTCCACAAACTTTTGAGTGAAGATTACACAGCTAGGATTTTGAGGGTGTGGAAAATGATGAACAGCATGGACAGGAGTAAGAGATTGTATAAATTGTATATATTGTAGGAGAGAGAGCAGCCCCTACATCCTCCAGCTGGTCAGGCAGAGGAATGGGCTCACAAATCCAGAAGAGTAAGAAGCAGCAGGAGCAGTCAGGAAAATGTTCTGCTGTGAACATCTGCCCATCAGAAGCTTAAAGGAGCTGCTGTGCAGAGCTGAGGGCACCGTGCCTCAGGAATTTTGTTCCTCACTGGATTCTGAAGTTCAATTTTAGTGGTTACTTCAGATGCCTCTGGAACAGAAGCTCAGCCATGTGAGGCTGATGTCTGCAGGTGTTCTCAGCTGTCCCCCTGCCTATGAAGGCTGATGTCCCCAACACATCTCCAGGTACACACCTGGCTGATGGCTGAGGTAGAGCAGCTGCAGGCTCGGTTTGAGGGGCTGTGCCATCCAAAAGCAGGGCACTGACTGATGTCTCCTTTGATTTCTACAAATTTGGCAAGTTCCATCACACAAGCAGATGGTTTCAAGGCCTGTGCTATTAAGACTCTACATTATCACAGTCTGCATTTATCACTTCTGAGGACGCTCCCAGCTGTGCAGGAAAATGAAGCTAAGACATGGGCAGTGTTCCTCAGGACCAGCCCTTACACACTATTCCAGCTCTGCTTCCAGGGTTATCTCCAATAAACAGGCTGACTTCTGGTTTGGGAACTGCTCTCTGTAATGGCTTCATTTCCAAAGCCATTTTGAAACATCTGAAAGAGGTTTCTCCTTAATAACGCTCTAAATGGTGGGATTAAAGATTTTCTCAGCAGCAAGTGCAATGAAAACCAACATTCTGAAAAAACACCCTGGAAGAGGTATACTTTTAACAAAGGTCTGCCAATAAAGTTACCAGAGTAAGGAAAATGTGGTCATGGTTTTGCACTTCAAATATTACCTAATTGGTAGGAGAAAAGTGAGCCTTTAGCAGTGCAGAGCGGCCTTGCCACTTTCGTGTCATGTAGGTTTTACATTAGCACCAGTGGATTGTGTGATACTGTAAATGAAATGAGATCCCACTTTGATGATCTGTGTGCAATTTCACTTAGCTTTATTGGCAGACTAGAGCCTGGGTTTATCACCTATACATTTCAAGTAATTTGGGGTTGTTATAAGGAGCCAAGGTTATCATCTTGTTTAGTGCTGCAAAGCATGAAACCTATTAAAAACTTGACAGGTTTGATTCCCTATGCCTGGCACTAACACACACCCAAAATCATTAGCACAAACCACAGTAAACCATGATATGAAATTCTAATCACTAGAACTGTATGTCTCTGACTTCTAACTAAGACCAGGTAACTTAAGAAATTCACATAAAACGTGCTATTTTCATCACCAAAAATAATGTGGATTTGGCTTTGTTATTATAATCAGTACATGAGAGAAGGGAAAATTCAGTTTAAACAAATATTGTGTCCTGGATGCTGTTCAACTCACCTAGTATGCTTAGAGAATAACCCACCATTAATGATTTTATAATAATGATTTTTCTTTTTTGACTTGACAACTTTACTTTCCTTTAGACTACTTTATTTCTGACATGTGAAACTCTTTAAAAAGCTGCAGCTGCTTCCCATTTGACGAAGACCAGAGCACGCTCAGGCAAATTTATGTTGTAGCTACATCTAAGCGAGAACAGGCATCAAAAATGGTGTTAATAATGGACAGATGGAGCTACTGTATGTTTTAAAGCACATTTGGGAGTGGCTGGCAGGCTCCCCCAGCCACCTGAGATGCTGTGCCTGACTAATAAATGATCATCCAGAGAAGCCAATCCAGCAATTGAAGTTTTTAAGAAATTGAGACAGGATGAAAAAAGCCTTTCATAGGGAAATTTTGCACATTAGTCAAAAATCACTCTCGAAGAAACAACCTTGTTTGTTAGTACCTGCTATTTTTTACCCTCCAGACATATGGAAGATATTCTTGCTTGCAGTTAGCCAAAGAAGCTATTTAGTAAGTGCATGTTAATACAGAAAGTACTGCTGAATCAAACAGAAATAGGAATTAACAGGCTTTAAATAATGGAAGTTTCTTACTTATTGAAGACTTTCTTCTCAAGCCGGGAACGAGACGTGTTAGCCTGCTGCTTCAGGTCTGTCAGATTTGGATATTTTTGCTTCTTCCCTTTCTTTTTCTGTCCTTTTCCGTTACTTTTAGAGGAACCAAGATCCAGTCCTGTAGCAGCTTCAACTTCTCTCATGAACTCTGGATCTCTCCACTCTGTTCGAAAGACAGAACATGAACTCTGAAACCCCAGCCCAGGGGGGATTTGCAGCCCCTAAGGAAGAGGCTCCTGTCAGCAGTGGCCACTGTGATCTAAGCTGCACACACAAAGGAAGGGAGGATAAAGCAGTTTCCCAAAATTACAGATCTGGGTGAAGAAGCCCTGCCAGTCTGTATTAGCAGCTGCTATGGACAAAACTGTCCTGTAGGAAGAACTAAGTCGAGGTTTTTCAGTGGCACAGTAGCAAAGTCCCGAGGAAACTATTCCATGCAGGAGAGGTGAATAAGCACAGTGATTATTATTTAGAAATGAAAATGCCAACAATGTAGCTGAGGAATTTATCTGCCGAAATAAATTCAGCATAAGCTTAAAAATAAACCTAAAAAAATTGAATATATCAACTTTTTAGCAGAGTAGGGCTGGCAACATTGTGATTTCCTTTCATCAATAATATTTACTTTAAAACAAGAACTGGTAATAGACATCTCCACAAAATTTTTGAGTAGGGCAACATGACCCTGTTACCATGACACCCATTTTGCATCTGAAAAAGATACCACTTTCTAAGTATCCCATTTTGCCTCAGATTAATTATCTAAATCAAGTTTCTTCCCTTGACAATGGCACAAGTTAATTTATCTAAACAAAATCTTGTTTTAAATATTTTCAAAAACTTAATGCTTCAGAATCCAGCCACACACTGTAAGTGGATTCTGATCCTACATGCCACCAGAGGGAAAAGCATGAACAATTTACTGTGGACTGTTTAATGAAGCTGCAGTTTTTCACCTTCAGTGTAGTCTTGTGTATCAAACAAAGTACCACAAAGTAAAAATGTGGCTGGAGGATGGACATCTGCCAAGGGGAAATTTAGAAAAATTTCATTTCATTGTAAAGACTTTGAGCATTTAGGTTGAAAAACATTGTAGGAAGTACTACTTCAAAAAGAACATAGTCCACACTCAGCAGAAATGCCAGAAGCCTGCATTTTAACAACAGTAATTGCCAGTCATTTGTCATAGTTTCCCTTATGTCAGTCAGCCCTTCTTGTCTGCAGAAATTGTAACACCAAATGTCGACTCCTCTTACATAACAACTTTGTAAATATAGAGAAATAAACAGTCCTAAAGGACTCTACAAGTTCATTTGTACACCAAGATGGTCACTGAGTGTGACAAACGCTGCTAACAACATTTCAGGAAGGTCAGAGGCAATGTCCTCACTTAAGAACACGGTGTTAAGGAACAGCAGAGCAATTTTCCAAGGAAAGGTTAGATCTAAACTACCATCATACATGAAAGCAAGGCCTGATTAAAATCCAACACACCAAAAAGCACCAGGAAAACCAAGCTGTTCAAGAGCTGCACAGGAGAGCTACAAAGGGAGAAAATAGAACACATACACTTGATAGATCATAAGACCTCACAGAATTTTTTTTTTTTGAAGTGAGGGAATACAGAAGAGCACAATTCAGATACAGGAACGATTAATCCAAGATTAAGGAAAACTGTCTAAACAGTTTATCTCCCAGTAATAAGAAGGCGTCACAGTTTAGGAACCCCGTGAATGGAGCAATTGTTTAAACACAAGGAAAAAATGCCGGCATCCAGTAGAGATGAAATGAGCATTTGAGTAAAATGAAGGAGCAATTTAAAAGCTTTTGAGAAAAATCAATAGAATGCCAGGGAAGAGCAGGCTTTTTGAGCATTGATGGGCCCCTAAAGCTCTTCATACATTGTTACTGAGTTTAGCAGCAGGGAAAAGAAAATGACACAGTTTGCAAGGGTAGGCGGGAATCGATACTGTAGTTAGTAAAGAGATGCTATTTCACATCTGAGTGGCCAGCGGCCTGCCTTCACCAGCCTGTCCTGATACCTGTTTGTTAACAAGTCACTAAGGGCTGAAAAACCAGATACTCTTCAGGGCTGACACAAAAAATAGGCACTTAATTTGCTCCAGTGTGTGAACTGTGGGAAAAGGATGAACGCTGCAGATTAGCGGGTCAGGCTAATCCCAAGTGATTCACGGCTCCAGCACTGAAGAGCCCAAAGCACCTCTCTGTGGACATTAGCCAGAGTTTAAAATTTTGCACTAAGATAATAAATAATCCATAATAACAATGACAGTGTTGTCAAAACACAGTCATTAGTACACAAAACATATGACTTTTATATAACTGTTTCCCCCTTTAATCATAAATCTGCCATCCAGTGGGAAGGAGATGCAAGAAGAATTTTGGTGTAATTTAACCATACAACTGATCCCAAAATTAAAGTGTTTTTTCCCAGATTTTTCAAACTGCCATCATTAATGATGTTGTCAATCAAACAGCTCATGACTGCCCAGTAGGTTCCCAGTTGTGTATTTCCCATAGCAGCACTGCTCAAAATTCCTTCAAGACCTTTGTAATAAAAAAAAAACCCAAACCAAATACCACTGAAAACTAACCAAACACACCCCTCCAAACCACAAGCCTCAAAACAAGCAAAAAAGAAATTAAAATGTTGATGAAAATACTCTGAAGCAGATATAAAAACAGCAAGGCAGAACAAAAAATAAAGTGGATAGAAGTATTTAGTGACATCTGGTATATGTATGGCTATAGAAACATGGAGGATTTTGTCCAAACTGAGTGCCACAGCTTGTGCAGCATGTCCCCAGCCAGATGGGATGGACCTTTGTGTGACATTTCAGCTTAACAACCACACTCAGTAACACAAGGAGCAATGCCAACTCTGGTCTGGGACTAACAGACACATCCTTGTGGACCAGAGGTGAGAAGCCACTAACAACACCGAGCTGACACTGTAATAAAAATAAATACTATGTCTAGCCTCAAGCAGTGGCAATTTCACAGGAAAAAAAAAATCAATATTTTTGAGTCCAAGTGATTTTTATACCAGAATATTAGTTTCCAGTTTGAGATTTCAACAACACGTGGCAGTTTAATTTGCTAGTTTGAGTTTGTCGTAACTAAGCTGGGAACTTTCCTTTTTAACACAACATCCACGCTCCCATCCTGGTTTCCCTGTGACAGTCCAACAGTGTGTGTGCTGCTGGATTCCAGTTTAGAGCACTTCCCCTGCCTGGACAGGGATGGAAACTCCTGCAAATGTAGCACTTTGACAGCTGCAAATACCAGAAGGTGCTCAGTAATTGCTGCACTGCTGTGCTGCTGTAATCACCAAGCACTGCCACTCAGAGATGGTCACACAAGCACTAAAGGACACTGGGTGGGTCAATTCTATGCTTAAATGCACATTCATTCCACACAGACCTTTCTGAATACAGATTCCTGTTCTGAATACAGGTAACTGCTCCTCAGGCTCTCAAGAGGTTTCATTAAAAGTTCAGTAGCTTTATTAATAATATGCATAACAGTCAAACACCAAGTCAGTCAAACCTGAAGAGAGAACTCCTGCAAGGGAGTACAGTACAGGATATCAAAATGCTGATGCCTATGGGTAAGTTTAATTAAAATCCAGAATACTCACCGACAATAAATAACTCAAACCAGAGAAAACTAAGACCTGCTGAGGGAAGCTAGGTTAAAGAAAAGCTGTCCCCTCCAATTATGCACTGTGTCTTTGCTGGGTAGATCCCTCTCTCCCATCTTCCTCTGCAGTCCATCAGCTGCCAGCAGCTTCCTGCTTGTAGTCCACCTGTCCATCACTAACAGGGTTTAGTTGTACTGTTGCAAGAAAGCCTTTTATTCCCCTTGGAAGTCTTCCTTCCTGCCTGGGTACTTACTGCCTGCATTTCTCACCTACCAGTGCAGAGCTGAACCTTGGCTAAAAATGCCCAAATTATCTTGGGAAAGAAGGAGCCCTCCCCTCCACACCTGAAGGATGCAAGAAGAAGGACAAAATAGTTTTGTTGCCCATTCCCAATAATTTAAAAACAAAAATCCAGCACACCCTCCCAAAACTGGTGGTAACACAGTGATCCTAATAATATTATCATTATATTGCATAAATCACAACTGCCAGGGACCAGCAAGATCAGACATCTTTGCAAAAGCATAGACCAGTTACTGCCAAGCACTTCCCAAGGAACAGGTCCAACCATCCATAAAAATGTTCCTTAAGACAAAGGCTATTACTGGTCTGTCTGAGCAGTGTTGGGAACATTTCAAAAGCCACTGGAAATAAAGCACAGATGCAATGTTAACGTTATTCTGTCTACACGTGTCCATATTTATCACATAAGCAAGAACCACTGCAAATGAGCTGTAATTTAAAATCAATAGGAATGCAAATGCAAATGGGAGAATGTGCTTAGGAGCAAAACAGGTAACAGGTATTTCCCATCTCTGCCTAGTATTTTATTTTTATTCTTATTTTTCAAGATGCTATGCAGACACAGACCTGGCTGGGCTGCTTGCTTCTCAAACTTCATCTTTTCTTCTCTGGCTCTGTCCTCTGCATTTACAGGAATCCCAGAGTCATCCCGAGGAATTATCTTTCCATGGAAAGGGCACTTGAGAAAGAAAGGGGGGGAAAGAAAAAAAATTCACAGTTTCTGAATGAAAAGAAAATGTTTACCTTTTATTCAAAACAGCTTAAAGGTGGAAACTGGAATTGAGCAACAAAACTATATTTGACTCCCAGTCCTCTTTAGAAAGCATTAGAATCCCATAAGCATCATGTGTTTAATATATTCAGAATGTCAAATGTCTCTTTTTGAAACAAACAGACAATGCTGCATCGTACATTGTTGCTTATGCTATATCCCTATCCTGTAACAATCCCTTTAAAAGTACTGAAGTTTTAGATCCTTCAATCTCAGATAATAATGGAAGAACAGAGATACTAGAACCAAGTATTTAGGCAAAGTAGTTCTGCTCAATAGTGCTCATAATTTGAGGCTGTGTAGAGTTTAGCTTTCATAAAAGTTAATTTGTAAATAAAATTTCTTTGCCCCTCAAACATATAAGTTTCTAGAAACAGTTAATATCAAATATGCCTCTGAGGAAAAAATTTCAGCAAAGAACTATCTCTGCCTTACTGCCAGGTATTCACACATCACAGTGATAAATAAAATCCAGATAACCTACAATGAACACCAAAAAAACCTGACAGTTCTTTAAATGTTTACAGCTTCTTTACCAAAAGGATGTTTCCCTTACAAAGCACAAATTAACAATGAACTTCTCCAACAAAATGTTCTTCCACTCCCTTGAGCTATACTTAGAATGTGAAATGAATTTTTATGGCTGTTTTAAGGAGACCTTCCCCACAGAGCACAGATCTTGCAAGTGCTGTAACTCGGTGCCTACCTTGATCCGATCCTGTCTTTCACACAGACTTCCATCAGGCATGGGAGCTCGACATTTATGTTTCACTGGCTCAAACTTGCCAGCAAATGTTATATACCTGGTTTTTAACATTTCTGTTATTTCTTTATTTTCCACCTCTTCCTCTACCTCACTGGGTGCCCAAAATCGATGCTCAGAGGTAAATCTGCGAAAACAACAAATGAAAATTATTCACATACAAAATCATCACACATTAAAACACATTCTCAACCTGTGCTAAACTCACATGTGAAAGGAAGGGAATTACTAGTGAATTAAAAACCCCTAGGAATCTACCAGTCTTTCTTATGGCTCCTGTATTATGAAGATATTTTTAAAATACACCAAAGCCTGTCTAGTATTGATTTCCTGTTTAACCTGCTAAGCTATTACAAGTCTTAGCTTTAGTTCATCATCTGACATTCAGAGTCAGTTATCCAATTTCTAGATTCAGTGAATAACTTTGTAATTCTGTGCTTAACATTGTTCATAACAAAATACTTCTATGATTAAGCACAGATCAAGGAGGAAACAGTTTGATCTTAATGTGGCTGATCTCATTCCTGATAGCTGGACTCCTGCAGCAGCAGAGAAGCAGAAGCTGGAATCAGAGGATTTTGCACTAAACTGAGTCCATGGGAAAGAGAAAACAATCAGCTGAGCCTCCACACAGATTCTTTCTTCCAGATTCTCCTACACAGTGTCCATAAATCTGAGAAATTAGCAGGTGTTCCTCTAGGAAATTAAGCTAACCCATTGAAAAGCTATTTTAAAATTAGAGACCTTACCAACATTTACAGACAGACAGGCAAACGAAGATTTTCTCAACACCATTAATATAATTTCATATTAATATTCACATTATTTCAGCCAACAGTCTGTAATGAAAAACAGGCAACCCCAGAGAGCAATTACCTGACTCATTTTAAATATTAATCTTAGGAGACAATGATTGTTCCTCTGATGGTAAATGTTTCTTTCTCTTAATCATGAAATGAAATGAAATGAAATTAGGGTAACAGCTTAAGCTTAGGTATCTGATTTCATGATATCTGAACTTAAAAACAATAATCCCACCCCAAATTTAAGGAAATATGAAGTTAAAGAGGAAAAAAATACAGCTCAACTAAGGGAAAAAAAATTGCAGCCTGCATGTCTGCTGCTCATGACAAGCAAGATGAAGATACCTAGATAACAGATGTCTTGATAAGGACATAAAATTCCTAAAGGAACCCTACAGTCCCTTTCTTCCACATAGTGCTTCGACCCAATCATTTCCAGAGTTGGTTGAGAGGATTTTCTCTGTCCATATCCAATTCCTCTCCCTCACTAAAATCCTTGGGTGCCATTCCTGCTTTGCTTTCTGTGCACGGCAGAGCCACACACGAACACTGGCTTCACTCATCACACCAGTCACAGCTTGGCAAAGCACATAAACCAATACTTGAAAGAATTACTTTAGAGGGCCTGAAAAGGTTTGATTAATTTTATCTGAACAAGTTTTCAGCAGATGACAAAGGAAAAATAAGTAGAGGAAAATATCTGACCACAGCAACCTATGACATATCTATGTGCTGGTTTCAATGCAATAGTTGGGCATTTAAACCATGTGAAGAGGTTAGAACTAGGTAAAAAAGGGATTAAGGAAAATCTGAAACATCTCTGTCATTTGCCATCATCACAAAAATGTTCAGCCAAATTCTTGTTAAACAGATTGATTCTATCTGTAATTCCTCCATCAAATACACCTCACTAGTGCCAGAGAAATGCTAACCTGCCATAAAGTACAAATAATTTCTTCTGGTAAATCAGGGGATAAAGGCAAAGGAGTTCCAGTGGAAGCTAGTTCAACAATAAACATAGTAATGTATTTCCAGAGTTTTTGGTTAAACAAAATACTTTAAATTACACACTTCTGCAAAAGGTAGCAAAACACCCCAAAAGCCCTGAGAGTATTTCTAAAAAATAAATACTATTTCAGCCCAATATTTGAACAGTACAGTATTTTAACTCCAGAAATTATGTGGCAAATTATGTTACTCTCTTATACAATAGAGAGTAAATAAAATAATGACATCAATTTCTTATTTGCTTATGTTAATGCAATGCTGAAAGCAAAACTGACTGGCAGCTCTGTGTCACTAACCTGCAGCCACAGGGAGGGGAAAGCGTTCCTAAAAAAGGCACCATACAGGATTTGCACATGCATGACCATCTTACAGAATCTCTGAGTAAAACTCTAGTGCCCTTTGGTGGTCTGAACTCCCCTCACCCTCTGAATCATCAAATTACAGTCACATGAGAATGAAGAACCATGTAACAGTTGTGCATGTCAACCCTTCCAGTTAGGAAATAATTCTATTTAATCATTTCTCTTCTGCCTTCCCCTAAATATGCACTCAACAAATGTCAAGAATATTAAAATTATGTTTTGCCCTATGTATCATTGACCAGTACTTGGGAACTGAATTTAAAATAGCCTGATTCCTACAAATATATTAACACATATTACTGTTTATTACAAGCATATTTTCTCCCAACAGGACTTAGAAGCAGGTGAGAGAACAAAGCAGTGGCAGCTCCCAAAGTTTTCTGATTTCTTGTTGTAGGTTAAGCAACATTATAAACAGGCAGATGCTTGTTTGAAAAAATGATGCATGTGACAAGTAAAACCTGCTTGTAAGATGGATCAGAAAAGGAACAGATAATCAACTAAAAGATGAAAAAGATCAACACCTCACATTTAGAGTGTTTCTAATCCAGACAAATAACAGAGGCTTTAATGGCAATGAGGAGGAGGAATAAAAGACAAGTAATGGTTAACTGAAATCTAAGGGAAACCTCCTGGAGAACTGCTGCACTCTTTAAATGAATTTATATCATCTTAATTTCTAATCTGAGAGGAAGCTTATAAAAACATTGTATAAATATAAATTCTAACCCCAGATGCTTACAGAGATCCTGAAGCAAGTGCAAAAATGGGCTAATTCAAACACGCTAGTCACAGTCAGTGCTGCACCAGCTATTTCCCTCTGCTCCTCAGAGTGTGCAGATTTAATTCAGGGAGGAGCCTGGAAGGTCCATGCTATCCAAAACAAGTCTGTTAAGCTGACATAGCAGATTCTACACAATTCCAACGCTACCTTCTGCCCCCCCTGAAAAAACCCAACATAACTTCTTTAGAAAATCTTCCTGGTGGCTACATTCTCACTGTTAAAATCTTAATTTATTGTAAATGCTGTGATTAAGTAAATGCACTGCTAAATAAAATGGAAACACTCTTCCCCTTCAGATTTTAAAAATTCTAATTCCATACACATCCCACATGTTGTCTATTTTTCAGTTTGCTTTCTTCCCCTAAGAATCTTACAGAGCCAGTATGAGTGCATAGAGAAATGCTGAAGGAGTTGACTGATAACTACTTTAATTTTTCAGTAAGTCTATTTTATGCCTGGGGTCAATGGTATTGTGTGTGCAGTTACTTAAATTATCTTTAGTTAGACTGGCACATCTGTAGTTATAGACTGTATGGTTCAGAAGTGTGCCCTCTATTTTATTGGGAAGCATAAAAATAAAACAGTGCAGCACGAGGCAGACAGGCAGTGAAATATGCTTCTGATTTCACTTATGACTTGAATAACTCATTTGCAATGTAAAATAAGGCCTTACTACCTTTTTGGCATTATCACAGACAAATGCTTCTTAAAGCCCTGCTGAAAATCTCTTCATAGCCTTTGAAGAACCTATACCACAGGAGATAGAATCCAAAGCCTGCAGTGACTGTGGTAAAGACCTTTTATGCATCAAATTGTACCAGTTTTCAGTAATTTAACAGATATTCAGCATTTTTTAAAATCAGGTGCAGGGGCAAAGATTTCCTCTTGTTCCTTTCTGCCAACATTGTTTTAGCACTGTGATTACAGGCTGAGGTTTTTTGTTTGTTTTGGTATGAAAACAAACTAAGTTAAAGTAATAGTGCTAAGAATATAACAGCTTAATTTGCAACCCAGCCAGTCAGTTATTTTTGCCCTTTTCAAGCCAGGTATGGTACACACTGATACCAAAGTTCTGGTGGACTTAAATGAAATTTATACATAGAGGGAGGACTTTGCAACCCAACTTTCATTTAAAAATAGTAAAAAGGGTTTTAAAAACTGACTGCTAGAAATAAATTCTGATGTGTACCTACCACCTCTTCTCCTCAGCAGTGCTAAAGCTTTCCCTGAATCAGCAGTGCTTCATGAAACCCAAAACCTGCCAGACAGCAATGGAAAGTGAAAGATCCAGATCCAAATCCTGTAAGTGCCACCTTTCTCTTGTGAGACTGAGTAAGCCGAGCAGTTTCCTCAGTTACCAACAAAAACACTTCCCCAGCCTTTCTCCTACCTTGCCTGCTACTTATTTAGATCCTAAAGTCTCCAGCTCAGGGAATGTCTATCACACACTTGGCAGAGCCCTTTGCATAATGAGGAACCAGCTTAAATTGGAGTAACTGATGCCATGCTGCAAACATAAAAAGAGCAGAAAAAAAAAGTGCTTTGAAGCATCAAAGGATATTTAATTAGTATCACATCTTCTCAAAACAAATAACATTTAAAGGTAGAATTTCTGACTTTGTTTATAGGTCCTACAACACAAGGTAAAGAAGAAAAGTAATTATCAAAAGAAATAGCAGTCACCCCACTGCATGACCTCTGAACACAAGTAAAACTATCTATTTGTTTAATTTGTCTTAAAAGAAAAAGAGCATTACTTGAGAATCTTCCCAGCACCTGGCTGATCCTCTCCCCAGTAGTGAAGATCTAGTCCAAAAGGCATGAGGGGAGCTTTAGCTCTTTCTTCTAGTTTTCTTCTTTTACTGTCAGGATCTTCCAAGTTTGCTGTCTCAGAAGTTGCAGATTCACTGGAGAAAATTGATGAGAAGTCAATACAGAACACCAATGACCACAACAACTTTTTCTCTGTTTCTGTTTTCATTAGATTTTTTTAGACCAACACTAGTACTACCTTACATGTACAATTACAACTACTTTTCAATGTTGTCCCTTTTTTTTTTTAAAGGAAGACATTATGACACAACACCACACATTCTGCAGCTCAATGCATGTTCAGCTAGGGCTGGTTAACACATATCATCACACTGTGGGGCAGAAACCCAGAGATCTGATGGGGGCACAGTGGATCATGCATATTGCACTCTACAGGAACCACAGATGTGGAACTGGAAATCTCAGATCAATTCCAGTTTGCTAGATTTTGGGAGCATGACTCCAGCCTCATACTCAAATCACAGCCAAATGCTAGGCAAGGCTGGAGTTTCACCAAACTTTGAACAGGATTGATAAAATATGTCTTTGGAAGCAATGTAACATTTCCAAGCAGCACTGACAGCACAAGTCACTGGGAACAAAGAGATGTTGAAACTATTTGCTAACTGAACATTAGGACACACTCTGTACAGCTGCAAACAAAATTTACCCAAATAAATGGGGTGGGGGGTGTTGGCAGCAAAGAAGGGGACAGTGTATTTTCATAAAGGCCATTTACACCAAATAAGATTCCTTAAGATCCTGGTACAATCACCAACAAAATCCCAAACACTAAGCAATGAACATAACTTCAAAACAAGATCAGGTCAGCCCTGTCAGCCTGCCTGGTTCACGAACGCTTTTCTGCGTGCTGTCGTGACTAATGAACACAAGAGCAAGAGGTTTGCACAGGAATGGAAGCAAAGATGACCTGGCACGAGGAGATGGCAGCTTTGGCAGTTTGTCTCTGAGGAGTTTCAGGGTGGCAGCCGCGCAGGTTGGATCGAGCTCGTCCTCGTTCCCTTTGAGCCGAGTGTGGGAGCTCAGTGGAGCTGCTCCTGCTGCTGCCTTCACCACTGGGGCTCTTGGAGGGGACTGGGGTTCAAGCCCTGCAAAAAACCCTGATGTTTAGGAGTGATTCACTTCTCCCACCCTCACAGTCCACCCAACTGTTGCCTTCTGATCCAAGGCAGGCGGCCTGGTTTCAGGAAACAGCACGGCGATCCCCTTCCCCGGGGCCGCTCGGGCCTAAGAAACACGCGGACACCAATATGGTGGAGGATCAAAGGCCTTTATTCTCTCTTCTCGTGGGTTTTATAGTCTAGGGGGCTTCTACGTCAGGTGGGGGTCTGTCTTTACCATCTATGGTTAGTAGGGATGGAAAGTTACCTGGGCAAGTGGAAAATTACCGGAATCCGGTTCAGGGGGCTGCATTCCTATGTTAATTTTCTTATCTAAGGGGGCAGGGGCCCTGTCTTCCCGTAACATCACGAGATCTTCCGAACGCCAGGCCCTATCTGCTACACCCAACCAGCTCAGGGTGCTGACTACATCTTCCTGCTCTCAGTTTGTGTTAGACATCAATCCCACTCAGAGTGAAACAGAACTTTTTAGAGCACATTTGTCTTCCACAGATACTGAACCACACAATTTGCCAGAAGAAAATATCTAAGTGCTGGCAGAAGAGGGAAGTACAGCCAGAGTCTGTCCCAGAGACAGGAAATGCCTGAGCTACACCTGAGGAACAAGCCCTCTGCAAGGCAGTACCGGGCACTGATGCTCAGCACCCACAGCTCAGTGGCGGGGTAACTTTAATTACTTTATACAGCCAGATTAGAGACCCAGCATGGACTGCAAGGATGCAATTAGATAGGCTGAGCTGTTAGACAGCACCTGCCTCTTCTTGCTGAGCTGGAGGAGCAACTCTATTAGACAGTAGTAGCTACAAGAACTTTTCAGCCAATGACAGCTGCAATTGGAAAAATATGATTCCTCACACCAACATGATCTGTCCCCTCAGAAAGCCTTTTTATGAAATAATTTATTGAAATGCAAGGTCTCATCCCTCAAGAAAATCCCTAAATTTTATACAAGAAGTCATAGTTTCACAAACCTAACACTTTCAGCAAATTATCTGACCCTTCTTATGAAAAGTAACTAACATTTATCTAAAATGTTTTGGCCATTACTTAATTGTAACTTTTAATCTTTTGCCCAATTCTAACCAGCCCTGAAGCTGCATTCAGAAGTATTCTTGCTTTGCTGGTCATTAAATGCTAGCCATTTAACATATCATACATTAAATGCATCAGTAAATATATTAAGTAGAAAAGGAAAAGCTAATGTTTTATCTGTGGCCAGCCATCTGAGTAGGAAATTGCAAGACCCACAGTGGCAGGGAAGCTCGGTACACAAAATATTTTTATTTGAGAGAATAATGCATTTTCCATGAACAAAATTAGAACAATTTGCTGTGACCCATCTCACCACCTTATAAGGTCTCCCAGTAATTCATCCTGACCTTGACTGGTTTGCACCACTCATTCCCTTTCAGCCTTGGGGTGTGAGTGCACAGACGGCAAACATTTAAAGTTCCAATCTCTAACTAGAAAACTATCTGCAGAAGGACCAGGAATAAAGAAAATTATAATTAAATATAACAGGAATGGATTTAAGCAGATATCTAGGTTAATTAGCAGAAGAAATTATTTCATTACACTTATTAAGCTGTGGACTTGTTCAAGAGGGAGAATGGTGCCTCCACAAAAATGTGCTTTTAAACAGCACTTCAGTGAAATAATAATGCAGGAATTTTGAATTTATGTCTCTGGAAAGGGGGCAGGGCAGGGCTCCATCTCAGTTCAGGTCACAGGCTAGAAAGGGAAAATGCCATTCTCAGATGCTTTTATCAAAGTGAAACAGAATTAACCAAAACCATTGCTATAACCACACTTTAGAATCATCAGTATTTGGAGAAGTAAACTTCCTTTAATGACAGAAACAGTCACAAACAGGGCCTTTGGCCCTTCTCAGTTAACCTGGTTAAGAATATGTCATAAACTATCTGTAATGCAGAATTGCTCTGACTGTATTTAGCACTTAAACTGCCTTCTTTTTTCCTTTTTTTGTAAACGGAAACTTTCTGAAAAGCATTATTTAAAGTAAGTGGTTTGAGAGCACTTGTACTATTTACGAATAATAAAAAAAAAGTCAGGAGATAGCAGCTTTGTTTCACTCACCACACCTCTCATCTTCAGAGAAAATACTTGCTATGTATTAAAAGTTCTCAGAAACCCTATTTTTTCCATTTCTGTTCCTATGGTGTTTACAGGAAGCCTGATTGCTTGCTCACAGCACTGGTTTGGTTGAGGAGGAGGGGAAGAGCAGAGACAAGCAGTCAGCATCAGACAGGAAAGGCAAGAGATAAATGGACAATGTGACATTTAGACAGATAAAAATCACATCTGGAAGATCAATATAGGAATTCTTAAGAGTTACAAGAGCAAAATATTTTCTCATTGATTTCTTATTTTAAACTATTAACAGAAAAATAGCTAAAAATAGATAACACTACGACATCAGTAACATCACCTCCACTGTGGAGTTTTTAAAAAGTATTTCTGTATGAAAGTAGGTTTTGCTAACAAGATAAAGGCAAGAGTGACCAGGCAGACAGGCCCAGCTGAATGGTGTCCAATGTCAGGGTGGGGTTGCTTTGTTTTGGTTTTAAAACATAGATGGATTAAGTACAGTTTTTAAAGTAAAATTCCTCTCCAGAATTCTGCTGTTCTGTGTGGTTTGTTTAACAAGTACAGTACTGAGTTCAAATTGTGCCAATAGCAGCTTTGAGAAAGAATCATAAAAGTGTTTAAATCGCCCATTTTGTTTAAATTGACCAAATGGCACCTATTGCCTGAAGCAATAAAGTAGCCCATGTCCACAAGATAAATCTATAGCAGGAAAGAGAGAGGCTGGGGTTTCAGCTGAAGTTAGGCTGCTGAATGCTGACATTATTGATTTTAGCTAGTTCAGCTGGCCTTGTAATTAAAATGTAAATTTGAGAAAGAGATTATGTCCTGACAGAAATGGTGGGATTAGGGGGAGATAAAAGCCCCTCAGTGAAAATTCAGAGAAAAAGCAAGCCCAGGTTTCCTCAGCTGTGTGGATTTAGACCAAATCAAGCTACTTCAGATTCACTGAAGTTTAATTGAAAAAACAGAGATAGAATATAAACAAGTATTATGGACTTCACCTTTCCTGAAAAAAAAATTAATAATTTCTGCTCCCCATTTGTTGAATCTTAGTGAAGCCAAGTGGATGTGATTTATAATAGACACTGTCCCAGACTGTCAGGAAAACCCAGCAGTTCAGGTCCAGTATTTCCCCTCTCACTCCACTGTGCTCACAATGAAAATGCCTGCTGGTATTTTACTCAGGAAGCACAAGAAGCTTTGGACTTTGCAAAGCTTCCCAGTATTTTGAATGTAGTTATGCTCATTTATGTGAAATCTTGGAATCCTTCTTTCAAAATTCAAATTAAAGAAAAAAGATAACTAGGGTAGTTAAGGGGAAGAGTTCAGTAACATTACATAAACACTTACTTTGGCTTACTGGAATTACAGAATATGTTGATATAATGTTACCTCTCATTAATTAACCCTACTTACTACTGCTTTACAATCATAGCTAAGAACCAGAAAAACACAAATATACAGCATTTATATCGAGCCCTTTCTATACCTTACACCCTCACCTTTTAAGCTTCTTCCTCATGATTTTCCATCCCCTGGCCATTGCACAGACCCTCTGAGGGATACTGCTGTGGCAAACTACTTGAAAGTGTACTAGCATCTTGTGCAGTGAGTATTAATTTCCAAGAACTTTAGTAGAAATCAAGTATATCTCATAACCTGTTAGATTTTTTGGGAATTTTTTATTTACATAGAAGAACCTCTCCTGAGAATGAGGAGAGTTTCCATGACCAGCTGATCAGGGTGCACCAGAAGTATCTACAGTCAATACGTCTCCTTGGATGGTGAAGTATTTTGTTGGAAGGGATAATCAGCTTTTTTCATAGATGTGACAAGTTAATCTTTATTCCAAATACTGCATTACAAACAGTTTTACTCATTTATTGCCCTAAGTGTGGCAAGGTCTCTGCAGGTTCAAGCTGTGCTAAAGGAGCTTCAGGTTGGATGTTAGGAAAAATTTCTTCACTGAAAAGAGCAGTTAAACAATGGAAGAGCTCCCTGGGGAAGCACTGGAGTCACCATCCTTGAAGCATTCAAAACACGAGTAGATTTGTGGTTTAGTGGGCATGGCAGTACTCAAAGGCTGTACTTGGTGATTTTAGAGGTTTTTCCAATCTTAAAGATGATTCTGTGATTCCATACACGACTTGTGCATATACAGGTATATCAAAACACATTCATATAAAGAGGCAATCTCGTTTGTAAATGTATAATTAAATACTTCTAGAGTTTTATATCCCAAGAGAAATGGAGACCACACATGCATTTGATTACAGAAATTCTGGTCTGGGGTTTTAACTTCAATGCTGAATATCAGTATTCAATGCATTTATGATAAATCAACAAAAGCTATTTACATCATGTAACAACTACATCTTTTCTACTGAATTCTTTTTTAAAGGATTTATAGTATTATTAATAGAAAACTTATTCTAGATACTAGACTTGTCAGGCTGAGAAACACAACTGTGTTACCTGCATTTTCCAAATTTAGGAAAAGGAACCTGAATTTCAAAGAGGTAAATAAGTAATTCTGCCTAACACCCCCTCTGTAAAGCCTGATATGCTTTTTCCCTTTAGAGAAGTCAGGTAAAAGCCTTATTTAGCTTAGACAGTGTAATTCTGAGTCTCAAATTCAGCCCCTGACAATGGTGCTTTACACACTCCGGAGTTTGCACGTTTGTTTCTGCTGAGGTCTCCACTGGGCTGTTTCTCCACATAAAACTGCTCTCCACATCCTCACATGCAGGGACAATTCCCTCAGAAGTTCCTGAAGTATGAAGACCAGACAAATCAAACCTGACTGAAAAGCTGGACCCAGACAAACTGAGAACTCACTGCAGTAAGGAAGGAAAATGCTTAGGTGTAGTTTTTAATTTCCATCTAGCCAGCACAGGTGTGCCTGTTCAAGGATTCAACAGCAGCCACTTAACACACAGAGAAGTATGACTGAGATGCCATCAGATTAGGAAAGGCAGTCTGGGGACACCTAACCCAGAAAAAGCACATCATATTGTGAGGAAGAGAGGGAAGAATTTCAGAAATGGACAGAAGTAACTCTTGAGAACTGTAGCTTTGATTCCCATACGAAAGAAATCTCAAGCAGACTCCAAGATGCAATGTGAACCTGTAAAATAGCTATCAGTGACCTAAAGACATTCAGCTTAAGGCTCAAATATAAGAGAAATAATCTTATTAACCAGAGTAGAAATAAAGGTTTGTGACTGCACAGTCATTCCTAATATAACTTTGGATAAAGATGAACCTTGATAAGCAGCAGACTGCTTCCACGCTGACAGTCCCAAGTCAGATGGGTTCCTCTATCACCTGTAAAACAGCACTAGGACTCCCCTGTCCCCACAGCACTATTGCATGGGAAAGTAATGCTTGCAATGAGACAGACAAGAACTGCCAGCTGAAGTGGTGCTTTGGACTAGAGCTGAGAACTGCTCCATTTTTATGTGGGAAAGCACATCCCTCATAAGAGATCACTTCCCAGGTGGGTCAGAGCTCAGCTGCAAGCCAGGCCAAGGCCAGCAAGGGCAGGAAGGAATCTCTCATTCTTTGGCATCAGCCCAAAATTCTGTTCTATGGGACAAGAGCAGTGTCAGGGCTGCACAGTTCCATCCTTACCTCATCCACCCTAAGGCTTTACACCAATGGAACCAACAGCTGACCAGCAAAGGCTGGAATGTGGAGAATCTCCTGTGGAAAGAAGATTTTATTTCCCCCCAAAGTTTTCCTTTAAATGAATAATGGCTCCATTTTCCAGGGCTGAGCAATGCCAGCCATACAAGGGCAGGTCACTCATCAGTGCTATCAGCAACATCAGTGCCCAGTGGTGAGATCTGAGCACCTGTATGAAAATGATTTCCAGGGGTGTTTCTTTTTCAGCCAAATATTCCTCTCTAGCACCACAGTGTATCTGAAATGACCCTGTGGTCCCACAGGAGAGCTGGCCTCTTGTCAGCCGCAGACATCAGATGCAAGTGTAAATAAGGATTATACAAATGGGAGGTCATTAAAATTCTGGTAATGCTAATTTGGCATGACACCTCTAATGGGTTATATCTTCACACTTCAATTATCTAATCACCTAAATTCTTTTAACAAATTTACATTTCATTTTATACATCAAGACTCAAATTGACTTGTTCAATTCTACCTCACCCAAACTGCACCCATTCAATTTCTCTATTTAATATCATCACCAATTTTGAGACTGTAGTTATTAACCACATAAACACACAGATGATACAACTGCATGTGTCTATGTACTTATGCACAGAACTTGTCTTCATAAATTTTCATTTTTAACAAGTTTTTCAGTTCTCAGGAGAAGCCCAACATTTACCTTGTTGGTAGAATACATCTTTGTGAGAGAAGTGAAAGGAAATAAAGTGACATTTAAATCAATAATTTACATGTCACATTTCAATCCATTTCCACAGTCATGTTTTACAGCTTTGTTTTCTGGTTTTCTGTATTAAGTAAACCTGGCTTGTTCAGGAAAAGTAACAACAAAAGGAAAAATAGCTTTTAACCATTCACACTTTCCACATAACACTGGGATTTTATTTTATGTGGGAGGTTTAATGTTCCAGTTAGAACATTCCACTCATGCAGACTTTCATTTTCTAAGCTGTGATTTTCAGGAATTCTGAGTTATTTTCAGACCATTTTCTAAACTGGGAACTAACATAATAGCTTTAAATGGCAGTAAGTAAAGCTGAATGTCTTCAGAAGCATCAGGAATGATTACTTTCTTTCAAAATGTTATTTTTTAATGAACACATCAGATAAAGAACACCTAAGTGTGACCATTAGCTCCTACATAACCACAGGTACACAAAATGAGAGGTTTTGTTTTCTGATTGATTGACTTCTTCACTATGATGTATTTTCCTATCAGCAATAGTTTAAATACAAATTGGGAATTTCTTAATCCATTTTGATTTTTAAAATATCCCTGAGTAGATATCAGGGTTCTTCTTTTATCCTTCCCTATAAGAGGGAATTCAAATAGCAGCTAAGTATTTGTGATACAAAGGGTGGTAAGATGTTTTATTTTGGAAAAATGTGTGTCCATGAGGAAGCTGGGATAAAAGGGAAGAGGTGAATACATTTCACTTCCAGTGGAAGCTGGCAAGTACAAACAGAACTTTTGCATGTTAGAATTACTTAGGCTGCTGCAAAAGATATAATAACAAGTTCCAGGTGGTAGCTGCAGCCTGACTTTTATGAGGTAAACTGCAGAAATGGGAAAAATAAGCATCAACAGGACTGAAAAAGCCACAGCAACAGCACCAGTCTTACACAAATACTCATGGACAAATGCAGGAGCATGACATGCTTAGAAGCCTTTTAACTTAAAGCTTTCTGATGGCAGCTACCCTTCTCCACAATGTACTGAAATCTTGGGAGTCCTCAAATATACTGAGTTACACAGAAGTAAAGCTGCAGATTTACTAACCAAGAGGTACAAAGGACAAGGAGCAAAGCACTGAAGCTGAATTAAGATCAACTTTCTTCAGTAACACCACTCTCAATTTCACAAGAACACAAGTAAGTATAATTTCATTTTAAAATATCTACTTTTACTAAGAATGCAAAATTATAGTTTGTCATCTGGTATGTTCTCTGTGGCTGCAATTCTGCACCTGAAGGCTGAGCTGCATTTAACATCTTCTGACAGCAACAGCTGAACAAAAAGAGCCAGCCTGCAGAGCTCTAGGTTGGTCATTCCATGGGAGGAAGGGGCTGTGCATATCCAGCTGTTATTAATGCAGGTGATGGAACAGCCCCTCAGCCCAGCTCACCAGGCTGGCACCAGCAGCTGTAACATTCAGCTCATTGCAAACCTCACCTGGCCATCCCTTCACTCCCAGCGTGTGCTCTGCACCCCTACAAGCACCCAGGGTGCTGCTCCTGCCTCTGAGCTCCTGAGGAATGGGATGGGATGGGATGGGATGGGATGGGATGGGATGGGATGGGATGGGATGGGATGGGATGGGATGGAATGGGATGGGATGAGCTGTGGAAGATGATGTTGCTCTGCACCCCTACAAGCACACAGGGTGCTGCTCCTGGCTCTGAGCTCCTGAGGAATGGAATGGGATGGAATGGGATGGAATGGGATGGAATGGGATGGAATGGGATGGAATGGGATGGAATGGGATGGAATGAGCTGTGGAAGATGATGTTGCTCTGCACCCCTACAAGCACACAGGGTGCTGCTCCTGGCTCTGAGCTCCTGAGGAATGGAATGGAATGGAATGGGATGGAATGGGATGGAATGGGATGGAATGGAATGGAATGGAATGGAATGGAATGGAATGGAATGGAATGGAATGGAATGGAATGGAATGGAATGGAATGGAATGGAATGGAATGGAATGGAATGAGCTGTGGAACATGATGTTGCTCTGCACCCCTACAAGCACCCAGGGTGCTGCTCCTGCCTCAGAGCTCCTGAGGAAGATGATGGCATGGAATTAGCTGCTCGTCTCAGCTGCTCCTGCCCCTGGAAGTGTTTGTTTATCCAGAGCCAACCACTGCTCTGGTGTCCATGTAATGACTTCCTAGAGCAGGCAGAGATTACCCACCCACACTGCTGATCACTTTATTACCTCAGCATGGCTGTTTATTTGCCTTGGGGCAGCAGTAACACGCAGGGATAAAGCTTGTCACAGCTGGGCAAACTCACCATATTCCTTCCGCAGGTGGTCTGGAATGTGGGGCTCATAACCTTCCTTCTCAGGGACCTCCACAAACTCATCTTCATCCTCATCATCCTCATCATCATCATCCGAGGCTTTCATCTACAGAGATATTTTTGTTGGGGTTATTTTCTCTTTATTTTCATGTGAAGATTGTTTTTCATTTCCTTTCACACTGAAAATATTTTGCAAACATCCTGATAGCCCTACTGAGACTTCTCTATGTCAAAAGTATTTCCCTAATTATGTATTTAATCTTTATCTAAGATCAGGCCTTTGCTTAACATTTTATCTCTAAAGCCATTCTCTATCCTAAGGGCTTCCTTAAAGCCCCTTTTATCCATTAGAACACATGCACTGGGTGAAGTCTGACAAAGTGTGAAGCTATAAAATAAGACCAAAAAATCTTAAAATAACACCAAGATTTTGACTTAATGAGCAAATTACATTCTTAACTCTTCTCATTTGGATGATTTTACTCATTTACCAGCACTCAATCTGTGGCATATTAAATGGTATCACAAATTGTTTAAGAGCTCAAAACCAGAGCAGGCAAACAGGAGGGAAGCTGATGAATGGGCAAGCTAAAAGTGACCCCAATAAGAATATTCAGATCTGTATACTACAGTGGTTCATTGTGTTTCTTCACAACAGCCCTAAGAATAATTTCACACATTTATTTCTTAACTGATTTGGTACATCCCAACCATTTACACCACCAGACAGCACACAGTACTCTGATAAAGACCAACAAAACAGGATTTTCCTAAATGTGCACTTGGTCTGTCTTACAGATTGAAATTAAGGATCTATGAGTAGGTGAAAAAAAAATATGGAGTTCCAATAACCAGGGTAATTCATCCACATAAGTGGCTTCCTATGTACAATTTTAGCTAGCAATTGATGTATATGTGCCATCAAATCTATACTTCTTCTAAGCTTGTTCCATACCTGAAAATGATTTTTATTTCTAAATTGCATATTAGCTAAAAGAATCTGCGTCACCAGGCATGGCCTGTACTATCAGAGCTTTAAAAAGGCAAATGCCAACTAGACTAGAAAAGCAACAACAATGGGGACTTTAAGCTTTATTTCCTTTGCCCATGCTCAGAGTCACCTCATTCCCAACAACACAACTAGCACTTTATTATTGTATGTTAGCCATGTGCTTTTACAAGAAAACAGTAAAAGGTATCCACTAAATCCAACCTCAGCACAGGCTATCACTTCTTCCACTTCACTGCAGCAACCCAACTGACAAGGAATAGCATCATTTTCACTATTTTCAGCTGTGTTCTTTACTTCTATTAGTGCACCTGGCTTCTGTTAATATTCATACCAACTACTCACTGTTACAAGCACCAGAGCATACTGCAGGTTTTGCCTGCAGCAGAATTTCCCCAATCTAATTCACTACTCTAATCTTGTGTCACAGCCGAGTTCCTTTAAATCATACATATACTCTGAAGCCAAAAATCCAGCAGCTAACCTTGGTTTATCAAATCTGGTTAAAAAATTAAAATAAATAATAACTTGAAAAAACCCCAGTATTTCTTTTTGGCCATAATTAATTGTAAACTGGACTGTATTAATTTCTAACAAAGAATGTTAATTGGTATTAATACAAAGATACACATTAACACACAATGAATGGATGGTACAAGTTAGAAGTAAAATTCCACAAGCAGGACATCATCATAATTTTCATGTTCAGGTTCCACTTCTTACCTAGCTATTAAAAAAAGATTTCACCAAGACAAAATTTGTCATAGATGATCTCAGTCTGCAACTTTGTGTCATAATGTACAAACTGACTAACTTTCATATCATAAAAAGGGAAAGTAAATTCAGTGTATTCCCTTTGTTTTGACTCAGTCTGTAAACAAATAAACAGCAACAGGTTTAAGGAACACAGAAATAGTGTCAAACAAGCAAGAGGACAAAACTCAGTCCAGCCTGATAACTTAAGTTCCCAGATTATACCTAAAATAGCAGGGATACAATATCAGTACTTCCTTGCATGTCCTATCTGAGAGACTGGAGGGAAAGCAGAGTACTATCTTTAATTGAAATTTCACCTAATTTGTTCATATCACTGCAGGCACATATCTCTCTGTATGGTAATATTCTAAAATTCAGTGGATCTCACTAATCCTCCACGTGAAAACTGCACTGGAAGCAACTTTGCTGTATTACCTGCATGATCTAAAACTTCAAAGCACGTGAAAAGCCTGGCAGAGAAAAGGCATAATCAGATGCAAATTCACTTTGTTTAGGTACAACCCATGAACTGTGCATTCAAGTACTATAGAAAACATTAATCATAGGAAACTGTAATTTTTGTTATCAGTCTAACACTAATCAAAAGGGAAACCTGTCACTAGCACTGACCTGTGAAACGTCCCAATTATACTCTTCAGAAATGACAGGAGCACTTAACTTCCTCACTGGGTAAATGACGACAATCAATCAACTTTGAATAACAATGAGCCACGGAGCTGAAAATTATTTTTTGTATAGAATCTACCCAGGAATTTATGAAAGGTGAAAAGCAACCCAAGGTTTTAGGGGCATTATGGCTTTCAGCTAGTGCAGCACATATCAAACACTAAACAGAATTTATGTGTTTTAATTTTCTAAAAGGTAGATGTGGACTTGGTGCTACAATGCATAACATATAATGCCAGATTTTAAATATGGGGGTCATTTTCATAAAATATTATGCGTATTGTTCACACCCTTGAATTTCCCTGGAGCCTTCTATGAAATTTAGATTTCCTGAAAAAAAAATTAACTGCTTAGCTAACTATCAGGAATTAAGCCCTCTTTTCCCTTCAAACAGACAAAATCTTTATCTTGATAAAATCCTTAACAAGGTAAATAAGTTATCTTTTTACTTTAAAATATTGAAGTCGTCACTGTTGGAAATTCAAGAAGTTGCACAGTAATAGCAGGTAGTTATATCTCAATTTACTTCATTCCAGTGGGACTCTATCAGAACCATCCCATTTATGTATGTTTGTTCCATTTCCTTGCAAGAGAAAGTGGGAGAGCTCATGGGCAATATTACTAGTTAGAAAAGTATGGGTTTTTTAAAGTTCCAAAAAGCAACTTCTACAGAGGTAGTGGGAAAGCTCAACCCCCTCCTGCCTATGCTTCCACTACAGGAAAACTTTTTCAGTCAATTAAAAAATAAAAATAAACAATCCACCATTAAATTAGAAGATAGAAATATTTCAGACAATAGTTTTAAGTGGCTGATTAAGTAAATTATAATCTTTTTAGGAATGAGGGGTTAGGGCACTTGCAACCATGACAAAGGAGACTAAGATAAAAACAAATGAAATTTCTAGTGTGCCACGGCTGAAGGGAAGTAAAGCACAAGAGCAAGTGATAAATACCACAATGGAAAGCTTTTCTTGTAGTGTACGAGATTAAATACCTCGAAGATAGGTAGTCACAAACTGCTTGTTTCTCAATCACCTGTCAAAGAATGTGAGAAAGAAGCTCCTGGGTTCAAATCCATTCTAATTATCAGGTGATATGAGGAAAGTCTAACACAGTTATCACAGATGGAGGGTGAACAGCCCCTCTCTGTCACTGGGGAATGGCCACCAGGTCCCCACACAGCAGAGGCTGCTCGCACCACCACTGCTCCTCGGGTTCCAAGCAAAGGCAGTTTTCAGCCTGTTAATCTGCTCTGAAATGCTGATATTTATTTCTGTATTTATTTATCTAAGTCATAGAACGATGCATTTGCAAAACTGTGTGTTGGTTGTTGGTTTCTTTAAGATGGTAGGATCACTGACTAGGTAGCTAAAATTCCTGTGAGAAGAAATGGGATTTAGCAAGGCAATTTTCAGAGTGTTGAGCTGGACTTATTTCCATATAAGAATATGGTTTCAAAAAAGACAGAAAACATACATGCATTATTTTCACAGTAATCACTTAGAACATGTTCACAATTTTCCAGATTTTTCACTAAAAACTTAAAATAGTGCTGACTATTCCAACTAGACAAGTGCAATCAAACCATTTCCTCCCTAACTCATTAAAAAAAAAGCAAACTTGAAAAAACAGATGTTTCCTTATTACTCTGCATTATTAAAAAAGCTGGGAAAAGCACTGGATGCCAGTAGAAATGCCATTGTTTCTTTCACTTTGCAGTCGGTGCCCGACAGCCTCCATCTGTTAGTGCAGCTCAGGGCAACCAGAGCCCCAGCACAAGGCCTTGTTCCCCATCCCAACCAGTAATAAATGTAAAAAAGCCTCCACCCACCACACAGCACTTGGCAAGATGTGAAGAAAAGCCCTTGATCCTTTGCCCACTTTTATACAAATTGACTGCTACATTCTGTTAAGAGGATTTAAAAACCTGAGTCTCTGCAATCATAATTAAAGCAAGCAGTAAAATTACTGAAATATACAATGCAATCAGTTTATAGGACTAGATGTACAGCCACTGCTAATTATTTTAGAAAAAGAAGGAAGAGAAAAGATAGCACATGAAGAAGTCACATCTACTCACTAAAACACCACTTGCAAACTACAGCTGGGACCATTAAATAAATTTTGCATGGTCTAATTAACTTGGTTTGCAATCTCAATTACTTTTCACCCAAGAAATCACTTTTGTTCAGTTTTATGCGTGCCTGTTTCCCTTTTCTAAAAAAAAATGATGTAAGGCATCCTCAGACAAGTGAACTCTAAACTTCATTTGTCTTTCAGCAGGCTTGATGGCTATGCATTTAAAAACCCATTCTATCTTATAAACTAAAAATTAAATGTACTCAGCTGTGATGGTCGTCATTGCATCTGCTATTTATATGCTAATACCCTCACTGAAAGATCTTGCAAATTATTCCACCATGCCAATATCTCATGTGCATCTACTCAAAGCCAACTAAATATTTTTCTAGAAGATTTTGGTTGGGGAACCAGAATATTTATTGCTGTAGAACCTAGTTAGAGGAGCAACCTTAAGCACATGCATTTTTTATTCAACCATAACACAAAACATACTTCAGGCATGTTAAAATGAAATTTGGGGATATTCTATGTAAGAAAACAGTGACTGAGGTAAAAATTATCAGTACCAGTAATAGAAACTGAGTAGTCAAACAGTGTATCTTTAATGTAAAGACACATTCCTCCTTTTCCATTCTTTTATATCATCCAACACAGGGTGACATGGAAATAAATGCTGGCATTTGGACAGATTTTAGAACCATGCTTGAGTTCTCTCATGTGCAACACAAGGAAAACACAAACTACTAACAGAGCTGTATTTATAAGAAGCTCCCACACAGCCTCCCTCCCCTTCACTTTGTGATATGAACATAAATTCAAACCCCAGGACTGCAAATTAGATATGTGGTCCAGGCAAAGCACATTTTATGTTCACCCGTAAAAGTATCACCATTCATTCTAGGTGTAGTTGCTCAACACCACATAAGCATCTTGGCCAGGCTGACTTTTATTTAGGAATGCACTTTTCACATTATTTCCTAATTTCCAGGGGTTAGTATAAACGCTTGAAGGGTTCCAGCCCAACACTTTGCCAAAGCACACTGGGGAATGAACATACCTTGCTCCAAATTGCTTTAGCAATACAACAGCTACCTGATGAACCAGATTTTCCCTAAAGCAAGAGTCTGAGAGGATTCTCACAGTCCTGAGGGGCAACCTCAAAAACCAGCTCCAAAGACTCTGCATCTTCATGAATCCTTTCAAAAAAACTGGTACGTCCAAGGGACCCAGTGGACCAGTGTGTGCCTTCAGTTTCAGAGGGCAGAAAATAAAGGCAGTCTAGAAAACTGGTACAGTGGACAAAATTATTACCCCAGGAAGATTCTGCAAGGGAAGTTCAGTATTTCTTCAGCAATAACCACTCAGATGTATTTTCATACCTCACTACTGGAGCTCCTACCATCCACCAAAATGGTGGCTGCATAAATCATCTAAATCCTTAAGCAGGCACATCAAAAAGGCCAAGTTCTCTTGCACAATCCACATTTTTCAGAAAGTATCACATTCAGGGGAGATGCAGCAGTTTTAGTTTAACTAGTGAAGGTTTCCCAAGTCAAATAATAACAGGTAGATACATATCTCAATTGAATAAACCTAATTAATTACAGACAGGTAAAAAATTATTCTATGCAAGATACACGTAACCTTACATGTATTTCTGATTGTGGATTTCAGGTACAAGACATTATAGATGTGAACAGATTTACTTTCATATTGCTCATCAGCTAAATTTAAATGCATTAATATATGTTTCAAGCCTAAAACTTTTCTTCCTTTTCCATTTTTATAAATACACATTTAGCAATGTACCTCTATGAACCTCACAAAAAAAAAATTCACTTCAATACACAATTCCCCCTTGTGAGGTAGGACGGATAAAAAGCAGGAAGCAAATTTATATCTCCTACTTAGAGAATACACACTGCTCAGTATTCAGAGATGAATCAAGGGAGATGACCCTTGGGCCTGAAAAACTTAAATACTTAACATAAGGGTTAAGCTGATGATGGAGACATCCTCCTTTATTTTCCACTCTATTAGAGGAGCTCCAAATTGCATTGTGCGACCTGCGAATCACACGGGGCCCAGAGGTCGTCACAGTGACAGCCCCAAGAATTCATGGCTGCATCTGCATAACAAGATATTTTTAATAACTTCATAGCAGTGGCAGGCTGCATGGCCAGGGCAAAGCATAGAACACACACAGGAACACTCAGCTCCTGGGAAGAGACAAAATCCACCAAACCCATCACCCAGCTATCAGACTGCTGTTCTGAGGGCTAATTTTACAGTTTTGTTTTATATCAGTCCTACATGCTAATAAAACTTAAAAAACAGAAAGCTCTTTTAGCTGAAAAGTGATCATTTAACAGAAATAATAAGAGCATGACAAACATGACAATAAAAATAACAGCAATTAAAATAGGAAGGAGGGAGAAGGAGCATTAAGTATCTGTATGACCCATTTACTAGTCTGTGTTTACTTTTACAGTTATGGTTGACCTGGCTTTTTTGATAAATATTACCTAGACAAAATACCCCAAACCATTTAAATGTTGCCTGGGCTACCAATTTGATCACATAACTATTAATAAATTTTACTATTTATTCTGACCACATTACATGCTAACAATGTATAAATCTGGTAAAGAACATCTTTAGGAATAATGCTGCTGTAGTTATCAAATATTCCTATATTTTTCTATAGAAAACATATTAACAATCAACATCAAGTTATCATTTAAACCTTAAAATTAAATGCTTCCAGTTTCCATAGGGCAACTTCTTGGTAAGAGCTGGAGTTTTTGTTAAAAAGCAGCACCTGGGGAAAAGATTTCTCTACAAAGGTGTCTCTCTTGCTGCATGGTCTGAGCATGTTTTAGTAAATGTGGTTTCAGTTGTTTCTAACCCCCAGAAACAACTCTCTAAAATGAGCAAGAGAAAAACTGTAAGGATGTAACTACAGGAAGCTGTTACAGAGAGCTGTCACCAGGACTGGATTCTCTACAGCTACAGAAGCAGAAAAAGAAATCTAAAATTCAAGTGCTGCTCCTTTTTTTTTTCCTAAAGCAGGCACTAGCTTAACAAAAAGACAGACTTGAAAAGAGCTGGTTATAAAGCTACAAAATTATTAGGTAGAAATAACTCATTTGAATTGCTAAAATGCCAAACTGAAGACATGGGGAAAAAAAATCAGCAAGTGTTGTAACAAGTAATTGGCAGAACTCTTGGCTTAGTTTATACCATATTAAAATTTCAAGCTTTTAACGTATTTTGGGACTAAATAATTCCCAGCAAATATTTAAACTGTAAATTTGTAATAATTTTCTCATATTAATCTTTCTGAAAAAAATCTTCCTTGTATTATAGTGAGGTTTGAGTATCAGGTTCTGGACAACACAAGGACAGGCTCCTCCAAATCTAATTATTAATGGCATTATTGAGTTCAACCAGATGTTTCACATGGATAAAATTAAGTACACGAATAAATCAAGATCCAAGCACATGCTCAGATTTGACAGAAGATAAGGAAAGGTGAAACAAAAAGTAATGAATACAGTTAATGAAAAACTATATATCCCTGGTAGTTAATGTAACCTGAAATTTAAAATTCAAAGTGTACCAGGTCTGTTAAATGATCCCTCTGCTGACAGGCACGTGAATGGGATGTTTCTCACATCATCTCTGCCTAAGTTTTAGGCAGCCTCAGTACTAAACCTTCCACAGCTTCCCAAAGTAATCACATAAAACATAAGCATACTTAGAGTGTACAAAATCCAGCTAATGAGCTACATTTCTATTAACAATGTCAGGATGTCAAGTATTACCCTAGTGGGTAATTCTTTATGGAGAGCATGTAAGTGAAAGGTGGCGTGCATGTTTTAAAATACAGAACATACTCATCCTCTCTAAAACTGCAAGATCATTTGCATCTAATCAGCAGCAAATCAGACATTAAACAAGAAAAAATTAAATTCAAGTATTATAAGAAAATGAAGAAGACATTGAGAAACAAATCTATTTCTAACCAGCAAAACAAAATAATTTAAGAACAATTTGATCATAAGTTATTCTTGCAAAAGAAAGTCTGGAAACAGTAGTGTCCATTTAAACACCAATCTAAGGCAATAATTACAACTGTACTTTTACAATAATTCATAGAAATCTCTCTGGTGTTGCTGTCATAGTAAGTTTACCTGGAAACACAGACTGAGCAGATGGCTGGCTCTGGATCAAGGTGGCACAGAGAAAATTGTGGAGCATGCAGTTTGCACTCCCTCTGCTGGGCACTGGAATTATCCTGAGCAGGCACTCAGAGAAGGAATGTTCCTGTCTGAGCACCGTGCTACCGTCAAATAAAAGCCTTTTACAGCTCCCACCCTCTTCACCCGGATCCAGCCAAAACCCAGATTCACAGAAAAATGAGTATCAAAACCCTCACAATGTTTACACCCCCAAAATGCACTTCCTGTCAGAAACCTGACACCCCAAACAAGGATTTAACTACAGTGAACATAACCCATGTAAGCACACAAAAACTCATTTCCCTTTGACCAATACAGGTCATAGTATACAGTACAGTCTGTGATTTTTTTTTTGTCCACCCTCCACCCATTTGAAAAAGTAACAGCTTGTAAAAGATGCCTTGACTTCTGATCTGCTGGGGGCACAGCAGTGGGCATGGGGAATGTGTGGACTGGGCAACTGGGATGGATTTATAATTATAAAATCTGCTTCAAGGGATTTGTTTCTATCAGTTAAAGGATAACCTTTGTTCTCCTGAGAGGCCAGCACAGAACACAGGCTGCTCCTGCTGGCAGGGTGTAAGTGTCACACAGAAATGATGGCCCTTCTTGTAATTAAGACTCTCTGATGGTTCGTGTTCTTCACTCTCATGGAGGAGAAAAGTAAAAGTGGTTATAGCTCGTGTCACTATAAACAATTTAAGTCAAAATGTCTCACTGTATAAAGTTCTGTGCTTTCCTTCAAGAGACTTTGTATAAGGGAAGTTCCCCAAATCTCCAAGAAGTCCACCTGTGGTTTGAAAAGCAGTTTGACATTTTCATTTTTCAGTAAAGCTAAAAAAGAACTTCAGAGAAAGTAACTTGTGCTAATTGTCTAACAGGCTTAGATTGCCAAAAGCTCCTGCCTTGGAGGCTTGTGCTCTGTGATATGGAAAATGAAATGAGAAACAATGGGAAGCATGGATGTAATAATAAGGATTTCCAAAAGCACACACCTTGTGAACCAAGCAAATATTTCTTCTGTGGAATCAGGCCACGTAACCACCAATTTCTTGCTCTCAGTGTAATTTACATCAAGCTACACTGCTGGTATATTCATATTAAACTGCAGCATCAAGAATTACTCCAGATATATACAATTATTTCAATTTCAGCCATATCCATGAGTAAGTGATCAGCTAAAAGAGAGTAGCAATGACATATGGCAATGGTAAGGCACTCCAGGACCTTCCCTCTTTGAAGTGGCAATTTAAATCTCTGTGGGATTGAGAGTTACAGTGGAGCTCACAGTAATAAATCTCCAGTTTCACTGTCTCTCAATAAACCCTTCCCTTTATCAACTTTCTTGATCTCAGTTTGAGGATGGGTAAAGCCTTTACTCCCTCTGTTCCCAGACAGAACAGAAAAAAAAGCAGACTAGAACAGATGAAAAGGGGGGAAATCAGTGACCACAGAAACCTGGAGACTGAGCATGAAGAAAAGGCAAAAAGTGCCAGGAGAATGGGCAAGGCCAAGTCCCCAGCCAAGCTGCCAAGTCCCTGTCACTCTGTTTTATATTTGCTAATTAAATAAAACCCCTCTATCCCTGAACGAATGGCTTGCTGTGGTGCAGGATCATAATGACAGTTGAAATAGCAAGTGCACAAACAATTCACCTTTACATTCCCCAGTTAGGGACACAGCCACCTCAGAGTGCAGAACTGCCATCCACCTTTACACTGTCCATTTAGGGACACAGCCACCTCAGAGTGCAGAACTGCCATCCACCTTTACATTCCCAGTTAGGGACACAGCCACCTCAGAGTGCAGAACTCCCATCCCTTTAACTGTCCAGTTAGGACACACCACTCATTGCAGAACTGCCATCCCCCTTACACTGTCCAGTTAGGGACACAGCCACCTCAGAGTGCAGAACTGCCATTCACCTTTACACTGTCCAGTGAGGGACACAGCCACCTCAGAGTGCAGAACTGCCATCCACCTTTACACTGTCCAGTGAGGGACACAGCCACCTCAGAGTGCAGAACTGCCATCCACCTTTACATTGTGCATTTAGGGACACAGCCACCTCAGAGTGCAGAACTGCCATTCACCTTTACACTGTCCAGTTAGGGACACAGCCACCTCAGAGTGCAGAACTGCCATCCACCTTTCCATTCCCCAGTTAGGGACACAGCCACCTCAGAGTGCAGAACTGCCATCCACCTTTACATTCCTCAGTTAGGGACACAGCCACCTCAGAGTGCAGAACTGCCATCCACCTTTACACTGTCCAGTTAGGGACACAGCCACCTCAGAGTGCAGAACTGCCATCCACCTTTACATTGTCCAGTTAGGGACACAGCCACCTCAGAGTGCAGAACTGCCATCCACCTTTACACTGTCCAGTTAGGGACACAGCCACCTCAGAGTGCAGAACTGCCATCCACCTTTACATCCCCCAGTTAGGGACACAGCCACCTCAGAGTGCAGAACTGCCATCCACCTTTACATTGTGCATTTAGGGACACAGCCACCTCAGAGTGCAGAACTGCCATCCACCTTTACATTCCCCAGTTAGGGACAGAGCCACCTCAGAGTGCAGAACTGCCATTCACCTTTACATTGTGCATTTAGGGACACAGCCACCTCAGAGTGCAGAACTGCCATCCACCTTTACATTCCCCAGTTAGGGACACAGCCACCTCAGAGTGCAGAACTGCCATCCACCTTTACACTGTCCAGTTAGGGACACAGCCACCTCAGAGTGCAGATCTGCCATCCACCTTTCTGTCCAGTTAGGGACACAGCCACCTCAGAGTGCAGAACTGCCATCCACCTTTACACTGTCCAGTTAGGGACACAGCCACCTCAGAGTGCAGAACTGCCATCCACCTTTACACTGTCCAGTTAGGGACACAGCCACCTCAGAGTGCAGAACTGCCATCCACCTTTACATTGTCCAGTTAGGGACACAGCCACCTCAGAGTGCAGAACTGCCATCCTCTCCAAACAGAGATGGCACAGACCACCCCCAAACCCATCCACAAGGGGCCCTGTGCACTCAGCCACTGATTCCCACCGTCCCCTCTGCTCACTGAGCCTCATCTCCAGCTCTGCTCAGCCCCACACATGAGCAGGTCCAGCACTTGTGGTCCCCATGTGCCACCAAATCCCCTCTGGAAGGACAGGGGGCTGGGAGCCAGGGCTGTGCAGGACAGCCAGGCTGCCACTACTGCTTCTCTTGGCTTCAGAGACACAGAGACAGCAAAAGGGGCATGACAGGGGCTCCAAGGACACAAAGCCACACACCTAACACAGGCAGCAGTGCTCTAGTGAAGAGATTTGACAGATGGGGATTCAATAATGGCCTGAGAGATTCTGTTTATTTTGTTCTACTAGACTCCCAATTTGCCATGTTTTTATGTTTCAATAAAGTCATCTGACACATGAATAAAATATAATTTATGCAGTTTGCTTCTGCTGTACAAAGCTCTCTGTGTTCAGGTTATAAATTTAAAATAGCTCAGCACTAACACTAAATTTAGTTATTTTCCACTGGAGAGAAACCCTAGGAATATTCATCTATTGTTTTCAATGCTTAAGTTAACTCAGTTTGCATTGCTTCATTTTGAAAGCATTGTGAGCATTATGTGCTTCCTATCTTTTTGTCCTTTTAACAATGGAATTTACTAGCTTTCAAATTAATAAAGTTATTAGTTCTAAAGATGCTATAGAAGCATACAGACAGCACTGGTCACTCTAACTGGTAACAATACCACTGTTAACAGACACACATCCCATTCACACACACACACATGAAAAACAAGGCTTGAATGTCTTTTACATCTTACAAGAAATATAGCAACCAATATTCCATGCAGAGGTGCAGCAAATGAAGTCCTGTCAAGCAAATGGCAGGAATGACAGCAGATGTCTGGATTCCTTCATAGCTGGTTGCATAAAGGTAGCACACATATTTCACTGGAGACAAAAGCCTCTGACAAGACAGTCTCTCAGTACTTTTCATTCAGAGTTGGCATTTTTGACTGGTGTGGCACATCAGGAGGTGTTAGGATGATGAACCAGATTAATCTTGATTTAGCTTCATTTGTACAATGAAGGCAAAGCCTACAACACTCAGTCATGGCTAAATGAGGCTACACAGTTTAGCTCAAGGAGTTATGTCCAGATCAAATCCTTACAATCCAGTAAATCCAAGCCAGACTCTAGTCTGGACTCTGACCCAAACACTCATTTTCATGTCAAACTATGCAGTTATTTCATTTCACCACAGCCAACAGAAATTAGTATCATGCAGCTCTGATTTTTGTCTATGTAAACAAGCCATAAACTCCTTTTAGGATCTAAATAATGAATTTGATCTTTCAGCTTCTGTTTACGCACAAAGTCTACCAATTTCACAGGAACTGTCATAGCAGTTAATCTCTGTGAAATAAGTTTGATGCTCTAAACTTTCCTATCATAACCTTAATCACATTACATGTTTAGTACAGAGTAAATGCTACAAAGCAGAAAAACTACTTTCCTGAACTGAATCTCAGAGTTCAGCAAATTGTGAAAGAACATGAGCCTTACAGTGTCTATAGAGAAATATGCACAAAAGAAGCTGAGAATTTAACAGTGTTACACGTAAAGCAACTAAGAGTAAATAAAATCTGCACTTACCCACTTCTCTATCCTAAACAACAACAGGGATGCCTTAAACAGTTTTGGTCTAATAACCAGGCCCCTGGAATATCATACAGGTGTTTACTGCTCCTTGAGGGAAGCTAGAATCAGCTGAATTAATGCACTTTACAATAAAACCTGTGTTGAAAAGTTTCCCAGGTTAGGGCTTAAGAGAAAGAGCAATTTTCTGTATACAAGCTAAACTTTACCAATGGTCCTCTCTAGTAAAACAGAATTTTAAGAAACTCACCACTTTTTTTGTTCTTGCTTTAAAGGAAATGTCCATTTCCTTGTATTTCTTCATAGCAGTCTCCATTTTATTCTTGATTTCAATGGCACGTCTTAGCTGATCATCATTGACTCCTGCTCTGGTAAGCAGCTGCAGGCCAAGAAAACAACATCCTTATTCTCTTCTAGAAATCTGAGCCAAAAAATATTTCCAGTTTTCCCTCATAATTAATGAAACACAAATGTCACAAATTCCTTTGTTGTACAAGTGAAGCCAATTCATTTTCTACCTAAAAAACTATCAGCAACTAGTGAAGCTAAAGAATGAACAGCTATTACAAACATCTTCTGGAAGTGCCCTCCAGTAGGCCAAATTCCACTCAGGAGGCTCCATGATGCACTGTTAGCCTGATAGAGGGCTGTCTAACAAAAATAAGCTGTGTTTTACTTTAAGACTTTGCAAAGAAGCCAAGTTTTATTTATCTTAAAAAAATAAAAAAAAGAATTGCCTATAGGTACCACACCCAAGGCTGAGAGCTACCCAACAAGCTCCTGCAGTGTCCTTTAGTCCACCCTTACTGAAATGGAAATCTTCTCTAATTGTTCCTGTTTCTTCAACCTTCATTTCCTTTTGGTTCACTCTCCCTCAAGCTTTACTGTGCCCCAGCCCTTGTTTCACCATCTTTTTATTTAAAAATGAAGAAAAAAGAATTCTCTCTTTATCCCACCTGAATCCAGGACTGCACAGAAGGCCAGAACTTATTTCTGAGAAGTTTGTGAGCATCCATGACACTGTTTATGATGGCAGTATTATCTTCATTCTCTTGCACTTTTATATCTGCTCAAAACAAGGAAAAAGAGTTAGTGCATGACATTTATGGTATCTTCACTACAGGAGCTAAAGAAGGCAAATTACTCTTTCTAAGGCATTTGATCACTTCAGGGGGAGTTACAAACATCAGAATGCTTCTCTGCTCAGTATTAATTATTCTATTACTATCCATACACTCAAAAAATCTGAGGAAAATATGAAAAGTGTTCAGTCCAACATGCCAGAAAGAGTTGTTACCCATCATCAGCAAGGAATGACCAAATAAATCACAGATAGGTTCAGTCTTACTATTTTCATTACATCTTGTCCCACGTTCAAATGAACTGGGTCTTACTGTACCAATTTATTCATATTCAATACAAAATAATCTCTACCCTGGTAGTAACAGGGACTTGATTGTAAAGAGGCCAAGTATGCCATTATGCAAGTGAAAGTTATACTTTTCACCCATTGTTGTCAGCAAACAGAGAAGCAGATATCACCCTTACTGTCTGCACATGGAACTCCCTTAGGACAGGAATTGTAAGAGATTTCCAAAACAAACCATCCTGATTTTTCTACAGGTAACTCACACTAGCAAAGTTATACAAAAATGGTGTAATCACTTGCTAGCAAAACTACTTACTTTCTTGCAAGGAAAAAGTTTCAGAAACACCCAATTGTAAGATTTTTAAACTAGCAGCTTATTCCCCAGCTACAGAGAGAAAGAGGTGAATAGCAAAGAGGAAGAAAGTTGTATTTGATAAACAGATTGTTTTTAAACACAAAATACTCACTATAGATACTATGAAGTGCTATAATGGGCTTGCAACAACTATTACAAAAGTTCAGTCTTAGAAGGTAATTAATGAAACCTGCTAATCACACACAAGAACACCCAAAATGAAGAACAGTTACTAGAGGAACTAGAAACAGAAAAATAAAAAATAAATTAAAAAAAGAAATCAAAGTTGATAGTGGAACCCTGGAAAAAGTTAAAGATAGAATCTAAAATGTTAGGCTTTGTGCTTTCCCAGATCAACTGCACCTGCGTAAGCAATATGATAAATTATATAATTGTTAGATGTGATGATTGTTTAGTAATTAAATGTAATTATTATATAACCATAAGAAGAATAGTGAGAAACTATGTTGGAAATTCAGAGAGGGGCTAAATTTATGTATACAATAGAACAATATAAGTTTAATAATTAACATGAAAGTTATGTAATGATAGAGTATAAAACATGATCATTTCGGATGTATGGTTGGAGTCAGATTTGGGTTGAATATACCCCGATTCCCAGAGCTCTTAATAAAAAGCACCGCATATAATCCCCCGTGATTCTGTGGTTTTGAACGCTAACAAAGCCATGTCCAGGAATCCCAAAGCAAAATGGTGTCCAGTAACCCCAGCACTTTAGTAAAGAAACAAAACCACAAGCACAGAACACTTCAGAGAAAGGCTGCCTCCAGCTACATGTCAGAAGTTTTTCCAGGTACCTGTGGAGATTTCAAGGTCTAGAGTATATTTATGTGAAATAAGCCCATGGTTCCTAACAAAAGTCTGGTAATCATCATCATCATCATCATCATGGAGATCAGGGCCACTGTATGGAACATCTGAGCGTGTGCCTCCATCCAGCCCTTCTTGCTCAGCCTGCTCGTCTGGCTCCTTGTTCCCAGCAGCTGTACCACACTGGGAAATGGGCAGGATGTCCTTGCTGCAGCAGGGCTGCTCCTCATCCACGCACCCCAGGGAGGATGGGGTCCCTTCCCCCTGGGAGGACGAGGGGCAGGCAGGCCCAGCCTCATTAGCAGGGGTTGGTTTGCTGAGCTCCGCGTCAACCTCGTTCATCCCAAAATTGAGAGGATCTGGCATCAGCAGCTGGAAACAGTTCTCCATCTCTGTCAGTGTGTCAGCAATCTCTTGGGACATTTCTATCAAGACACAATTGTTTTATACAATTGTTAGATACTGTAAAATGTTAAAGTCTCCAGAGCAGACACAGAGGTACAAAGCAGATATGACTGCCAAAGGGGGAAGTCATTTATCCAGCAACAACTGAATCATACAGATCTTCCTCTTCTACAGAAATTGTCCTTATAAAAGTGGCAATCCCTCAGCAGGAAATCTAGAATTTCAGAATCTACATGCCAGACATGTAGAATCAGAGCTCCTCCTTTCCTCAGCCTCTCTAAATTTCACTATGTTAAGATGACTCAAGTGCTTCATAGAATTAGAAGGAAAACAAAGTTAAATGAGATATTCTGAGTGATCTTGGTGGGTATTCATTTTACAGCCATGAATTTCATTGCTGTGTGTAGGAACAGCCATGAATGTATGTTATTGCTCAGAGATGTTACTGATACAAGTTACTTTAGAAAAGTTAAATGTCTTTAAAATTCCACTCTGGTGCATGAAAACATTTCCAGCATGCAGAATAAATGCAAACACAATTGCATGCATCACATATAACAAATTTAATTAAATAACCCTTTAAACTGCAGCATAATACACTCACTATCTCTGTTGTTCTTTGGGGTGACAGAAATGTGTCTGCTCTGCACATATTGCTCACAGACTCAGGCCCCAGTTACAGTTTCTGGCTGCACTGTGACACTTTCCACAGTTATCCTACACTGTATCCAGGATTCCTGAGCAGACCTTCCTGTATTTCAGGAACACAAGGACTGTATATATAATATAAGTAATGCCACAGGCCAACAAGGCATTGGAAGTCTGTGCCTAACAGAAATTAAGTCACTAGCTGCAAAAAGTCTTGTGGTTTGTTTACTTGGGGTGATGCACTCACACTTTACTGAATTAGAGACCAGATCTTTACTTGGTAACATTTTCTTTCTCTTCCATCTCTTCCTACTGAACTCACAGGACAGTCACTTCTTTCCCCTTTAGGTGAGAAATTCTTTAGGTGAGAGAGATATTCTTCAGGTGAGAGAAAGGGAGGGCTGAGCTCCAAATGCAGTATTCCTGCTTTCTGTGCTCAGCTATTACCTGGGTAGCTATTCTCTCAATTTATTTTATATAACCTTTAAAAAGGTTGCTTTAAAAATGAACAAAAAAACAAACAAAAAATGCACTAAAAGAGGCAAAGCAACCGACCTTCCATTTCTTTTTCAGTTCTTTTGACTTTTTCTTTGTAAATGTTCTCCAGTCGTTTCTGCTTCTCCTCTTCCCTCCTCCTCTCAGCCACAGTTCTGGCATGCACATCCTGAAAATCCACCTAAGGAGGAAATGAAGAAAAAAGTGTAACATTCCTCGTAAGAAATATATAGAAAATCCATTTCCTAAGATCCTTATCTGTGGTGAAAAATCCTGGAACATCAGCCATCAGGCAGAAGCTCAGCAGCATTTCCTTTTATCTCTTCTCCCCCTTGAATCAATAACTGCAGCAATTGTGAACAGAGTTTTTACTCCTACTAATAAAGGACTGTTGAGAATCAATGGCTTTCAAAAGGAAATCATAAAGTAGAAAAACAACCCCCCTAAGCCCCTTAGATTTTCACATCCAGAGTGCAGGAACAAACAGGGCTTTGGGAGACTTCTGTCACAGCACTGGAGACCAGGAGTGAGGGAGAATGAGCAGCAAGAGACAATGCAGGGGAGATATTAAGATTACATGAAAACATCACACCAGGTCCACCAGCAAATTTAGGAAAATTTGTAAGCACTATAACAACCAGTGTATATATATAAAACTCACAAAAAGAACTTTTTAAGAAAGGAAAGTAAAAGCAAAGATCGTCAATTTTATTGTGGAAGACCTAACTTGTGAATTTACAATTACATTGCTGGATTTTGATATTGAGGGAAAATACATTCAGTCTCACTTCCTTATGGCTGAATTATAAATATTAATCTGAACAACTCAAAATGCTGTTTCTTAAAATATTAGCAATATTTGGGGTTTCTTTTTTAGTTTAGTCTTAGAAGGGATTGAAAACACACACAAAAAAAATTCACTCCTGTTTCAAAGAAGGGAGGCTTGATTGCATTAATGCAGAAGGAAACCCTTTTGAAAAACACAGAATTTTCTCTGATTGCTACCACATAACTTCTATGAACTGCCAGACAGACAGTGCTGAGCAAGCCTGCACTTTGCTGATTGTGCAGCCCACAGACTGTCTTGCAACATCTCCATCACAAGCACTCAGTGAAATTTGTTATTTTTGCCACTGCTAGATGATCAAGCGTGTCAACAGCCAGGAGTGGCTCTTATCAACCCACAACAAAGCTTTGGAGCACACAAATGTTTTTGTCTAACAGCTCTCAGAGAAGCTGGCATGGAGGGTCTCCATCAGTTCAGAAACAGGCACACTCCCCAAGCTGGTTTTTCAGTAGGGAATGGGTGGGCAGAAGGGTGGCAGGAAAAAGATCTGGCTTCACAACCTCTGCATCATGCAGAGCACCAGACTGAGCCTTCCTGGTTCTCAGGATCTGAAAATCAGGATCTGATTTCTGCAGGTTTGCACAGCGAGCTGGGAGAAACAGATCCACCCAAAGAGCAACACTGCCCACCAAAGCAGAACAAAGATGCAGAGCCCAGGAAGTGCAGCCACCATTTGCTGCCAGTCAGACTGCAGAGCACAGCAAACCAGGCACAGCTACAGCTTCCTAAAGCACAACTCCTGCCTCCTGCCAGAGCACCTGCAGTGCAGTATCTGCCCATCCTTTCCCACTGTGCCAAAAGGACCATGAAGCCTTTTATTGCTGGCCTGCAATTGTGGAACTAAATGTCTGAGGAGCAAAAAACTGCTCAAGTGAAAGGATGCTGAGCAGCAGGCTGAGACAATTACTGCAACTTGTGTGAAAATACTGGAATGCAGCAGTACCATACTCTGTGTGCATCTGAAATCCTGTTCTGTCATTCCATCCATGCCACAAAGATGCCACAATATGAGTCACGTGCCCAAATATACAAACATTTGGAAGTATGTGAAATATTTTTCCTCTTTCTTCTTCTTTTTAACTTTGAGACTGCAGTTTGAAAATAATTACTTTCATGTATACTGAAGCATTATTTGCTCTTGAAGTCAAACATCTATAGAGGCACCTACTTGGTCCCTATTACTACTGACCTACTAACATTAACAGAGTGGGGAGTTCTCCAGCTTTACACCCTAAAAGAGCAGCAGCTGTCACATTCTGACTGTTTATAAAGTGATTTTGATGATCATTAAGAAAAACCCAACCAAAACCCAACTATGGGCCACACACAGAGCTAGCACACCACCCAGGCTGCCCCATACTACTGTGCCAAACCAGTAAAACTCAACAGTGATGTATTTTGCTACAAAAAAAGTAGACATGCCTCCTCAAAGCTTTTGGTTGCTTCTCACACTTCAAGCACTAAGCTGGCAAAAGGCCTGTTGGCTCACAGCAAGTCTTGGAGTACAAGAGTTACCAAACCACCTGAGATTGCTTCTATTGACATTAATGTTTGTAGAGGAGCTCAAATCCAGCTAGAAAACAGCACAGCTGGTTCAAAACCTGGAGAGGGATCCCCCAGTTGTTACTGGGGAGCAGCCCCTGACCCCAGGAGCACAGACACACCTGCCACACTTCAGCAGAGCTGTTGGACACTTGTGTGGAACTGTATTACATGTTAAAGCCCCCTTGTCTCAGTCTTGCACTGTCATTTCATTTTCTTCCTTTCTTAAACAAGATAAGAAAGGATAATTCAAAGAGAATCATCTTTTGTGAGCAGATGCCAAAATCTGTATAAAAAACCAGCACAGCACAGTTCAGGAGGGAACATCATTAGCTTACTGTGGAACCAGAACAACAGAAATACTTCATGTATCAAAAAGCTCTTCATCTGCTGCTAGGAATCTGAATCTGCCTTTGTGAAGAGAAAGAAAATCAGTCTGTTTACTGAAAGCCTGTTATTATCATTGTAGGTAGTGTGAATGCTAGAACAGTGCTCCAAATTTCACTGTTGCACCTCAGAAGACAGACTAAAGCAGCAGAATGTTCCAAACACAGTAACTTGAGGTGACATCTAAGAGCTAAGGTTTACATGAAATTTCTCTTTCATAAAAGCTCTTTTCTGGCACGGTAACACTGCAGATGAGGATGGCAGGCATGCACACTGACAAAGTTGTAAAATAAAGGGGACCTAGAATGGGGCAGCTCAGTACAGAAATCAAGCTAGTTTAAACTAGCTATGGAAAGATGTAATAGCTGTTTATCCTCAGTTTAATGCATGACCATTGCTGCCCTTCCTAAAAGAGCTCAACCTTGGGGCTCCAGTGAGGAATCAGTGGGTGAAAGCCAGCAGGTGAGCAATACTTGCACCCTGAAAAAGGCACAGCCCAGCCATGAGTACAGAACAGAGTTTTAAATACCTACAGTACTGCAAGATGAACAGAAAGCCTGGGGTTTGTTTTCCAAAGACCATCCTCAACACAAGGTCTCCTACAGGCAATGTAGTTTCCTTGTAGTTTCCTACAGCTTTCTCTTTTTTTTTACCATTTATTGGTTTCCTTACTTTGAACATCTCCTGGTAATCACCACTTAATACCACACAGTGGAGTAAAAAACGCCGAGTACCTTCTTGTTCTGCTTTAGGAAGTGGTATCCCAGGGAGAGCTGCTTGTAGGCCTCCCCGTATTTCTCGTGCCAGTCCTGCACCGCCTTGATGGCCGCTTTCCTCAGCTTCTGCGCCACCTCCTTGGGCGGGGGCAGCGGCTGCTCGTGGTCGATGCCCACGGTGAGCTCCAGGAACTCCTGGAAGTTGGAGATGAGCAGCGTCCTGAAGTGGTGGGACCTGGCGAACAGCTCCTGCAGCACCTGGAAGGCGGAGAAGCGCATCTCGGCGTGCTCCTCGCGGAGCCGCGTCAGCAGCAGGTGGTACGCGTGGCCGATGTGCTCCTCCGACGACCTGAGCGCGGGGACAACGAACGAAAAGGAGGGGGAGATATTTAAAAAGACGCTCAGCACGTAAAAGCATAAGCCTGGGGACGCAATTTATTTTAAATTTTAAGTGAACAGCTTCTGTGCTGGCAGCACCCAGTCCCCACAGCAGGCCCCAGAACAGCGCTCTGAGCTGCTCCACCCGGGACCGCCGACCTGGGGACAACAGCGGGCCCGGCTCTGCCCCTCCCTCCGGCCGTACTTGCAGATCTTCTTCAGCTCCTTCATCCTGCCGGGCTCCAGCTGCGGCTCCCCCGACGTGGTGAGCTCCTCCACCAGCTCAGCCAGACGCTGCTCCATCTCCGCCGGCACCGGAGCTGCCGGGACACCCGCTCCGAGGGTCCCTCAAGCCGGGAGAGCCCCGGCCGGGAACCACCAGCGCCGACGGGCCCGGCCGCGGCTGGGCGGCGCCATCTTCCGGCCCTCGGCGGAGCCCCGCCCCTGAGAGAGCCCCGCCCCCGATGGAACCCCGCCCCTCACACGGAACCGCCTCTCGCGTAGGCCCCGCCCCTCAGGGGACACCCCCCTTGTGGAGCCACGCCCACATGGAACCACGCCCATAGAGTGCTGAGCCCGCGCTCCTCCCCATTGACCACGCCCTCATACGAGCCCCGCCTCCTTGGGGTGCTGCTCCCCCCGCACCGGCGGGTGGTACCTTCCTCCCCCCCCTCCCGGCACCTACCATCTCCCCCGCCCATGTGACGTGCCGGCAGCCGGAAGCGCGGCCGGGGATAGGCAGGGGAAGCTTAAGGCCGCGCCGTTTGTGTAGGGTGTTTAACGGAGCCGTCGTTTGTGTGAGGGTTGTTTTACCCCGGCTACGTTTGTGTGAGGGGGTGTTGTGTTTAACCCGAGTCCGTCGGTTTTGTGTGAGGGGGTGTTGTGTTTAACCCGAGCCCACCGGTTTTGTGTGAGGGGGTGTTGTATTTAACCCGAGCCCGCCTGGAGGGGCGAGCAGCCGCCACACAGCGCCCCTGCTTATCACAGAGTCACTTACACCTCCGAATCATTGACACCAACCAAACATCACCGCTCTAGTCTTTCCTTAAACAGCTCCCTGGGCAGCCCGTGCTGAGGTGCAATCAGCCTTTCTGTGAAGAAATTCCTCCTGATGTCCAACCTAAACGTCCCCTGGCGCGCCTTAGAACCTTGTCCTCTCGTCCTGTCGCTGTTTGCCTGGCGGCAGAGCCCGATCCCCTCCTGGCCTCCAGCTCCTGACAGGGAATTGCAGAGATCCACAGGGTCCCCCTGAGCCTCCTGTGCGCCCCCTCAGCCGCTCCTCGCAGCCCTTGTGCTCCAGAGCCTTCCCCAGCCCCGTCCCGATCCCTGGGCAGCCTCCAGCACCTCAGGCTCCTTCTGGTCGTGAGGGGCCCGACCCTGGGCGCCGCTGCAGCGCCACAAAAGTGTCCCAAAAGTGTCCTTGTGTGCCACCCGCACAGGTCCGGTTCTGCTGTGGGCACCGTGAGGCTGCCCTGGGTTCGCGGCTGGCAGAACCTGCAGCTCTGGGTCCCCTGCAGACCCCCGGCTCTGAGCGTGCTGCTGAACCACTGGGAACGAACAAGACCGTGCAGATACCCCCACTTTGAACAGCCTAAAGAAAACAGACATCTAAACTGTCTCATCCCGTTTGAGGATGTCAGCTAAATGACAGGTATTTCCTTTAATCCTCAGTTCAGGCAGGTGTTGGAAGCCGTTTGTGTGGATTGGTGTTGCAGCTGTGTCTGCTGGCTCCTGTGGTGGGGAAAGATGGCACTGAACAATTGGAATAGACTGTGAAAAATGCCAATTTTATGATTGGCTCTTTGCAAATATTAAAATGAATATTATATGTGTTATGTTAGAAAGTTATGCTGTATTTTCTTAAGTAGTGTGTTAAATATAGTTTTAGGTTATAAGATAATGTTAAAATAGAAACTATGCTATGTAAGAATCTTTATTTAAAGAGAGGTCTCACACCAAGGTAGCAGCCACAGGACACCTAAATCTTTCAGAGAAAAAGAATTTATTGCTCTCTAATCAGAAGAAGCTAACTTCTTCGTGCCTCACTCAGTCCTGAAGACGTGGTTAGGATTCAGAGGAAGAAGTTGACACTGACCAGGGAGAATCCTTTGTTTGAATGGAATTTATGCATCATGTATGAGGTGTATGAATATGCAACAGGTTATTGTTTTTAAGGGTTAATCCTCTGTTAACGTGGGTCCTTTTTCAGGCCTATTTTGCCCAGAAAAAGGTACCCAGACTTTCTGTAACTCCTTGCTCTTAATGTTTTGTATGGTTCTAATCCAAATTGTCCAAATTATTATCACTCTGCTATTTTATAACCCTTTTATTATTATTAAACTTCTAAAATTTTAAAAACAAGTGATTGGCATGGACTCACATGGACTCACATCTTCCACCAGGTTTACTGCAGTAAATGAATACATACATTTTGCAGTGGCTCTGCTATTTCTGACTCAATGCAAGAGACCAGTGTCATCCTACTTTTTAATAATGTTTATCCTTTCCCCATTGCCTTCCCTCAAGCACAGTGCATTTCCATGTGAAATTCATGCTGAGTGGCACAGCTCATCTGTAAAGTTTAGATCAGTTTACTCTCTCACTGTTTATATCTATTTCTTTCTTCATTTGATTGAAAGTGCCGGAACAACTGCTTTCTGTTAGGGTATGACTTGCAAAAGGAGCATTGCTGTGCTATCTGGAAATGGAATTTCAAAATGAGCCTCAAGCAACAGACTTAGCATCTACAAAGGCACTGATTTCATACTTTTGCATAATGTTTAAAGAAATCCCTGCAAGGAGCCATATGGTTTTGCAAAGAATCAGTTGATGAATGGGTGAATGAGTGCTGAGTTGTGTAACTCATTCATGATAGTCCCTAAGGCAAATCCCAGTGAGAGCCAGGCTATTTATTTATTTATTTGTTAAAATCAAAGACAATTACATAAAATTGTGTTGGCTGAAGTTGCTGAGTCTCCTTTTCCCTTCTACTTAATGAACATGGCAAATATCCACCATTTAAGAATTTCAATATTCTCTTCATCTGGACCAGCCTGATAAAACATTCAGTAGGACACAGTTCTGCCATTTTACTGGATGATTCCTTGCCAAGAGTTGTTTTCCAACTTTGCAATAAAGGGGAATGTCAGCCAAAAAGAAACCCCCTGAAATTTTAGGATAGCTGTATTCAGCTTAATGACATGAAATTAAAAAGGAGGATTTCCTCCCCCGCCAAAATGGAACTTAGGCAAAGAAAGGCTTCTCTACAAATAATTTGGAGCTAAAATAACTTTTGTTTCAGATCTGAAGATACAGAAACATGATAAACATTTACATTAAATTGTCACAGTTTGTGCCAGTTGGGTTGTAAGGAAAATGACCTGTGTGAGCTGAAGAGATGCTGAACCAGCAGTCTGAGTTGAGCAAAGGGGTGACAGATATTTCAGAGCTCTGAACTACCTTGTAAGGGGTAAAGAGCATATTTGAACATGTTCTCAAAGGGGAAATAGCCTGTTCATGAAACCATCAATAATGCAAGGCCAAAGGTGCTTGGTGACCTCCTCTAATTGTGTGAAATAGTGACTGTGACAACACTTCAGCCTGCTGTAACATGTTATAGTTCTGTCATAGGAGGAGATGAATGAACCTGCTCTGTGTGCTCTAGATCACTAATTAAATGTCCACTTGTGCGTTGGATGGAGCAGCAGTAGCTGTAGGAGAACCATCACAAATCAAGCAGCACCTTCCCACACATAGCCTGTATTCATCTCTCAAATAATTTTAAAAAATGATCCTACAGCAATTCCTGAAACTGCACACCAATGTGGACACACTTGATTAGTATCAATGAAGGTAAATTGTTTCTTTCTTCACAGTGCCCAAAGGAGCCTACTCTCAGCCCTCAGCCCTGCTCAGCATTTCCATCATCTTTTATTTGCAGGGAGCAAGAAAGCCTCATGGATCAAAAGGAGCTTTTCCAGGGAACTTCTTTTGCTGCTATGATGAAAGAGTGCCTTGTGTCTATGAAGAGATTGTTTATACAGGTCAGTTTGGCAGGCAGGAGGAAAGTCCCTGTCTTGAGGAGATTACAAAGTAGTTGGGACAAAAATAGAGTGCAAAGACCACAATTTGAGGGGGAAATAAACGTTGAAGTATAACTAAAAGGAAGAAGAGAGTGTCTTTAAAAGCAGGAGGTAGCAAGTCTTGTGAAGTGTCTGTAGCTATTTATTTATGCTTTTAAGGAGGTGTGTTGCACTTCTGTGGCTCAATACCTAAGCTGGAGCAGAATGGGAAAATATTTATTCTTATTTCATTTGCATGCTCTCAATTCTGCAGCATGTCACGACAGTTCCACTGACCAACATTATTTTAGACTTTGCCCTGCAAGGATTCCTAAACGTTTCACAATTTTGGGGCAATATCACCTCAGTACAGCTTGGAATGAGTGCTGCAGGTGCAGATGTGATCCCATCCCTTGGGCAGCAGCTCCTCCTGCAGGGTGACCTCAGCCGTGTTGCTCCTGCCTGGGTTTCAGCTTGTCTCACTGAGTGCTAAAAAGCCTCCTAAACTGATAATTCCTGCTTTTCCTCTTTGCACAAGTCACAGTGGAAAAATTATACCAAATACTGAAAAAGCAGCATTTGTGGTGAACATTGCTCAGTAAACTGGACACAAAATTCTCTTGGTATCCAGTTCTGCTCCCGGTGATGGAACCTGAATTCTAGTCAGGTGTGGGGTTTAGTTTTTTGAGATGTAAACAAGACTGGCAGGCAGTGGTTTCAAGGTATATTTACAGGGATAGCAGAGGAAACTGCACTGCAGCACTGCTCTGAGCGGGGTGAGTGAGAGCCTCTGCTCAGCTGAAATCACAGAAAATAAACACCCTGTCACTGCCTTTGGCACTGCATTCCTGCATGGCCAGAGGGCACAGCCCCTGAGAGACACGGGCTCCTGGCTGCTGGGGGAAAAAGTTCTACAGCCATTTAGAAAATGGTTGATTTATTTAATAAAGAACGCAAAAATACCCAAACAAACAAAACCAACCAAAACCGCCCAAAAAACCAACAACAACAAAAAAGACATAGAGCTATGTCTCTTTTAGGGGACAAAATATTAACCTCACAGAGCTATGAGAAATACACTTTTCAGATAAGTACATTTTTAAATGGGAACAGGAATGAAATTTATACAGGAGCATCATGTCCTTTTAAGAAGAGTTTCCTTGCAGATAAGAGTAAAAATTGACATTATCAGGCTGTGAACTTTGTCACTCTTCACACCAGTGTCCCCAGCGAATTGCACACACCAAAAACTCCATGGATTTCCCCCTCCAGGAGCAGCCCGGGGCATTTCTGCCGGGGTAAAGCCACAGTGGGGGGAGCACTGCACACTCCTGCAGGAGCGTCCCTGTGTCCCCTTGGCCCCATGAGCCTGTGTCCCTGTGTCCCCTTGTCCCTGTGTCCCCTTGGCCCCATGAGCCTGTGTCCCTGTGTCCCCTTGTCCCTGTGTCCCCTTGTCCCTGTGTCCCCTTGTCCCTGTGTCCCCATGTTCCTGTGTCCCTGTGTCTCCGTGTCCCTGTGTGTCACAGACATCTTTTATGGAAAATCCTTTCCTTAGGGTTTTTCCTCCTGAGAAGCTGAGAGGGCTCAGGAACACAATGTAAGCAATGATTATCTGCTGCTGTGGAATGCAACAGGTGCATCTGTGATTGGTCTCACGTGGTTGTTTCTAATTAATGGCCAATCACAGTCAGCTGGCTTGGACTTTCTGTCTGAGACACAAGCCTTTGTTGTCATTCTTTTTTTTCTATTCTTAGCTAGCTTTCTGATGAAATCCTTTCTTCTATTCTTTTAGTATAGTTTTAATATAATATATATCATAAAATAATAAATCAGCCTTCTGAAACATGGAGTCAGATCCTCGTCTCTTCCCTCATCCTCGGACCCCTGTGAACACTGTTGCACCTGTATCTCCTTGTCCCCATGTCGCCGTGTCCCTGTGTCCCCTGTGCCCCCGTGTCCCCATGTCCCCGTGTCCCTGTATCCCCCTGTCCCCATATCCCCGTGTCCCCGTGTCCCCATGTCCCCATATCCCCGTGTCCCCATGTCCCGGTGTCCCGGTGTCCCGGTGTCCCCGCCCTGGCGCAGCCCCCAGCAGGTGGCAATGCAGGCGCACCTGTGGCCCGTCCAGCGCGGGCAGGCCGGGGCTGTTCCTGGGGAGAAGCCTCGCCTTGGAAATCCCGCTCCATGTTTGCAGCACCGGCTCCAAACCGTTTTCTCTGTCAGCGAGAGATTTGGTTTGGTTTTTGTTTTCAAACCGGAGGGGTTGAGCTTACAGCAGCCTGTGGCAATGGGGCGGGTGTGCCAAAACCTTGGGGGTCCTGGCAAAGTCATGGAATGATTTATGGTGGAAAGGATCCCCAAGATCACCAAGTCCAGCCATTAACCCGGCGTTATCAAGGCCACAAGTGACAGATATTGAAATGTGGCATGTTGTATTTATCTATAGACACAGACACACAGACACACACATACACATACATACATACAAACATATAAAATGTCCCTTAAGAGCCCCACTCTCAACCCTTTTCCCATACTCTGTTGCACCTTCCATCCCTGTGCAAAGCCACACTGTTTCCAAGCCAGGAATAAATCTTGAAACAGATCTGAACCTTTAAACATGACCACAGTCCCACAATAAAATAGGCAAAGAAGAGATTTTATTTGAACAAAGCATTCCTGAGTATCATATCATAGAAACAATTTTAATGACAGTTTAAAAGAGAACACATGTGTCTGAGAAAACACTGGAGGTGGGGGCATTTTCCAAGAGGAATGACTGTGTTTGTAGAGGTAAATTAATTGAGTAAATCAAAATATAGAAACAGAAACATTAAAAATGTCTAGTGGTACTCTGCCTTTTTTCTAAACACACATGCACACACACAAATATCTGTCTAAAACAAATAAAACCAACACCCTCCAAAAATAAACCCAACAAAAACATCCCCTCCTCCCCAAACTCTAAAGTAAATTTAAAAAATCAATAGGGAAGGTATTTGATCTTGTTAAGATATTTGATCAATGAAAAAAGCTTGATTGCACCAAAAAGCTACTGAAAAATGATTTTAATTATTTTCCCTTTTTATTATGACTGTGAAAGCTGCTCCTGTCAGAGGAGGGACTGTGCCTTGAGAGGGCGGTGCTGGAGAGCTGAATCACAGCAGGGCTGCCCAAACACTGCCCTGGGCACCCAGGCACAGCCTGGTTCAGGTGGCTCCAGGGGAAACGGGGGAGTGCTGAGAGTTCCATTGCAGTGTCAAACACTGGAACTTTGCTTGCTACAAACACGAACCCAAATCATCTGCAATCACTGTGGTTTCTCTCATCTCCCAGTGCTCCTATCCCTGCTTGGACTCTGCTTTACATGGTGCAGCAAAAACCCAGGGAACAAAATCTGTCTGACACAGAAATGCACTGCACTGTCTCTTCAGAAGTGTCACAGATCTTGAACTGCACAGGAATATTTTAATGTCAGTCCATGTTCTGCATTTGCTGCATAGAAAAGCAGCAGCCCTTGCTATTTCAGAGCCATCAGCAAATTTCAAATATGTCTCTATTATACAGAATCACACTGTGGGAACAGCAGGGTTAAACAGTTTCAGAGCAATAACAAAAAGCACTAAGTAGTTTAAGCTCTGTAAAATGTGTAAACAGCACAGCAAATACTAAAAGAATCTGCATTTTATAAAGTTCTTTAAAAATTCTGTGACATATAGGAAGGGTACAAGAACAAACAGCAGGAAAGAAATAGTTGCAATAGTGCCTACTAGTAAAGATTTAAATCAGTTTTGATTATTGCTGGGTAACTTGTTCATAAAATAAAATTATCTTCAGGGAAAAAGATCGCATTAAATAATTCTGAGTCTAGCAGTGAAAAACACAAGGAACAAAAGATGAATTCAAACTGGAAACCAGGCACATATTTTGCCAGTGAGGAAACAGATTCCCTGTGTCACGATGATGTTTTTCTGACAGATGTGCTTGAACCAAACAGCCCTGGACTGTAAATAGTTTTGAGACAGCATCCAAAATCAGGACACTGGAGATCTGTTGCCAGTGGCTCTTTTGGAGGGCGTTGATTACAGAGAAGACATTTTAGACAAGGCAGAGATGGCAGGACAGGAAGCTCCCGGTGACTCAGTGACTGTTGGAGCAGGACCTGCCATCCCTGGGTTATCTGTGGGTCCTGGAGAGGGGGCAGCACCGAGGGTTTGCAAATAGAGTAAGGAAAAGGATATTGTGTCTCTCTGAAGCATCCTTGATTTAAAAGTGACTACTGGAAGTTTTCAAGAATATTCCAAATTTCAGGACTCAATTACCCAAGGACAAAGAAGGGTGATAGGAAGGTTCCTCTAATGGTGGGAGCAGCCCCTCTAACTGCTTGGAGCCAATGAAGTTGTGAGTTGGCATTTTTAATCTTTGGTATTTTAACAGAACTGATCCATACTGGTGTATTTAATGGGATTTGCACAAAGTTTTAGAACATTCCAAAAATTTGTTCTATAAGACATCTTGTTTTAGCCTAGATCTTTACCTGAGCATGATCTTCACCTATACCTTGAGGTGTTATCTTGAAATAATATTTTTAATAGCCACCCAAAATTTCAGTGTTTCACTAGCCCAAAGATTCTTGGCTTCTTTGTCCAAGACAAAACTGACACCAGCACTCTGAGTTCTTTTCATGGTGTTCCTGGAAATAAGGGAGGGAAAGAATTATGCCAAACACTTTATTCAGATAAAAATTGACTCCAGCATCTCACACCCTCAGGTGCAGAGATCACAGGTGATGTTATTTATGGTTTCCCAGTGCAAAGAAAGCAGTCATTATCCTTTGCTAATTGGTTTAGAATAAGGGAGGTATTTCTGGATGTGGCAGCTGCTAATCTTACTTCAGTGAGGAGCTCTTCATTTTACCTCCTCAGAAGAAAGTTCCAGAGACTCAGGGAGTATGTTTTGGCCAAGGGTAGGATAATTTCTCTCTTAACAGGGCAGGTGACATTCTTTCCAATTATTATAAAAAATGAGGTGTGTCAAAGAAGGTCTGTTACTCACTGAAAGAGCAAAGCAGCAATTCAGCTGTAGCCTCTGGGCTTTCCTCTCCAGCTGGTAGTTGAAGTGAATCATTAGCTGTCCTGTAGCACCAGCACCCGGGTTATTCACTGTTTTTTGAAGTAGGATAATGCAGCACTGAAGCCAGATAGCTGGCAAGGGATGTGACAGTGACATTCAAAGAAAACAGATGCCACAAAGCCTGGATCATCAGAGGGTATGTACATCTGAGATCAACATTTGCAAAGTGCTGCTGGAAAAGAGAAGCCAGCCGATTTGCATCAGCAGCATCAATTCTCACCTGTTCTTCCCTGTCTGACAAGATGGGATCATCCCTCCATGGTATCTGTCCCATTGCAGGCTGTTCCTCCTGGAGCTGGCCGTGCTCAGCTCCCACACACCAACAAGGCTGGCAGCTCTGCTGCTCCAGCACCTTCTGTACCCACAGGAGGGGCGAGTTCACACACCCTGAGGGCAAGGGCCATTTACAGCCCCGAGCCTGCTGGGCTCAAGCCTAGTGCTGACTGCAGGAAAGAGGCAGGGAGCAGGCTGGAACACTCCTGAGACAGGAATGTGACCCTGCACTGGGCTGCTCACAGCTGGGGCTCCCTGACCCTGACCCTGCACTGGGCTGATCACAGCTGGGGCTCCCCTGACCCTGCACTGGGCTGATCACAGCTGGGGCTCCCCTGACCCTGCACTGGGCTGCTCACAGCTGGGGCTCCCCTGATTCTGCACTCAGCCGCTCAGAGCTGGGGCTCCCTGACCCTGACCCTGCACTGGGCTGATCACAGCTGGGGCTCCCCTGACCCTGCACTCAGCTGCTCAGAGCTGGGGCTCCCTTGATTCTGCACTCAGGGTGGTCACAGCTGGGGCTCCCCTGACCCTGACCCTGCACTGGGCTGATCACAGCTGGGGCTCCCCTGATTCTGCACTCAGCCGCTCACAGCTGGGGCTCCCTGACCCTGCACTGGGCTGGTCACAGCTGGGGCTCCCCTGACCCTGACCCTGCACTGGGCTGGTCACAGCTGGGGCTCCCTGACCCTGCACTGGGCTGATCACAGCTGGGGCTCCCCTGACCCTGCACTCAGCCGCTCAGAGCTGGGGCTCCCCTGACCCTGCACTGGGCTGCTCACAGCTGGGGCTCCCTGATTCTGCACTCAGCCGCTCAGAGCTGGGGCTCCCCTCCCCTCCATCCCAGAGCTCCCCATTGTGCTCAGTGTCTGCAGCTGCACAGACACGGATGCTGCTGCTGCTGCTGCTTCCCTCGCTCCAGCAGCCACCTCAGGGATGCTCCCCTGGTGCATCCCCAGCACCCAGCCTGAATTCCTCTCCATTTCCTGGTGGAAGTCAGCCCTGGAAAGGGATGTTGCTCATGGCTACAAATAGAAACAAATAATTGCATGAGCTCCTGTACTTGGAGAAGCAGGACAATGAGACAGTGACCTGGGGGTGCAGGGTTTAAAATGGAAAATCGTGTCACGATCCTCATGGAGAAGGAGCCTCTTCCCCCACACCCCTGAGCAAAACTGCTGCCACCAAGGAGCCACCTCAAAAGGAGGGGGCAGCACCAGGCAGCCAGGGGTTCAAACCCTGCTGTTGGGTTCTGCTGCCCCTGAGCAGTTCTGCCAGCGGGGCACAGAGCTGGTTCTGCTGGAGGCATCAGCTGGGCATTGCAGCACGATGCCAGGATGATGCCCTGCCTGCAGGGAATGAATACAAGGTTTTCCTTAATTACTGCATCCAGCACAACTTGAGCTTCTCTAAGATAAATTTTCCCCTGACCCCTCCAGTCTCTAATAAAATATTTCTCTGCTTTGCATCCCTAAAGCTGCTGCTTGAAAGAGGAGACATCTCCATAAGGGGCACGCTCGGGCACCCTGAGGAACTTCCACAGCTCTGCTCCTGCCTCTTCTGAGCAATTTGTCTTGCTGTGGTTTGCAAAGAAAGAAAAGGAAATTGTCTACTGGTTTATTATCTGTTTATTTCCTTTTGTGGAATTTGTCTATATGATCCTGCTAATCTCCATGGGTGGGGAACAAAATATTTAAATTAATTAAAGATCTTTTTGTCCTGAAGTGAATAGACCTTATAAACTTTTTCTCCTCATTCTTCCTTCTGGCTCTATCAGGAAAAACTCCTGGCTGGGAATGCAGAAGATCTCCCTGGGAAAATTTGCCCCTCTGCTCTGTGGGGTAGGTATAACTATTTCCTTAAATGCACAACATAAAATTTAATTTTATGGGATAGGAAATAGTGTCAAAGGAGTAGGTACAGATGTTATCCCCCACTTAGCCAGCTTTAGTTTTCCATTTTAGTTTGGGGAACTGAACAGCTCAGGGATTTCCCTGCTCCAGCTTCCAGCACAGCAGCACCAGAGCCTCTGCAGCCCCACAGCAGAGGGATCTGAACCTGCTGGAGCCAGGCCCGAGGAGCCACAGAGGTGACCAAGGGCTGAGCCCTCTGCTGTGGGGACAGGCTGGGAACGCTGGGGGTGCCCTGCCTGCAGAACAGACGGCTCTGGGAAGGGCCTGTGGCACCTTGCAGTGCCTAAAGGGGCTACAAGAGCTGGAGAGGGACTTTGCACAAGGGCATGGAGTGACAGGACAAGGGGCAATGGCTTCAAACTGACAGAGGCAGGGTTAGATGGGATACAGGGAGGAAATTCTTTACTGTGAGGGTGGGCAGGCCCTGGCACAGGTGCCCAGAGCAGCTGTGGCTGCCCCTGCATCCCTGGCAGTGCCCAAGGCCAGGCTGGGCAGGGTTTGGAGTAACCTGGGGTAGTGGAAGGTGTCCCTGCCATGGAATGAGGTGATCTGCAAGGTCCCTTCCAACCCAAACCATTCTGATTCAATGTGATTGGATTCCCAGACTGAGCAGAGCAGATTCTTTCCATTAGAGCTGAACAATTAACAATCCCAGGATCACTTGGTTTCTATAAGAGGCACAGTTTTTCCAATTCCATGTTGCTGAGTTATTTCTGGTTTCCTCAGTGCATCTCCCTCCCACCCATGTTGCACTTTCCCATCTTTACTAGGAGCAGGCAGCAAGGTGCTGGGTGAGTTTTGTAACAAAGTCTGGATCTCTGTCACACAGTACTTCCATGTTAATGTTTTCTTCTTTCATTTTAAAAGCTTCAGTTATTTTAATCTCTTTGAAAGGTAACTGGCTGATAACATTTCTTAGCTCTACCCTGATGCTTGATCTCATTTTTGAGGAGTCAAAGCAAACAGCTTTTCTTGTTCAGCAGACCTTTCTGATCCTTGTTGTTCTGCTGTTTCCTATTGTTCTTCTTGTGGTGCTGCTTATCCTTCAGCTGATTTCCTCTGGCTAAGCATACAGATCTCTGATAACTGCAATGTGATCAAATAGCAGGATTTTATGGTGTAGCTGAAAATACCTGATTCACAACTGTCAGCTCCTCAGTGAAATCAACTTGTTGCCAGCCAGCAATGAGGACTAATTTTATTTTTGATGTTAAGAACTCCCATGTACAGTTTTAGAACTTCAGTTCAAACTGAGATCAGGACTACATCTCTTAGGATCATTTTTCAATGCCTGGTTCTCACACAACTTCTCACAAAAGGCAGCTGTAAGGCAGAACTGCTTTGTGCTGGCTCTGCACCTGCTGTGCCAAAAACATCTTCAGCCCTCACATCCAACAGGAACTGAGCTGGAACTCCTTGCTCCCTCTCGCTGGCCTTGATTGCAATTTTTTCCCCCTGACTGTGCAGAGATACTTCTACATACAGAACCTACCTGGCTCTAAGAGGATGTGTTAGTAAAGAGTTAAATTCTGCTGTCCTGCTCTGCCCATCCCATATCTCCTCCTAAAACAAAGAGAAAGATGAGCTTCTGACAACTTCTCAGAGCTCAGCTAACAGGGACAAATCTTTAAAATAAATGACTGAATTAAGAAAAATGCTGCCTTTCAGTGTGGCTGATGCAGGACGCAGAACCAAGCAGACACTGAATCTCTGCAAAAGGATAATGGCAGGGAGACCCTGGTGAATCTCTGACCCCTCATCATCAAACAAGGAACAGACTCAGGGCCTAGAGGGAACTACTGGAAACTAATTGATCTGCTCAAGGAGGAGATGAAAATCACACTTGACCAACCATCATGTGGATCTGGGCTGGGCTTTATTGGGTGTTCAGATTAATGAGTTCAGAACACCTCGTTATGGAACATGAAAATGCAGATGGAGAAGTTTTAAATACTCATTTTGTTCTACCAAGTGACCTCTGTTGTGCATCAGGACACCCAGGGCACGCTGTCAGTGTGGGTCTCAGAGCACCCTCAATAAAATGTTCAGTGCTTCCCAACACCCTCTGCTCAGGCTACCTGAGGCTGACAACAAAGCAACTCAGAGTATTCCTTTTTTTTTCCTCCCTCTGAATAGTGGTCCATTATGCATGTTCAAAGGCTTCTTTTTGGCAGATTTCCAGCTGCAATTTTCTCATTCTTCCTGTCCCAAATAATATATTCTTTTTTTTTTTTTCAAAGAGTAATTTTAATACTGAGTAGAAAAGGTCATGCTTATATTAAAAAAAACCCAAACCCTGACTACTTCATCAGTCTTTAAAGCTTTCAGGAAAACGTTTTGCCAGAGTTTGTTGTCAGCTTTGCTATTTCCTACAGAAAACGTTGTGACCTCAGCATCCTGAGCCCTTCTCAGCCTGGAACACAATGGAAGCTGAAAGAGGCACCAAAAGCCCCCGGGCACTGTGCAGAGGCACCAGTGTCTCTCCTTTGCAACACTGGAAAACCTTCAGCCTTTAGAGCAGGGCTTGGGACCACAACAAACACAGGGTTAAGGCAATTCTCATCCTTGCTGTAACACTGGGAGTCAGAGTAACCTGTCCTGATCACAGCTGGGACAAACTGCTGCCTTCAAACAGGAACACCACAACCAAAGTCCAGAGCCTCGTTGCCTGGCAAGACTGAAAAAACATCCCAGTGAAAGACAGTGTTCATTTCCAGTTCAGCCAGATCTTGAGAGGAAAGAGTCTTTGCTCTACTAGAGAGCTTCTACCATCTCAAATAACTTCATCCTTACCCTGAGCCACCTGCTGCTCTCGGTGTGATGTCTGGGCCCCCTGTGAGATGAGCTGTGAGCCAACAGCTCTGCTGGAGCCCAGGGCTGCACTGAGCAGCCAGGGAACGCAAGGCAGAGCTCCCGGGTGCACCGAGCAGGACACACGGCCGCCACCTCTGAGCCCCACACAGCTCTGGGCTCCAGGGCTGTGCGTGAGAGAGCCCAGCGGGGCAGCCGGGAGGCCACGGCTGCCTGAGCACCCCGGCCCTGCTGCATTCACACTGGGCTGGGTCACTGCACATTCCCACAGTGAGCAACCAGGGCTAACACACGGCTGAGCTCCTTCTGGAACCTTCCCTCGGAACAGGAGCCCACCATCGGGGACTGGGTGCTGCTGTTGGCACCTGTGACAGTGACACCCAATCAGGGACTGGGTGCTCCTGCTGGCACCTGTGACCATCGGGGACTGAGTGCTCCTGCTGGCACCTGTGACCAGCAGGGACTGTGTGCTCCTGTTGGCACCTGTGACAGTGACACCAGCAGGGACTGAGTGCTCCTGTTGGCACCTGTGACAGTGACACACAATCAGGGACTGGGTGCTCCTGTTGGCACCTGTGACAGTGACACAGGAGCAGGGACTGGGTGCTGCTGTTGGCACCTGTGACAGTGACACCCAATCAGGGACTGGGTGCTCCTGCTGGCACCTGTGACAGTGACACCCAATCAGGGACTGGGTGCTCCTGCTGGCACCTGTGACAGTGACACCCAATCAGGGACTGGGTGCTCCTGCTGGCACCTGGCCCTCTGCAATCACCTCCCAGAAACAGAGGCTCTCCTTGTAGGACAGCTGTTCTCTTCTCCTGCCATCCCAAATGAGGATTTTTTGGAGTGTGGGTTTCTCCACCACTCTGCTCAGGTCACAGAAATCATAAGAGGCTGGTCTCAGGAAACCACAGCTCTAACTGGTAATTAAGAGAAGCAAAAGCATCAATTTCCATGCCCTACAATTGTTGTGCATTCACCACACGCTCCCTGAGGTCCAATAGGAACCTACTGCTTCTTTCCTGCTTTGGCCTTTTATGAATTCCTGTAAAGTAGGGAAAAGTGAGGTTGCCATGCTCAAAGCCATGCTTGCCCTTCTGCAGGGATGCTGCAAACAGTGGCCCAAAGACACAGAGGAGCTGTTCCACGTGGGTTTGAGTAACACTGGGGGTGACATCCCCACTCTGAGCTGAGGGCGCTCCAGCTCCTGCCCCAGGGGAAAGGCAGAGCAGTTCCTGCAGAACTGAAAGCAAATGACTCCAGTTACTGACCTCAGTTCTCTCAGTGTCTCCACCTGCCCTGGTACACTGCATTTGTCCCAGGAATCACTAAATCTGCCACTGCAGAAAGCGCCCAGAGCAGAACAGACCCTGCCCTGCAGCAGTGAGTGCAGAGCACTGGCCCGTGCCAGGCTGGCAGCACTGCAGACTCCTCTGTTCTGAGGCATCAGGAACTGATGCCCACTGAACAAGGAACCTTTCCAGACACTCCTCCCTGGAAATCCCATGGATTTACAGTTCCACCAGCACTTCAGCAATATCTGTGACCTTTAAGTGTTGAACATGTAAGAAGTTGTGTCCTTTGTGCTTTGTTAGGATTCTTTAAAGCATGCAAAACCCACACCTAAATCACCCACAACATTTTATTAACAGGAAGGCTCTAGGACAGTGAGAGGCAGTGTTCTAGGAAGAGACAGAAAAAACCCTGGAGTTTACTGGAGTTCATGGATGAAAAGTTTCGACCAAAAATACTTATTTGACTGAAATGCTGTGAAGGATAACATTTATGGTTGCTGTGTGGCATTTTTTTGGTTTGCTGGGGAAGTTTTGGCATTTGTTGGTTTGGATTTTTGTATGCATGTCTGTTGTTAGTTTTCTTCTTTTTCTTTTAAATCTTGCAGAACACTGAAAACCAACACGTGGAAGTTCCACAGTTCTCTGCTCTTAACTCTCAGAGAGGCCACTGAGAGTTAATTCTTCTTACATATAAACACAAAACAGCTTTCTAATTTTATATAATCAAGAAATGGAAAACAATTTTTATTAACATGTCTTACATTTACAATCTTTTATTAGCTAATCAACATCAACATGCAAAAATAAGCGCTAAATACAAACCTCTACAATATGGTTTTGTTTAAACTACAATGGTTTAATTCTTTTGAAAAGTCATAAGGATGTGTTCTGCAGTTGTTAAAATTGAACTATTAGTTTCAGTAATGAATACTATTTAGACCCTAAAATTATGTAATCATCCTGCAAGGCATCTTCAGAAACTTCGCCCAACACTTAAGAATACCAGCTCATTGTCATGTGAGTACATTCTCAAAGCAAGAAATAAGGCAGTAGCACTAATGATTTCATATTGAACCCTATGCACATAACTAATAACTTTAGAAGGACTTTAACACTATGGTAGACTGGAAAAAGAACATTTAAACAAGCATTGGATTTTGCCTGAAATGTTCTCAGTTCTTCTTGATACTTATGCAACCTCCTTAAAATATTTGGGTTTGGAAAAAGACTTCATACTCCTTGAAAGCAGTCCCTATCTGATCCTCCAGAGAAGCCACCTCGTGTCAAAGACATCAAAAATATCTTCCCATGGAAATAAGTTACATCATTCACGTTCAGGATTACTTCACCAGAGGATCACAAAGAAGGCAAAGAGGAGCTTAAAGGAGAACACGTTGGTAGTACTGAGATCTTTGATAACAAAAGGGTCTTGGACAATTGTGAAAAAGAGGGAAGAAAAATGGATTTCATTTCAAATCTGGTCTAAGTTTTCCCCCAGTGCAAGTGTCCATCTTTAAAGAAAGCTATCCTTTAGAAGATGAAAGTACTTTTCTTTGAGAAGAGTCCAATTTTTGACCTTATGTTACAAAACCTTAACAATCAAAATTTGTTTTTGTGTATTTTATTCAAGTACAAACTTAAGTCATAATTCCTCTCTTCCTTTTTTTTTTTTTTTTCCTCCTTTCAAGAGTGTTTATTGTTGCTCATTGATCTTTGGTCGCAAGAAACAATAATGCCACGACAGGTCTGCTCCCCAGGTGGCAGCTTTTGCTTCTTTGCCACACATTAAGGCCCCCCCTTTGCAGGGCACGCCAAGATACTCTGTGTCAAAATCCCAGGGCACTTCATCCTGTGGCGCTCACACCTACATGATGTACACTTTCTCAGCTTGTGAGAAGTTGAAGACTTCTTTGGTTCTTGGGCAAATTACTTTGTCATCTTGACGGATAGAAAGCAGAGACTGAAAAAGAGGGAAAGCAAAAGATAATGTTCACAACAGTGATTCAAAGCACTATTGAACTGTTTAGGAAATGAACTTTTAATTTTAAAAAATGTTGTGGTCTGAGGTCAAAACATCTTTGCCCCCAGAAGTTACTTATTCTACATTATTGCTCTCTGGAGGGAAAGATTTCCAATGCCATTTGATCTGGTGTTATAAATTCACAGAGTTAGGCATGTGACCATTAATATATCTTCATTAAGACCAATTTAAGCAGCTAAATACGCAGCCCTTAAAAAAACATTACTGCAAGAAGTATTCTTCCAGCTTCTGAGTTTCTAAGCTGTTATTTTGATCCAGATCATTCCCCCAGCTGCTGTTTGAGCCTCCAGCAGCCATGCTGGCACTCACGTTGTAGCCATAGACGTATCCATTGGGGAGCATCATGGGAGGGTTGTTCTCGTTCATCACGTCCCCCGAGATCTTGCAGACCAGCCGCGAGTTGGCGCAGTGCGCCATGGGCAGCGGCTGCGCCAGCTTGTTCAGCGATTTGCTACACACGGGGCAGTCGGGGTTTTTGGAGCTGCCGTCCTCTTTGTAGCACTGCCTGTTAGCAGCCAGTTAGGGAACAATCACCACCATGGAACCACACTGAGCTGCCCCTGGAACCTGCAATGTGAGCCCAGGGGGCAGAATGCACAGAACACTGCATTCAAGTTTCATGTCCACACAAAAGAATCAAGGCTTTGCTCTGTTTCAGGGAACAAGAGTGAGCAGAACTCATGTCTGGCACAGGTGCAGCACTCCAGCAGCACCAGCCCAACAAACGCAATGAAATTTCAAAAGATGCAGCTATTTTTGAATATTCATGTAAAACCTTGCAGCTCAATTTGTGTTTAAGTGCTTAAAAACCAGTAATTTTGACCCAGCTCAGTAACCCTTGCAGGCATAGTCACTAATTTCAGACATGAAAAGACAGCCAAACCAGACACAATGTTACATTTTACCTTAAAATTTTTGTTTGGGCGTGCCTTTTTTTTAAACCATAATGCTCTTAATTATAATCTCCCCTTAATTTAATAGTGACCAATTTATACCCCATTTAAACAGCTGATGAACAAAAATATTGAAGTAGCACATTTCTTATTTGAGCTCTCTGAAAAGCCTCCATAAACCAAAAATAAACCCCCACATGGCTTTTTTTTCACTCCCAGTAATATCTGCTTTAAAGGATACGGTGTTTTTATAGCTGAAAGGCCTGCCTGGAGTGTTATAGTAAAAACAGAATTGTTTCCCAGCTGATGTAGTCTGTAGTTATCATATCTGAACTGTTGGATCAGCATTCTCCATCGAGCAGGGTCCAAGAGATCCTGTTAAAAAACAACACAACTGAAGTTGCTTTCAGTCTGATTGTCCCAGGCAGCAAAAGCCTGGGAGTGACAAACTGTGCCAAACTCACTTGTGCAAACCCATCACAAGCCAGAAATGACACCCCAATATACAGTGTTTAAAAAGTACCTTTTAACAATATTTTATTAAAACAAGTGGTATTTAAAATAGCTGGAGCAATATTCAATCTCCATCACCTACCAAATGTTCTAATCAAGATATGTAAATCCTGGTGAGGTTACTTCTTCCATTTAGTTTCCCACAATGCTGGGCTACATAGGAACAACATTAGCACTGTGGAATGGTTCTTCTGCAGCCTCTGAAGCATTAACATCAAAAAGTCAGAAGTGTTTTTTAACTCAAGGCAGGCTAATTCTGCTGACAGTCAATTACACTACATAATAGTTACAGAATTCTGTAAAAAGATTTCAATTTGAAGAAGCTGCCACAACCCCAGGTTAGAGAAAGCTTGCAGAAGCTACTCATTTAGAGACAAAATTCTTTAATGCTGTGTGTTACCTAAAAGTCAGGATTTTCCTTTCCATGGAAGTAAGAACTAAACCCACAGGTCAAGGACACACTGAGCTTTAAAAGCAGTGCTGTTGAAGAGTCATGTAAGAAGGGAAGACCCTTTGACAATACACTGAGTGTCATCTATGCAGGCAGACACCTAATCCTTTCCTTCTTACCCTCTGTATCCATAACCTGCACTTGGGCCAGGAGAGTGACAATATTTATTTACCTTTATATCATATTTATCATATAAATACTATCCTGATCATATTGCCAACTCTGCAAGCCACACTGAGGGAACCAGGAGAAACAATCTGGGGACACCTTACAGCACCTAAAGGTGCCACACAGGATCTGGGGAGGGACTTGTGACAGGAGTCACTCTCTCCCACTGAGTGACAGGACAAGGGAATGGCCTCAAACAGAAAGCAAGCAGGGTTACACTGGGCATTAGCAAGTTGTGCTGTCAGGGTGGGGAGAGGCTGGGCCAGGGCACCAGAGGGGCTGTGGATGTGCCATCTGCAGAACCTGGCACTGCTGAGACCCCACCTCGAGTCCTGGGTTCAGCTCTGGGCCCTGACAAGGACACGGAGGGGCTGGAGTGGCTCCAGAGAAGGGCACAGAGCTGGGAAGGGCTGAGCACAAGGAGAAAACCAAGATGAGAACACGGCTCTGGGTTGATGGTTGGTCTGGATGATCTCAGAGACCTTTTCCATCCTATACAGTTCATGATTCTGCTGTTGGAGACCAGGCTGGATTGGGCTCCAAGAAATCTGGTCTAGTGGGAGGCAAAGTGACATAAGATTGTTCAACAGATACCAAAGAAAACAGCTTCTTCTGCCACAGCAGTGAATGTTTTCCTCACAGAGGAAAAGGCAGAGAAAGTTCTAGTCATTGGTTATAGAGGATGCTTCTTTCCTTGGATTAATAAAAATCAGCTGGTGAGAGATCTGATCTCACCAACTTTGTCACAGATTTAAAGAGAATTTACTTAAGAGGCATTTTAGGAAGCCATTTATGCACAGAACTCACAGTCAAGATACTAAAGGTAACTCCAAACAACCATGTGCTGTAATTGTGGTGAACTAGGTAATTATTAGAGAACTCAAAACTTAACTGCCATGAACTAGAATGCTTTCAGTCATATCCATAAGCATTAGGGAATCTGCTCTCATTGTATGGTTGTATGTGGAACAATCCCAGCTATTTCTCCTTCTTCTCCCTCACTGAAACACTCCATCCAAACCAGCCCTTAGAATAAAACACAGATTCTTATTTCCTACCTATTTCTTTCTAACTGCTAAAATATTGATAAATTCTATCTTACACCCAGTCTTCTAACACATCTATCATTTATATTCAAGACTTGGATCAAATCTAGCATGTAAAATACCAGGATCCTTCCAGGACTCTGGGATGAGCAAAGAAATTCATATTGATTCTGTGGGTTGTTGGTTTCAGGGTTTTTTGTGTGGTTGTTTTGTTAAGCCATGATTTCATCATCATGTTTCGAAAATGTGTTTATACTGGCACTGCCAGTGCTGGCTTGGCATTTCATGGAAATCTTGTCTTGCTTTGACAACTCAGCTCTTCTCTACCTTCTGCCTCCAAAGCAAGTTAAAAAGAAGTGAATTAGCACATGACCACAGAACTGTCTGTAGAAACAGCTATCTGTGAATTTTGTGCTTGATTTAAATTTAGATGTAGATATCACCACTAATATCTACATCCATTTGCATAATCCAAATAAATGAAAACTTATTTTAAGGAACAAAAATACTGCTTTCACATCATTCAAATCATCCTTCATTTTTTCATCCCAACCACTGCAACAACAGTAATGTGAGGAGCAGAATTGAGAACTGCTGCTGGTGTATTAAAGCCACAGGTTTGTATGTTGAACAAGACTCTCTTTTTTTTTCCCTTTGTACTTGCCCATCTTCTGCTCTTGCTGTACATTTAATTATTGTGCTTTCAGCCCACAGATCCCTAATGCTGGGTTCATGGTAAGCCTAGCTCAGTGTGAAGCCATGTTACTGTTAAATCCAACTGAAACAACACAAATACTTTCTGGATTAATGTACAAGGACTGGTTACTAAAATTAAGAACTCTACAAAGGTGGAATTTAGGAAGCAAAATTTAAAAAAACCCTTTAATTTGATATGATCAATGTATTTTCCTGTGCTGAAAAAGGAACATCTGTTTTAATATTGTGCTGCAGCACAGAATTTCCACGTTACCTTATAGGGAGAGATATGGGTGTCTGAAGGAAAGGCCAACATCCCCATCACCTGTCGAACCTCATCCAGCTGGCTGCCCTCAGCCTGACTGAAGTGCTTTCTTGCATGTCTGAAACAGAGAATTGATACTTTATTAGACAGCCTTGGCTCCAAATCAAGGACATTCCCTTGGTTATGGAAGACTTCAGAGAAAACCTACATATATATGAACTCCAGGAGTGCTCTATGTACATTTAAAGGACTTGGAAAAAACACACCCTGCAAATGGGAATGCAAGAATGACTAATAATTACTATTTTTACACTGTGATTTCTTAGAAACCAGAATCTTTTTACTGTAGTGTGAAGTCTTGCCTCACCTAGAACTAAAACAACCATGATTATTAGAAGAATGATTATTAACCATGATTATTAGAAGAAATGTCTCTGCTCATGCAGGCTCAGTGTGTGACACTCCTGTGGCATACAGTCACAAGTGAGATAAAGGCAGGCTGAAAATCAGCTGTTCCAAACCCATTACACATCAAGAGTGTTCAAATAACTGCAATGTTTATTTTGAATAAATGATTTTTGGGGGGCAGGGGTATAGGCCTGAAGACAGTATCACTTTCTGTGCAGACTACAAGAAATTGTAGGGCAATGTAATAGAAAACCCCTTGTTAAGAGCACCTTTTTTTAGCCAGGAAAATAAAAAATTAATTAGAATCTCAGTATAAATTTTTGTACTTTAACACATACAGATTGTAAGGGATAGACACGTGGCTGAAAGCTTGGATATTTGAAATAAGTGACAGAATTACCAGAAACATATTTAAATAAAAAATACAAACTTTAATATTTTTCAGGAAGTAGTAAGAAACCACAAAATTATTACCAGATTATGAGGATCTCCAACTACTTTAAAAGCCCATATGAAAGTTTCCCCAGTCTAGTGTTCACAAGATGCGTAATTCTCAAGTTGGAGTGTAAGTGTGCAGGAAGACCTTCAGCCTTTAACTGGTGATTAGTTCAGCATTTCTGCTAAAGGCTCCTGTTTTCAGTGGTGCACAGATGTAGCACTGCAGGCTGGCTATGGAACCAGCATTACACTGAATTTCTGGCATTGCAGAAGTGTAGGAGAATTTTCCCTGTGCTGTGACTTCTGCACAGTTTGTACTGCAGGAAAGACACCAAGCCATCTCTCAAGTCCTCCACTCAGAATGTGCTCTTTTTTAACTTTTGAAGAGTCTTTTATTAATTCCTAAATTACTGTTAGGAACAGACAGTATTTCCAAAATGCCCATTTCATGGCTTGAATAAGAAAACCTAGGCACGGTTGTTTTTTCCAATTGTGAATTTGACAAGTAGACTGAGGTCATCAATACCATGAGAACGTCACTCCAGCAGGGTTTCAGTACTCGCACTTCCTCTCCCACCCAGGCCAGGAAGCAATGGAAGTTATGTAGGACAGAATGTTTCCACCCAATTTCCTACGCTGGGTGAGCAATTCAGGAATGCAAACACTGTTCCCCAGGTGATGACTGTTCTGAGGGCAGAAGCACAAACCCCCTGGCCTGGAGAAGAGACAGCCTGGACACACTGGAAGAAAGCTAAAACAACTGTGGAGAGCTGCAGATGACATTGAGAGCTTTTGCAAACACAGATTAGGGAAACAAAAAAATTCAGATCTACCAACTGAGATTATCTGTGGAGAGAAAAAGAGGGAAAATCTTCTCCCAAGAACTGCTCAGAGTGCCGTTGTGCTCTGTGATGGCGGAACAGAAGCGACACCTGAGCTTGCACAGCCTGCCTAGGGCTGAGGCTGCCCTGGCTGCCAGCAGCCTGTACCTGTGCAAAGCACTGGCACACTGGGATGTGGTGCCTTGTTTGGGCTCAGCCACAGCCAGTTCTGTTTCCAGAGTGACCTTGTGTTACTCTTTATCGCCTGACTTTCTCCTGTGCTCTTTAAAAACCAACAAGGAAGTTTCCCACAAGGTCTGCATGCTATGGCTGAACTCCCTCCACTGAGCAATTCAAATGGAGCAGGGCATCTTTCACAGGTGAAGCAAGTTCATGAATTCACAGCACTCAGTTCTTTTTTAGATTGGGAAGCAAGACAACACCGTCAGTTACCTGGGAATACACAACAGTGGAATTACACCTTATTTGCCTCATGCCATTATTCACCCCTTGCCTTGTCATTCAGCTAATTCCATCTCTGTGCAAGTGCTGGTTTGCTCCTGAGGTCTGTGTGAACATTACAATGCTTAATTGCCATGTTTTTACCACCATTAGCACATATGAGTCTCTATAGCTAAGGCAGGGGGCTGAATTTTTCAGGAAAAGAATGTTTAAATCCTGACAACAGACCATCCCTGAAGTCACTAAATTCCTGTGACAGATCTAAGTAATAGGTAGAAAATTTTGTTTTTCAAATCCCAGAATGATCCTGTAAACTCTGCAAAGTTCATCATCTTTTGTGTGCCCCTCCAGCCCCCACAGGTACAGCTGATATATTGTACTTGGCAAATATTTACAAAGACTTGAAGACCTGCAGTTCACTAAACTGTTACAAAAGGATCCACATTTGCAATGCCCAGCTCGTATGTCTACATTTGCCTGAAGCTAAAACTGAACATATTTCCTGGGCAGCAGCAATAACTGAGCACAAATGTAAGGTGTTACCAAGACAGGACTTGTTTGTGCTCAGTGTTTTGGGCAATGCCTGAATGCCTTTATCTGGGACCCTTATGACAACCAGCAGAATTTATACTCAAATGGCTCAAAAGTACATTTATACCCATGTTCAACTGCACCCCACTAAAAAAATAAAGTGTTCATTCATCCTTGTAGGAGGGAAGTTGACTAAAATATAGACTGTAGCCATTTTTCCCTAACTTTGCCCACCATCAGCTATTATTTACTCCTTTTTGTCCTTTGTATTCCCAGAACAAGAAGTGCACATGATGTTTTGTTAAGCTTTTAGCTGAGAACTTTGTGTATCTCTGGCATTGCATAAGAGCAAAATATCAAAATGCTGTCAGATTTCCCGGAATGAAATTAGTGAGAGCTCTGAAAGTGTGAAATTGGTGTCATCAGTCATTCATTGTTACTTTAGTAGGTACAAATTTGAAAAAAAGCTCTAGAGACTGAGAGTTAAAGGCTAATGACACTAGGCAAAAAACGGTGTTATATTCAAGGTTAAGAGATTTACTCTTTGTATTCAAGAACAGTTTTTTACATTCTTGAAACTTGCACTTTCAAGGCTACTCTGATAAGGCACCTTAGAGGAAAGTCTGTTTGTACTCCTTCTAAAAGCTACACTTATTAAATAAGATGTATAATTTTAAAGTTCACATCAATTTTAATGTAAAAGCAATGCCACTTCAGAGCTTCTCAGCAGGCAGCAAAAGCTTTCAAACTTATTTAAACACCAGCTGCGTTTCTACAAAATGTCAAAGTTCCCCCAGTTCCACTCATCCAGGAAACTCCTTGGTAAACAGCCTCTTTCTCTGCTTTCTAATGGATGCCTGACCTATTTATTGCACCACAGACACAATACTGAAAGAGTCCTGCTGCAGGCACTTAACAGAAGCAAGCTAATAAAACCACAAGTTGCAAGGGTTTGCTGGAAGCAATGAGATTTATGCCACACCTCCCCAAAGGTACTCCCTTATTCATTACTTATTTACTTTCAAACAAGTAGAATGCAATGGAAAAACTTACAGTTTTTAAGCCACATTATTGAAAGGAAGCATTGAGATGCTGCAGTATGAATGTACAAAATAATCAAAACTCATCCTCCTAGAAAGGAGTCAATTAAGATACAGAACGACTTCCATAGCTCCTTTTCCTTTTCCAATGGAAGTTAAAGCAGCCCTGCCATGAGCAGCAATCTGGAATTGCCAAGTGTAGAATGTGTGTCAGCATTTCAGCACTCAGGATTTCAGCAGGTAGGTGGAACACACACACCTGACCCCAGCAGCACTCAGGATGGATGCCTTGTTTGCCATGCAGACAGGAGCTTTGCTGTAAACCCCAGACAGGTTATTGCACACAAAGCATGCTGCGGCCTCTTGAGGGCTGTCAGCTTGCAAGTTTTCCCACTTCTGATGTGGAAAAGGGATGAGAGGGAAACAAATATCCAGTGACAATAAAATACAGAAGGACCTTATCTGCTTTGCCCCAGTTCTCAGCCCATTTCCTTATTCCAGCTCTGTGCCTGCCCCCTGGTTTCCAAGCTACATAAGGAAGCTGTAGCTCAAAGAAAATAGTTTTTAGAGCATGGACTAGTCATTGTTAAGATGCATGACTGCACACTTGGCAAAGAAACAAACTGAGAATAAAGCTAAAGGCACAGCATTCATTTGGTATAAAGAGCACCATGGGCTTCACAAGACAGATAATGGAGCTGAGTCTCTTTCATCCTTTGCTTAAGTACTTGACAATTCCTAAGGATTTGATAATTCTATCAAAGGGTAAGTGCACACATCTAAATGCTAGCTTGTAGGTTTTGTTTTTAATTATGTTTGGTTTTAATTATTAACATTAAAATTAGCTGGAATTCATCAGATTGCACATTTGCATTGGCTTGGACCAGAGCAAAGATGATTTAAGTGCAAGTAGGGCAAAGTAGGAATGATATTAGCTCAAAGCAAGCCACGCATCTGAATGAAATTAGAAATAAAACCTGAAAATAACCCTAAAACTTTGCCCTGCAGGAGAGCTTCTCCATCTAGATTTGGGAATATGCTAGAATGTTTTCAGTTTGTGAATACATGATGGTAGTTTTCTGTCCCTCTGTGCTGCTCTGACCAAAAAATCAGCTCTCACAAATACAAGTTTCAGTTTCTCAAGTACCTAGTTTGGGTTTAAAGGCAGCAGAACTTGCAACTTCCTTAACACAGAAATACTATGTGGCAACAGTGTTCTTATCAGGATTTATCAGCAAAGCTTCAAGTTGGGCCATCAACTTCTCACCTCTCTTTAGGTTTAAATATTCTTAAAAACAGAAGCTGCTGGGAGTTCTCCCTCCCTTGTGCACATGTAAGCTCCAGCAGCTCTGCCACCTGCACCGTTCTCTGGTGCTGGCAAGGTCATTGCTTAGCAAATTATCAATGCATTTCTCTGTCCCAGTATCAAAACTCTACTTATTTCAGCCAGACTAGTTTCCTCTGTTATCCTGGAACATGATTCCACCTTCACTCAGGACCATTAACTTGGATGTATAAATTGCTTCATGCGCTGGCACTGAAAGCACTGTCAGAAAACTCTTGTGGTGAAGTCAGGCAGTGCTGAGGTGTGACTGCACTTCTGTCACTGATTCAAACCCCACTGGGCATTGCTGCTTTCTCTCTGTAGTCCCACTGAACTACTTCAGAGTGGTAAAAACGGATATTGAGTTGGTTTCCTCATTTGGAGCCAGAGGAATGGAGTGAGGAAAGCCTAACACAGCTCACCCCTCTCCCACCCACAACCACACAGAACTGAATTAGGCATCAATACAGGGGTGAGCATGGCCTTGCAGGTAACTTGCAGAACAAAAAGTTTAATGAAGATAGCAGAGCAGAATCAGTCAAAATTGAAATGTTAAAGCTTTAGATGAAGGTTTCATTAACCTTTTAGTATTTCTGGTAATTAAAACTGTAATGAATTGCCATGAGAAGCCAGCTGTACCTCTTGAAAATCAGTTAAGGGTGAATATACATTTATATATTACACTATATGCCACCAGAAAATCCATTTGATTTTTAAAGCAGGTTAATGTTCTAAACCTTGATTTAGAAGAATAAGAAGACAGAGTTTCAGGGACAACATCAACTCTTTAAGAAGGTGCATGTGTGGAATGACACTTGGCCTTTAAAGAAAGTCCAAGTCCAGCTTCAATCCAAAGACTGATGCCAATACCAGGGGAGACCCTCCGAGGCTTTACAGGGCTTCTGGGTGTTGCAGCAACAATCACATGTTTCTAATGAAGCACAATACATCTTGTTAAGAAAACTGTGTGGAAAGCATCCTAATTTCATACCTCACAGCATCCAGTCTCTTGTTCTGTCGAATGAGTTCAATGAACTCCTGAATCCTGAGGCTGAACTCCAGACAGCTCTGAGATGAAAGACAAGACAGCTCTTAGGTGGTGCCAAAGCTGCAGCGCACGCTCTGGTAACGACTTGTGTGCACAACAAAAGAGAAACTGTTAATGACATGCAGCCTGCTTTGCTTGCTTTTAGGCATTCATGCAAAAAAAGTTCAAATGCTGACTCTACACACAAGATCAGCACAGAATTCCATAAAAGCAAACAAAATCCTCCTCCTCTTGCCTCCTGTACAACTTCAGCAGGGCTGAACTTTTTCCTACAGACTGGAAGCCTTGTTACCTGAGACACAAATGAGAGCAAAAGGTGCTTTCCTTGGACTTCCTCACAATTTAAAGCAGTAGAGTCAGCAGGAGTTTGGGCCCATGTGCTAATTTAGACAGGCCTACCCAGAAGACTGTAAACAAGTCTTTGAATGTCTTTTGAAAAACCCCAGTATTAACAAAAACCAGCACAAATTTTAAGTTGCTGCAATTCCCTCCCTCCCTTTCTTCAAGCTTCTATCCCACTCCTCTTGTCAAACATCTAAAAGCCATGCTGGAAACAATCTCAAACAAGAAAACCAAGTGGCATTTACCTGTTTATGGAAAAAGGTAAAATTTGAAGCCTAATGAAGTTGAGAGTGTCCCTTTAAATCAAATTCCATAACCAGTTCACAAAATCTATAAAAAAACTGTGAATATGTGGAATTAAAAAGAAAAAGATCTCTCCCCATAAAAGAACAAATCACTATGCTTCTTTATAGGGACACAGTCAACTGTTTTATTACCTTATGAAAATAATGAAAGCCCAAAGTGCTCTGAATCGTGTATAGAACTCTATTCCCTGTATTCCTCTACTCCACTTGCTGAGTGTTTTTTCTTCAACCATGTTTCTAATGAATAGCTGCCTTTTGTTTATTGTCCATCAGCACAGACACATCAAAATTCCTCAGTATCTTCAGTAGGAATTTGAGCTACTCCAAATTTCTATCAGTTAGCTGCCTGGGGTGACTAATGCACACATTGCAACAACTGCTGATTTAAGATTTAAAACACGAGCCATTTGAACATAAAAATGATGCATTCTTTCATATGTTAAAACTAACTTCTTTAAGGAGCAGAAAAAATTACTTTCCAAATATGCATCTTTCTGTTTTCAAGCCCAGATTTAGCAGAAAATAAAAATTTCTCCTCTTGAGATTTTCCATAGGAAGAGTCTTCCTTATTTACTGCTTGTTGAAAATTGGTGATGAAAAAGCAAGACATTCAGATTATATTTCTTGTATTACTTAACATTTTAGGATTACACAAGGGGGATTTTTTTTAGCAGTATAATTATACAATGTGGTTTACATACCAATTCTGGTTGTCCTTTAATGGTTTCCATAACAAGACCACCATTTTCTCTAGAACAATCACTGCCCCACTGACTTTTGCATCCCATCTTCAGCTCAGTTTGGCACCCCTGAGTGTCAATGTCACTCCTTGCTTATTGTTAAGGGCACTCAAACGTTTTTGGTTAAAGAAAGCACTTAGTTTAAAAAATAAGATAAAAACTTCTTAAAGGGAGGCAGGGATTTTGGTCAATATCAGTTAAAAACAGATTTCTGCAAGCCATATAAAAGATTCCAGCATGTTTTGAAATGCATAATTTAAGAGACAAGGAAATTTAAGTGGACTGCACAGCAACAAGTGCACAGCATCTTCAGCTCATGGTACTCGATGGCTTGAGGAAGACTTTTGTGTTTATTGCTTGATTAGATTCCAGCTTTTGTTTTTGGATTTTCTCACAGCAAGTGAATTCTTTACTCTCAAGTTCTGTCTTCTTATATTCAAGAGTTAAAAATTACTAAGACTAAAATCTGCACCAAATTTCTCTCAGAAATTTTAAACCTGAGAGAAGAGATTATGAATGAATTTCACCTAATTTCATTCCTAAGACACATTTTTAAGAGTTAAAGTCTCAGCAGGATGCACAGAGTTATTAATTTAAGTCTACATGCATTAAGACACTACATATTTCTCCTTTTGTTTTCAGATTACACTAAACCCAACTGAGTATTTTATTTGATTTGAGCATCATTTGTTGAGACAACACTGAATCCAGAAGATGACCTATCACTCACTTCCAGGTCTGACATTTGTGGGACTGTTTAGCTCCAGCTACCTATGCCTTTTATGAACATTTTATACTTACTGTCCTTACTTTTATACAAGGCCTGTAATGTAAAACATACTGACCACATCCAGCATCCAAGTAGTTCAGAACAGACGAAGCAAAATGTGAACATGTTACATTTGCATACCTTCATTTTTCTGAGTCTGGATTTGTTGTCATGACACCAAGCCAAACAAGTCATAGTCTCTTGTCTTTCCAATGACTCTTCCACTTCTTTAGCAGTCAAAAACATCTCAATATTTACCAAATCCTTCAAAAAACAAAAAAGGAAGGAAGGTGTTGTTAAACTGTACTCATAGTTCACACAACAATTCTTCAACTAAGCTGGAATACAGAGACACAAAAGACTTTGTTCTCAAGACTTCTGGATTTTAGAATTGTACTTTGCAAAGAAGTCATTACAGGATATTTCCATGGACTGGAATGTTCTGATAGTGACAACAGTTCTCTGAGTCTAGTTACATAACAGAACTAGAACAAAACAAAAGAAAACGAAGATTAACCCTAGAGTCTTGCAGACTTTTACATAACTGACATGCTTAACATCACAAATATTACCATAGCTCTAGTGAACAGAGCCACTCTCAGAAATAGATGGCATTTCAATCTGTCAGAATAGCTGAATACACTTAATCTCAGAAGTTCTACCTTGCAAGAGAAAAAAGAGAAAAGCCAGAACTAGCATCAGCTATACATCACATTCACATCTGGCATTCCATTAGCCAGCTTTTCCTTATAAATACAGGAAGTCTAATACTACTGGGAAGTGAACTAAATCATATTAGGGTTAGCAGAATGGTTATTTCCAGAAATTTAAACAAACCACACGCATTTCTAAAGTGCAGCAGAACTTGCAGCTTTTACTAAATCTGTCTCTCATTACTTGAATTTTAAAACCAAAACATGAACATTTATTTTATAGGTTGTATGACCAACAAAACCATTTACCATCAAGAGAATAAAGGGCCTCCTGCAGCTCTACTGGTATCAAACCCAGGTAGGTCAGACTGAGCTCAGAATTCAGACAGCTACAAGTTTATAGGACAACACTGAGACTGGACTTCAATGGACTCTTCCCATACCCTTAGGGTTAAAAACCCAAAAATCTATTTTATCAATGTGTTGGCAAATGAACTGAAAGAATGCCAACCTGTCCCACAACAGTATTTTTAGAGTATTCCTACAAGAGCATGAGAATCATCATTTTGCTGGGCTGAAGTTTCCCTGATGATGTGCTCCAGTGGAAGCAAAGTGCATTACTCTGCATTACTCCCCTGTGCATGATAGGGTGACCATACAAAAACCTCTTGCCCATTAACTCCTCTGTGTAAGCAGCTTAACACATAATGCAGTCACACATTAATTATCCTGCTTGCCTTCCATACAGCTGAGTGGGAAGACAATTCCACTGAAGTTACAAGCAATGACATCTCCATGCATCTCCTCAAGCTTCTTTGAGCTATGTGCTCTCTTAGGGAACAGCATTTGCTTTTACACCAAATTAAACCAAAAGCATTTGCTTTTACATCAAAAAAGGGCTGGATGTGCTAAGCAGAAACAAATCACTGGTTTAATCTCATTTGTTAGCTTTTTATAGTTTAAGCTTCATTACAAAAGAAAATAAAGAAGCATAAGGGCAGCATTTGTTATAAGGCCACGAGCTGGTGAGAGAATCCCAGCTATCTGTATTTCTCAATCAGGTGTTGGTATAGCAGCCCTCTACTATGAGCAAAAAGACTGCAATTGTTGCTGAGACAGACAGAACTCTTAAATAAAGAGAATTTCTACATTGCATTTGAAAATTTAAAATGAATCAGGTTCTGTGTAACAGAAATGCTAATTAGATTCGTGGCTGCCAAAAGAAGTCAAAGCTTGGCAGCCTTCTCTATTAAATAGACATTATGTATCCAGAAAACAGAGGAGAACATTTTAAATTAAAAGTTTCTTTCAGAACCAACAATTACATTTAAATTGCACCAATAAATAGGATTTTCTTCTCTGTTCACTTGATAGAAAGTTAAGAAACAATATAAAAGGCATTGAGAAATCCTTTTGTAGAGATAGGAATAGCTTTTGTGTTTGATTATAAGCAGTTAGAAATCTTAATCATGCAGACTGATTACTACAAAAATACTAAGATACAATTAGGCAATAAACCTTTGAAAGCCCCAGATGCCACACAGGTTTGTTTTTTAATCCAACCACACTTTGCCATCTTTCCTGGCAGTGCCTGCTCTTGGTGCTTCCTCCCCAGCCAGGACTAAGGCAACAGAAGAAAGGAGAATCAGAGGATTTACCAAACTGGCACAGCTCTGCTGCACAGCCCAGCCAGGAGCACAACTCCTCTGCCTCCCCTTGCACGGGCAGCACCAGTTCAGCATTTGGAACAAGTGTCTCATGTTCCAGTCAACACAAATCCCCGTTAAAACTCCAGTCCTGAAGAGCCTTCTGAAAGTATTCTGCAATTCCAAGATGCACAGGCTGCAGCCCATACAGAACCATGGTCTTTCTCAGCTCCCAAAACACCATTAAGATTTCACAGGCTGCCACAAAGTGCCTCTCTTATATAATTTACATATAAAATTAAGTAAATGTAAATACACAGTTTTAGAGAAATACTGCCACTTGATTTTGCAGGTGCAGGAAAAGCAGAAGCAAGAAATCGGTTGCCACACACTCCCCTTTGAAACGACACAGCATTCAGCACCAGTGCAAATGTTTTCTGACTTGTATATAAACTAAAGAGAATTCTAAACTCTTTAATGACCCTCTCTGCAGCAGAAACATCTCCCTTCATTTCACACTGCCATGGGGGCTGCAATACTTTCCTGCCCGAGCTGCAGAATGCAGAGAACCCCACCCCACACGCTGATGATTTCAGTGCTGGATCAAAGCACAACTCTCAGCACACATTTCCAGCCTCCTGTGCCTTGTCAGAACTTTGCCTCAATCCCTTGATTGCAAACACACAATACCTGAGGTTGGGCAGGAAGACTGACTTACATGAAACTTTCATTTCATTGTACAGCTGGACTGAAAAACAGCCTCAAATGTCTCAAGGAGGAGAATACACCCCATCAAGTATTGGCAAAAATTACCCAGACACTCAGGGGAGGAGCACAGTACAAACCTGGGAGTGCCACATGGATTTTATCATCTCTGCTTTAAAACATGGTATTGGACTAAATGAACTGACTTTCCCTTCTATACAACAGTCACTAACCGGGTTTTAGAAGGGTAACTATCTCAACACTGGGTGAACTTTATCATAAAAGAACTATTTAATTCCGTTACAACAGTGAAAACTCCAGAGAAAGACATTTTATTGGAGAAAACTGCACATGAAGGCTAAAGTCACTTCAGTGAAAGCAGAGATACTTATTTAAACAAGAATACAGCTATCCATCACCCTGTGCTCTGCCTGATTTACATATATATAGCTTTTAAAATATCACTGCTTCTTTTTAAGCTGCAGGTGCCTCCAGGGAGGGAGGTGACCAACCCCATGATTCTGCACAGAACTCCAATTATGAGGTATAAAATCCTGTGAGGAATGAGGGTGCCTTTATGATGATGATTACTAGATACATACTCCTGGCCAACAGAAAGTCACAGAAAAGAAAAAGTGATTCACAAAAATACTGTGAGAAATAATAGCAGTGAAATAATGAGAAGGTATGTATAAAGGCACTTAGGTAATTTGGTTTAACTGGCAGATATATAAGCTTCACATGAATTTAAAATTAAACACAGCTACATCTATTATAAAGTTGTGAACCAAACTGGCAAACATATATAAAAATGTGATTTTAAACTGAATTTAAAGCCAAACAAAGGCTGTAACTTTAGACTGTGCACAATTAAGAGAATTCAGCAGTGAGCTGGAAAAAAACCAGAGCTCTACATGTGTGGCTCTAAATTCACCAGGAAAGCTGCTCAGAATTTTCAGCACCAGATGCAACAAAAATAGCAACTTTGCACGAGATCGTATGTGAAATTACTTCAAAAGAACAAAACCATCTTTTCTGCAGTAGTAAAATAACTAGAGAAATTCATGCAGTGTTCACAGGAGGAGTTTTATGTAACATTTTAAAATGTGGAGCAATCAGGTCAAGTCATTCCTCTCCAGTGGGCTTCACTATGCACATGAGCTCAAGTACTTTTACTTGATGAGATCTCCAGTCACAAGTCTGGAAAGCTATCACAAGGAATGTGTGACAAAATCCCTTCTAACTCATATCAACATTTGTGTATTAATATAACCCCCAGAATATTTCACATTAGAAAAGAGAATCTTTAACAGGGCACTAAACCAACCAGAAATGGGTACTAGAACACCCAATACTTGATATTTTCAAATCTCCCATAAGCTATTTTCAAAACAAGATTAATTCATCAAAAAAGAAATGTTAGGCTTAAGATAAAATAAAAGATCTGATTCAGTGAGAAAAGGCAGCATTTTGTAGAAAAGTAAGTTTTCTCAGTGGAAAAAGGCATCATAAAATAGGCTATTTGTTGCATAAAATAAGCAATTCATAATATCATAGGATGCTGTTTGTGTATTTTTCAAAAATGCAAATTGTTTATTTTTAATTGCTTACTAACATCAATATGAAATTGAAAACAGGCCAGTATGCCTCAAGCTATCAGTGGCTCATTGCCAAGAGTATGTACCAGTAACAGCTTTAATAAGATTGACTGTCTACCTATCTGTACACATCACATGCACAAGAGCACTCCCCTCATAAAAAAGCCTCTGCTGATGCACTCCAGTGTCCAGCAGCATGGTAAACTGCCTGTGTATGAAATACAATGAACACTGAGATCACTCAAACAACAACTCCAGAAAAAGCTGTGTTAAGCTTTTAATGACTCCTCTTATACTCTCCACAGCAACACAACCTTCAGTACAATTGAGTTCTGTGGAAGTGAAATAGAAATGCACTCATGAACAGTTACAAACAAAGAGGTCAATTTGGTCTTTGTATAAATATATTCATTTGTTCAAAGTTCCCCTGTGCTGAACACACAGCCAGTGCAGGCACCGTGTCAGGCTGTGGGTGCTGTCACACAGCTCAGGGAGAAGGCAGACACAAGGAGCTACGAAAAGAAGAGATCAGTGCATCTCCACAGGGGAAGCAGTGAGAGAGGCATCACCTGGCAGGGCAGGAGGCCTGCAGAGCAGCACAGCCACACTGCCGACTTGCAAACAAGTGCAGGGAGCAACAGTCAGGTGCAGGTGAAGAGGGGACAGTGCAGGTGGCTGTGGTGGCAGTAACAGGAACTGGGAGCACAATCCAAGGCTGCTGGGGTAACAGTTCCTTCAAAGTCAACACAGCATGTATCAACTGCACTAACACTGAAGGGAGACACAAATTAAGAAAATAATGGCATAGGTGGTGACAATACAGCAACACCACAATTACTGAAGACCAGTTAAAGTAGGGCACAAATTAACAGCAAAGGGCCTCCTTACTCTCTGCTCATAAAATAACATTGTCTGAAGATCATGAAGCTACTATTAAGTGTTATAATGCTACTCACATTAACAGGATTAGAGAGAAACTACAGAGAGTAACTGACAGAATGTCCTACTCAAAGGCAGCTGCAGAGCTAGTTCGTGGGGAAAAATGCAAAGACAGCCAAACCACAGATTTATCAACAGAAAAGGCAGAAATGTTTTTGTCTATAAAGGAAACAGAGTACCCATGGTGTACAGTCGAGCTTTCACATGAGAGCATCTTCCATACCCTCATCCCAGCACCAACCTTTAGCTGTGTCTGGTTGTTTTTGAAGGATCCCAGGATCTTACACTTAGTGTCTGTCAGAAGAGCAAGGTTGTGTAGCATTAGAGGATACTGGTACTTTTGTTAATTAGCTCTAGTGATTAATTCATGCTCTAAACTCGTGTCCAACTTCTATTTTTCTGACTAGATTACAAAACTCTTTGGTGTTTGACCTCTGCTCTCACACATACCCAAAGCACCCACCCATAACTTTCTCCAGTCCTCCTGTCCCTCCATCCAGTTTTTCCAACAGCTCTCCCAAGTGTGGTCACCAGAACTTTCATCCCCTGGCCCTGGCTGCTCCAGAGCCAAGCACAAAGAAGGGTTTCACCCACCTCCTTTCACTCAAGGACACAAAGTGCCTGAAGAGCCTCAGAGCTGGAGCAAGCACTGAGGTTGGTTATCAGCAATCTGTTTGCCCAATGCATCTCTGCTCCTGCCTCAGCAGTTTCTGTAGCTCAGCAAGCGGCTGCACCTTTCCCATCCCCATGTTATACCATGCTCAGTGCAGTAATAAATGACTACACCACAGTAGTGTGACACAGCCTCTGGAGCTTCAGATGCCTCATTGGGCAGAAAAAAAAGTGCCTCATTTTCTGTCCTAGCCTCTTCTAGCAGAGGAAAGGCACCATTCCTCTGCTAGAGGAGCACAAGCCCTGCAGCCTTTGTCCATGCAGGATCAGTCTGTCTTGGCAGCTACACACACTCTCTAACAAAACATCATCCTGCCATCTAATGCAGCAGTGAGAGCAAGTGTTAAATGTGAGGTAAGATTGATACTTTGAGGGAATGACTGACAGGAAGAAAGGACAGTAAGAAGAGGCCAACTAAACCCAAACCTCTTCTACTCCTGGGCAATCTCCAGGTGACATCATCATTCCCCACTTCAATAAAATTTCAATTCAAGAATTTTTCTTGCATCAGCAGCCTTCCAGAGTAAGTATTTTGTAATAAATTAGCTCAGTTATGATACACTACAGGTAACCCACTTAGTCTAAATAGACTGAAGAAAACCAAGATGTTCAACATCACAGCACAATTCATGTTGCTGGCTTTTGAAGTGTCAAATGATTCGTAATGAGGAAGTTTGTTATTCTGCTTCAATCTTGACTATTCCACATTTACATAATTCTAATTCCTCAAGATGCTTGAGACAAACTGCAGATGTAAGGCTGTGCAGGAATTGCAGCACTTTGAAATTCAGATGAACACACCCAGACATTCATTCTAGCAATCTACTCAGAGTTGCCATGCCTACACTGGGTACAGCCAAAACACATTTAAAGGAGATTCCAGGCAGCTCTCTACAGCCTGGTACTGCAGGTAACATCAAGCAGCACAAGGCAAATCCTGGCACCTTGACATCAGCTATGCCAGTTCAGGAGTTCCTTCACACAGAGTTTTCCTGGAACATCTCCTGGCTGGGAACAGCAAGCCACAGGTGAGGGACACAAATAGCTCCTGGCAAAAGGCACCTTTTACCATTCAGCCTGCATCTGGGAAGTCAGCATGACAGCAAAGTAAATAATACATTCAAGCATTATGATGAATATTATTTACCTATTTGAAATTGAATCGTTATGAATATAAATGTGTTCTGATTAATTACTTTAATACATACGTGTGTGTTTGCCTACAAGCCATTCTCAGGCTATGCATCTTAACAAGGAGGATTTCTAAAGGTACATTTGTATGATTGTTAAAAAATGTGTTTACTCAGCTTTTAACTTTTTGAGTTAAGACTGAATACTGCTCCTTTTTGTGATCTCAAATGTGCAGGTTATTTTCCATCTCCCATTTTCTGAGAGAGTTATCAAGCAGAAACAGTTTTTCAGGGGATGGATTCCTTCAAAAAGAGCAGCTTCAGGAAGATTTTGCCCTGGAGCAGACAGAAATCCTTCAGCAGTGTTCTACTGAGGTGTCAGCTGAAGGATCCATATCACAGTGCTGAGAACACTTTTCTAAAGCAAGGAAAGAACATTCAGCTTTGGGGTTGAAAATAGGAACACTGATATAGAATAGGAAAAAGAAGAGATCAGATATTTGGTCAAAAGCCATGAAGCTTGACTTTAAGAATTCAAGTTTCTCTTATACCACAGGACATCAAATAAGATTTCACAGCTTTCTGTAACAAAATTAAGAGAGTGGAACATGCTTGAATTTGTAGCAGGTATCTTTTCTAGTTGGGCTAATCCCCCCAAAAACAGCTTTACAGAAACTGAAGCTGCAATGATGCAGTAGAAAAGAATAACTGGACCAAACAAGAGGGAGGGAAAAACAGAAGATAATCAGTTTTCCAATGACTACTATTCCTTATTTAAACAAAATTAATTTTTTTAAAATAAATGTATTTACTACTTTGAAAGACAAACACTTTTAGAATGGCTTTTCAGTATGTGCCCTGTTTTGACATTCTCCAGTGAATAACCATTACCACAGATATAGAAATTCAGCTCAGGAAGGAAACCTTTGACAATAACTGGAGACCTGAACCCCACTTCAAGAAAATGACTCTTCTTGGGACTGTGCCAATTGTCAACACCTGAAGTGTCCAGAAGCCCTTCTGATACCAATCAGTGTTGACAATGGTCACATGTGCAGACCAAACTCCTCAAGGCAATGGAATACTCATTTCCCCCCACCCCTCAGCTCCCAAAAGCAAAAAGCACACTGTGGTACGAATGCAAAGGGCTAATTAAGTTTCTTGAGGGATGATATATGTACTTAATTACTGATCTAAGAAGGTTAATTGGCAGAATTTTAATTGATACATACAATCCCTGATTTAAAGTGAAATGAACAATTTTTAAGTCATTTAAGAGGTTTTTCAACCCAGGCATTCAACTGCCCACATTCCAGTGTCACTGCCCACCCTGCCCAGGGTGCAGTAACTCTTCTGTTTCTCAGTGGATTACAGGTTTTTGAATGATTTGCTCCCTGCCCCAACACACCAAGAATTAGGGTGAATTTATGCTATCTTTCACAGAAAAACCATTGCCACTTGTTCAGCTTTTGTACAGCTTGAGCAGTAAGGCAAGGAGATACAGCCTTTTGCTAAAATAAGCTAAGCAAAGATGGAAAGAGGATTTACAGCATATGATAAGGGAGACTGGAAGCTTCAGAATCTGGGTTGTTTTCAATCCTACAGGCAAAAATCACTACAGCTATACATAATTAAGCAAAGAATGTAAAGACACTTTACATGTTTATTTTTTTTCCCTAGCCTATTAAGGAAAGGGCTGGAAAAACAAATACAATTTTAAACCCCACCACCTCCAGAAACAGTACACTAAGTACCACATACACAGCTTAATTATAAAATTTATCTACAAACAGAAACCAACTTCCTACTGGAGCATCCCTCTTCCTAAACTAGATTTGCATATCAATTAATGGCGCAGAAATGAGACAGCAGTATAACAAAACATGAAATAACAAAGTTGAAGTCAACAGACAACGTTGCCAGCTAGCTGAAAATATGAATCTACAGATGAAAACAGGCATTTTTATATTGATGTGGTATTACAGTGCAATAATGACCTTATTTTGATTCTATTTATCTTAATAAGCCTATACTGATGAGTTTTATTCATATGCAGAAAAAAGCCCCCATAACATCTAGTTTGTATCTTCCACCCAAACTGTTTTTCACATCATTATGGAGCCAGAAGACATCAAGAAAAAAGTCCACAATAGAATCCCCTCTACCCCGTATTTACTTTGGCACAAACATTTCTGTCTTTCACTGTCAGCTTTTATTTTAATTTTACATTCTGGTTTACTTTCCCAAACAGCATTACTTTTCTTTAAAGACATATAACAAATACTTAATGTTCGGAATTTATTTCTTATATTGCCATAACTTTATGCTGTATAAATGCCTTATGCCCAGTTATTCCTTACTTGAGCAAGTTCTTAACTCTGATATTTAAAATTTCCCTGTAATTTTTTACATCCAGCACTGCTTTCCATTCTGTTTGCTTCCTAGTTTATAATCATGGTTTTTAAGCACTTATCTTCTATTACAAGACTTTACAGCCTATCATTGCTATGGAGGTAATTAATTTAGAAAATAGGCTAAAATTTGTCACAGACCATCAAAAACGACTAGAATTGTACACTATGGCACACAGGGTTAGGGTTAGGGCACACAGCCAATCTTTGCCAATAGCACACAAACATTGGGGTGATTCAATGGCCTCCCTTTGGTCACTGAGGCAGAATCCTTTCTGACCTGCTGTGCCCATGGAGCACCTGGGCAGCTCGGCAGGTGTCTCACATTCAGGAAAGGAACAAAAAGAAACAAAGCTGCTGTCTTACTAAACCAACAAAATCACAAATTCTGTGTAACAAACAAGTCCCAGAATCACACTCTGTAAAAGCTGTTCACACAGAAGATTGCCATACAGTCAGACCAAGTGCAAGGCAGGGAAACTGAGGGAAGCCTTATCTTCCTTAAGCCAAACCAAACCATAACACTGACTAAATGCATAATTTGAGTGAACTAGAACAAAAAAGGCCTCAGTGCATTCAACATGCAACTGTGTTCTGTGTTATTACTCTGATGTTATGCAAATTAAAGAGTTAGGCTTGCAGGCAGAAGGTAAATAATCTTATTTAAAACTTGCTTTTCAACACAAAATTTTCTATTCAACAAACAAAGAATGGAAAGCTTCAAGTATGATGTGTTCACCACAGGGTCTTGCAGTATGTCATGAAGACTTCCATGCTCATGGCCAAACCAAAGCTGACATTACTTAATCAGGCATAACAGAGCTTGCTAGGAAAGTGAAAATATTTCCATAGTGCTTTTTCAGCAGACCTAGTAGGTGCAGTAGCATGATGATTCAGCAGAGATGAGCTCCTGCTCAAAGCAGAGGGAACATCCAGGAGCAGTGGGAGAGCTGCTGAGCAGCCAGGCTGCAGCTATCCCAGCTGCAGTTATCCCAATCCTTGGGGATTTCTGACTCACACGCACGGGCTGCTTCACCAGTGAGGCACAACAGCCCCTTCAGTTCATGTTTTTCAGCACTATTTCCTATTAATACTTTGTAACCCACTTCCCCTCTCACTTCTATTCAGCCTCTACATGCTATTTCCTATTTGGCATTTACTGAAATTGCTGCTGGCTGAACAGGATCAGACAGTAAAGCAGCCAAGGAAAAAGAGACACATGACAAACAGGTCCCTGTTATACAACAAAGAACAAGTACATATGCTATAATTTGACATCAGTAAAAAATATATTTTTTCCCCAACAAAATGAGACAGATGTGTTCAACTATTCCACCTAAGAAAGGCAAAGTACATAATTCATGTAAGAGAATTCAACTTTCAGCATCTTTATAAGAGTAAGATTTTAACTAGAAGAGTTGCATACCTTCTAGAATCAGGCATATCAAAACAAGAGTCAAGGATCACTCAGGATCAAATAGCAAAGGCTACCTAAAATCTGCAAAACATGATTTCTCTAGACAAAAAGCAAATTCTTGAAAAATCAGTTTTCATGTCCTCCTGGCTGTCACAGGACCACAATCAGGATTCACTGGTCTGCATAAAATAGCTGCACCAAAGGACACAAACTGCAAACACTTCATAACCCACTGTGAGCCCAAGCAAAACCAACTAGCTCACCACTGAGAAGGAAAGCAACAGTCACAAAATGGTGATTCATGCAAACCAGCAAAATGTTCTTAGGATCATGCAAGATAGAACTGCTACTAAAAAACCCAAACTGTATCAAAATTTCTTTTCCCAAGTAAAAGCCAGCCTTCCTCTCAGTGCATTAAACAATAGGATGATACAATAGAACAGTTGTTCCTGCAATCAGCAAATGCTGTTCTGCTCAGTCTGGACACCTACACGGATCAGCTGGGCCTAGACAGATGGGAAGCTCCACCACCTGCTTCATCAGCAGCCTAAAGGCCTCTAACAAGAAATTTTGTATGACATTTGAGAATTAATCTGAGTTTTAACAGAGACAGGTGTTTCTCTAAAAGCATTTAATTTGTGACTAAAAATGATGCCTTCAATTTTGACTTATTTAATGCATTAAAACACAATTTAGGAAGGAGAACAAACCCAAGCTTAAAACGCTAAGAGATAAACATTGGGCAGGAAGGCACACCAATACATAACAATAACTGCTCTGAGGTTGAGCAGCCTGTTCTCATTTGCCAGCTTGCTCTCTCCTGCACTGTCAGCCAGTTCCTCACCTCGATGCCGCTCTGCCTGGCCAGTTTGACAGCTGTGTTGTAGTAGCCACAGCGCAGCAGATGCTCCACCATCATGCGGTCCATGCGCTTCTTCTTCCACATGTTGGCGGCGGCGGGCTGGTCACTGCTGTGCTCCTTCAGGTGCTCGATCCTGCGCTTGCACAGCTTGGCGCTCTCATCTTCGGCCTGGATGGACTCCACGGCCTGCAAAGCAAAAGCCAACACTGAGGGCTGCGTGCCTTCCATCTCCTTTGAAAGCAAAACACAGCCATTGTTTGTAAGCACTCTTTATACGTTACACAGCTACTCCCAGTAGTGTCTCTGTTGTTTAGAGACATTGCCTATGGCAGTGCGGAAGCTTCTGCATGGCTGGTCCAGTTCTGAGATATTCTTCCACACAAGTCAGTTTTGATCTATTTGACACTATGAATATATACATTTTTCTGCTTAATTTGCAGTTTATCCGAAACCAGAAATGTATCAACTATGGCAGCAACTGCTGTAATAGCCTGCAAAGAGCTTTGTGAAGGTTTGGAGTAATCTGATCCAAACAGTTGAAAAGCAGAATTCCCACCTCTAACCCAAGCATGGCTTCTTCCTCCAGCAGCTGTCCTGCTGGATTAGTTCTACTCAGGAGTGATGCAGAGTAAACCCACATTACTTCTAATACACTGGAGCCATTTTCATTAGTCATGCAATAATGGAAATTATACAAATGGTTGGCCTCTTTGCACCTGTAATTCAAGGATCTGAAAGCAGTTTTTCAAAATCATCAGTTTTCTTGAACTGGTATTATTTTATATATAACTCTGCCACTGCAGGAACGTGCATCCCTTGTTAAGGAGCTTTACTTAGGAAAATACATTTGTCCAGAGAAAACAGATTGATGATTTTAAACCAACATATTGGCATACCCAGCAAAAAAACCACCCACCAATCCCTCAAGGTATTGCCACAATATTTTTAATTCAAACCAAAACACTCAGCTCAGTTGCTTTCCTTCACCCTTAGAGCCATCATTCCAAGCCAGCTGACTCAGTACACAGCATGGGACAACTGTGGGCCAGGTCAGGCTACAGAACTTGAATGTGCCTGCTAAGGTAAAGGCAAACCAGCAGAGGATGGTTAGTACCTCTCCCATCTGCAACACACCACTGGTGATGCAACTGCACCTTAGGCTGCCCTGTGGTGGCTTTCAACCTGCTGGCTTGTGCTGCAATGAGTGCAAGGCAGAGGCAGAACCTGGCAGGCTTTTGGCAGCCCACTCTGCACTCCATGCTGACACACAGACCTTTCCAGAACTCCAACTGCAGTATCATACATCACACAGCTCCAGCCCTGGAAGCACAGGCTGGCTCTAATTGCATTTACCATGCCTACCCATAGACTTCTTCTAGAAGATCAGAAGAAGAAGGATCAGCTTCTAGGATCAGCATTTGAAAAGCAAAGTTAAATGAGAGAAAACTTGCAAGGAAAGCTCACTGAGCTTATTCCCCTCTTTCCCCCAGTTAAGCCTGACTCTGATCTGGCCACTGATACCAAATTCAAGTATCTGAAACACTAGTCACCATACAAGAATCTCTTAACATCCATGTAAACATCTGTAGCATAAGTTACTTTTATTACTGAAGTTGGGGTTACTTGTGCTGCTGACTCTTTATTTTGTAACAGTTCGGTGACAAGTATTTTGTTTGAGTTATAAACTGAGTCTCTTCCTATGCAGCAGGCAAATACTAACTCAAGACAAAACACACTTTCACTTATTAGATATCTGCAGTATTATCAGATGTGAAGGCAACCTTGAGAAATATTCTGAATACAAGTAAGAACTCAAGGCAGCCAGGCACAAAGGTCAGACCCCTTCTGCTTCCAAAGGGCTCTTCTTATATGGCTTCGTATCTGGACTTACACAGCTCTTGCTGGTTTTTTTTTGATCCTTCTAGTATGTTCAGAAAGGCTGCAGATTCTTTTCAAAACCCTCTGAAGCAAGTCTATCTGGACGTGCCCTGCTGGATGTTAACAGAACTTGAGGGAACAAGCATATTAAACAGGATACAAAAGGGAGAACACAAAGGCCTAGGTTTCCCCAGGATCATTTTCAGAACCTAAGAAACCTGCTGTGTTTTAAAGCTCTCTTTCAAGAGTGAGTAAGGTGTTAAATAAAGGAACCATCCAATTCTATTATGGCCATCTCAGCAGCTCATGAGATCCTTGTCTAAACACAGGAGGCAACAGAGATCCCACATGGGTCCAAAGGCTCTAAAGAAAACAATAATTTTGCTCGGGGCAGAGATTACAGAGAAGACAGTTGGGAGTTGAGGGTTTGGAGCAGAAACAAGACCTTTGTATTTCATAGGACTTTTACTGTTAAATAATTTTTTTTGGCCTTTTGTTCTTTCTGAGCAGCTGTAAGATTCTCCAGAGTCTTTCAGGCAACCAAAAACAAATGAGCAATTAATCTAGAATGGAGCTTTGCACCCAAACCACTCAGCAATGCCTTCAGACACACCCCCACAGTCAGCAAAGCTTTAACAAGTAAATAACTTTTACTCCTCCACATCATTGCTACACACCTACCAGCAACATACAACACCTCTGTCAGAAATAGCTCCTATTTTTCTGTAAGTAACAGAGAAGTGAGGAAAACATATCCTTTAATACCTCTTTAAATCTCACAAGCCAAGGATGAAAAGAGCAATTAATTTATCAAGCCTTCTGCAGAACAGCTTTTCAACACCTAAGTTGTTCAAGCAGAAAACCCCAAATCAACACATATGACAGCGTTATTTTCATGTTGCAAACCTCCAAGGTATTTTGATGCTTCACACAGTACTGTCACAAGATTTATATCTGTTGGTTATTTCATTTAAGTTTCAATGAAATGACTCTGCTTTTATGTTCCATCTATTTATTTTTGGAGAAGCACTGCTCTCAAGTCAGGCGACAGAGCTATTTCCATTTTTCTGCAAGACTTGTTTCAAGTAAGTGTTCTGATGACTCGAGGGATGAGTAATATTCCCATCCAAAATAAGGATGGCTTACACTTTTTTCCTGAGAACATATACATCTTTTTCTAAGAAAGATGTGGTAAAAGCATGAAAGGCTGGTTGTATTTTGTTCGAGCTTTATAGCTAGAAGTAGGCTATCCTGCCAAATTTTGTTTAAAAGGCTCTTAATATTCCCTAGGAATCTTTCAAATTGCAAGTTGAGTGTTTATAATAAAAATTCAAGTAACAATCCAGGACAAACTTGCACTTTCTTCTGCAGAGAAGTCTCAACACTGCATACAACTATTCCTGCACTGGGAGTTTCCCATTTTTCAGCTTCACCTTCTACCTGTTTTGGTATTCCAGTGATCAATTTATTCAATTACACAAACCTTTCCATTAGACAAGCAGGAATTGTACAAATCAATTCATTTTGCTACTATTTCTTTTCTGTTAGTAAAGAAAGTCCTTTCCAGGACTACAAATATCTATTAATTTTACCTCTCAACAGAAGTTTGTTTTGTTATACTTAGACAAGGACCACCAAATTGTGTTTCTGAAGCACAGAGAAGCAAAGTTTCACTTTTAAGATTCAGTAATGCCTGGTGTTGGATTCCATAAAGTTAGAGGGTTTTTAGGAAATGGTTAAAAAAGTACAGGCCTCAGACTGAAGTTTTGTTAGCATCGCAAATACAGCAGAAAAGTTTCCCAAGCAGCAGAGAATAGGTGACAAATAACAACAGGCCTCTGCAGAATTGGCTTATGGATGGCAACAAGGTTATTTAATGTATATCTTTAGAAGATTAGCATGAATAGAGCTCTGTTCTTTGTCTCTTATGAACCAGTCTTTGTTTTAACTACCATTAGGTGTGTTTTATAAGATTAGATAGAATGCTTGTCAATATGTGTTGTTCTATATATGATTAGCAGCAATCTAAACTGAGATAGTCTTATGTCATTCTGTAATACTCCACCTCCTTGGCATTCCCTGTGGATCAGCGAGCTGTTAACATCCTGTCTCCATTGTCTAACAATGTTCTGAGAATGATGTGCTGAAAATAATGAAAAAAGCTCTTCACTGGTCTGGTTTGTCCAGTGTTGTCCATATCTGGACGGAACTGCCGCGGCAAGTGGGTTCCTTTTTTAAAACGTGGGTTCCTGACACCATTGAACATCTATACCCTTACCTGGGGCCCTGAAAGGCAAACAGCAGAGCACGGAAGGCTCAGCACCCACCTTGCGTTTGAGAACGCTGAGCTTCTCAACAACCCCATCCAGCAGACTGACAACAGAGTCCACAGCGGGACAGCTGCTGAGCGTCTTCTCCAGCTCGGCCACCACCATGCTGACGTGGCTGGTCTCGCGGTCGATGTTCTTCTGGGCAGCCCGGAATCGTTTGTTCAGGGTTTCATACGGCACCTGAAGCACAAACAGCCATCAGCATTCTGTATTGAACAGGTCAGCTCCTCCAGAGCTTACAAAGACTGATGATTTCATCTGCTGCAGCCCAAAGAGCACCTTGGCTCCAGGGGACTAGAGGTCATTGACTGAACTGCAGTTCCCATACTAAAACCCTTGTTTAAGTTCTCTCAGCAAGGAGCTCACACTTCAAAGATTATGAAAAAACAACAGGAAAAATGCTGCAGTTTCTTGTCTGATACCAGGTTCCCTTATCCTGCTTCGAGTGTAGGAAGCACTGATGGAAATAATCCAGGGACAACAAAATATGAAGACAAATCTGTACCTACAAAAGGAAAGCTACAAGTTAAACCACAACTGAGAGATCACTCTTCAGACCCTGACTTTCTAATTTTACATTTCTTCTCTTCACTAATTCATAAAAAAGAGAAAGTTACCTTTGAGAGAAAGCATGTATAATGCACACTGGCTACTGAAAAATTTATACACAGTACACCAACAGTCATTCAGGAAATCCAACAAGTCTCCTACATACCTCTACCCATGAAAGACTACTTTTTAGGAAGTGATACTAAAAAGTAGTATATACTCTGTACCTACAAGGGCTATGAGGAATGCCAAGAGAAACCCCATGTAAATTTTCTTTAAGAGATAAAAGCCTAAAATGTATGACTAAACTGGTTAATCTCCTCTAGTGCTCCATTGCTGAGTTAAGAGATTTGCCAGTCTTGGAGGTCTCCTGTCCTACCCGTCCCACACCTTTGTGGAACAGCTGAATGAAAGCTGCTGCTGATGGCCATCAGGGACACATGGATGGAAGCACTCAGCCTGGGGAATGATTTGGGGAAAGCTCACAGAAGTGTTAAACTGCTTCCACTACAGTGGCAGCAAAAGCAATTTACACAGGAAGTTCTATTACTTCACAGAAACAGGAATTTTTAACGACATTCCAGTGCTATACACTTAATTCAGCCATATCTTTAATCTTTTAAAAGTCCATGAGAAGTTCTTTCAGGTAGTTATGATAATCGTGATTGCTTTTCCATTAATCAAAGGCATAATTTAGATAGCAATCAGATTATCTATGTTAAAGGTAAAACAGGAAGCACAAATCAGGGCTCTGTTTGGTACATATCACGTATATGTTTGATTACAAATCTTTCAAGCATATAACTTCTAATCAATTATATCAAGGGCTCAGTTTTCCTCTTTCTAATTATCTGCATGCAAGGAAATATCCCCAGGGGCCAGGGCCCTTTTGGCTCCATCAGCAGAGAGGTTCCTACAGCAGCACTGAATTCCCCAGCAGAGAACAGCTTGGTTCAGAGGGAGGAGGATCAGCCAAAGCATTTCCTTTCCAAGACTTTGCATTGCCTACTAAAGGTTGTGCTTCTTTGTGGTAGTAATAAAAGACACGGATAATCCTGATAAGATATGAAAGGGCTCCTCCTGTAAAGACTGAGATGATCTATTTCATGGTTCCTGGTATCCCAAACTAAACCTAAACAAGTGACAGGACAAGACCACCACAGAAGGCACTGAGCCAAAACAATTCTTTTCCTTACACATTTTGCCCTAAAATCCCAGCAGTACACCCACCCAAGCTCCAGCCACATAAACCATGACAAATTATAGGCTTCAACACCTACTTAGCTGCCTATGTAACAACATTCCATCTCCAACCCTCTTTTCTTTTTTCCATTTACACAAAAAATATGAAATATTTTAAAGATGAACAGATAAAATGAATGTTCTAGGAGGCCATTATTTTGACATGTCATGTTTTTGAACATGGACACTTATTTCCAACTCTAAGACCTGATGCCAGACAGCATTAAGATAACGTCTTCCCTACATTTTGCCCCACTGCATCTTTCTTACTGTTCACCAAAACATATTTCTGCAAGTATTTTGCTTATCAGCTTTCCACGCCACACTGAAAATCTGCATCAATAAAGACTTTCATCAGCTACTATTAATTTGAGGTACCTTTTTTAGTACAGCAAGTGCTTTTGTTAAACTTTGAGCAGTCAGCTGGACACAGATCTAGTCAGTTGGGAAAAAGTCTGTGTTTAATCTCCCTTTTGCCCAGTTCCTTATCTGCACTCACGAGCAGTAACAGCACCCATTTCCTGGGCTGTCTCTTCAGCGTGCAGAGTTCTGGCACACTTTGTGTTCATATGACATTTACAACAATTGAACTTTCAGCTGCTAACACTAAATATCATTTAGAATGTCTAGGTGCAATAGGTTTTTGAATCTTATCTTTTTTTTTTCCCCTACCATAAAAACAATCTGAATGTCTTCTGTGGAAGAGACTGAGTTGAAATGTTTCCACTATATACTCTGAAAGTAAATAAAAGTAAACATATTGAGAAACATAATTTAGTATGTCATAACAAGGGAAATTAAAGGTACAATGAAATTATTTGCATAACTGGAGCTGACAGTAAATACACTTTACCAGAGATTTTCATAATTTGAACAGGCAGTTGTTTCTTATTCTAGAGCCAGCAGTTTTCATGAGAATATTTGTGAATCATATCTAGGTACAGATTTTACACTTACTTTACAGAGACAGAGTCTGTGAATGCCAAAATTTAGAACTACATTCCTTACACAGCAGGATTTTATCTTGAATTTGCATCTTGATCTGCTGGTTCTTTTATTACTCCTACAGCTCCAACATGCCAAAAGGCCCAGCACTGGCTTGCTCTGCTGCAGAACCCTTCACAAGTCACAGGCACTGCACCAACAGGAGCATTTCTTTGCACCCATAATGAAAGTTAATGAAAGGAGAACATACAAGAAAGTGTTCTGGACAATGCAATTTTAAACATTTTTAATTATAGCTCACTTGATTTTCAGGTACCATTGTTAGAACACTGTGAACACCAAAGTTTTCAGACTAAGAGACAGAGGCAAGATTTATATCTCATTAATTGCCATAAACCTATTAGAGACTGGGAATCTTTGCTGCCAGTGCCATTCTGTGCCCAAACCTGGATTACACTTCATGATTTAGAGACAAGAGTGACCTACAGAGCCCAGCCTAGGGAAGCATTACCTTAAGGAAAAAAGAATTAATCAGCTACTAGAACCTCTGAAATACAGCAGCAAGTACTGACCAGGATGGGCTCTGTATAAGCACAATACCAACTTGTCCTACTCGTTAGAGCTTGAAAAGCCACACCCAGCTGGCTCATATGGTGAGCATACAACAGGATACAAAGGAGAGTTGTAAAATATTAGTGGGCAGCACATTTAAATCCAGTGGCACTAAATAGATTCTGCTCCTTTTGTTCATCAGCTTCCACAGCTGCAGACACATTATTCAACCTCAGCATGTCCTAAACCAGGTCAAACTTAAGCCTGTGAAAAGGAATTTGACTGAAGTTAGATCAACCTACACAAGGGGTACAATTCCAGTAACACAAGTTTTTCCAAGATCAGAATTTTGTTGAGATGTGAAGCAAAGCCTGCTTGGCTGGAGGCTTCTGCAACCATAGCGTGGCTGTTTCCAGGCGCTAAGCACTAACAAAAAAGCAGAGACAACTGATTAACCTGAAACAAGTATTTTCTTCATTTCAGGAGTTACTTCACTCTGTTTTCAGAAAGCCAAAGAAGTGGTGTGCTGTCCCAGAACATGCTCCAACAACCTCTAGCTGTGGAGACAAGACTTAGAAGAAAGAGCATTGTTCTGGGTGTGCAAGCTGGAACTGGCGGAAGGAAGGAAGGACTGCCAGGAGAGCCACACGTAGATCACTCAGAGCAAGGAGCAGAAAACTGCAGAGCTAAGGATGTCAGGGGAGGTTTTAAGTGCACACTTGGGAACTCAGCTGTGAAGTTTACCAGCTGGCCTTCAGCCCAAACACAATCCTCTTCCTGCCCATGAATGCAAATAAGCTACCAAAGCAAGGCAGAGTTCTCAAATCATGAAGTGGCTAAAACTATTCACATTGGGCAACTGTAGACAATCTTTCTTTTCATGAGCCATATCAAATGTAACTTGAAATACCCTTAGAGTGAATTTAAATACATTTTCATAAAAATAAATTTTTCAGCCAGCCATTCACTTACTAAGTGATTCCATTTTCTTGAGTTTTTTGAAAACACATTAAAAATAGAAAAAACCACCAGCCAGTATTAAATGCTTGCATATGTTGTAACCTGATGTTTTGCAAACTGTATACACTTCTCAAGTGTTAATTATCAGGCAGCAAATAAATATTTAAAGAAATATAAATAATTTTAAGCCAACTGCATACAGGAGTGCATCAAAACAAGTGTGAGCAGCTGGTGAAGGGAGGCAATCCTGCCCCTGTACTCTGCTCTTGTGCAGCCCCACCTGCAGTGCTGCCCCAGCCCCACAGCAGAGGGATCTGAACCTGCTGGAGCCAGGCCCGAGGAGCCACAGAGGTGACCAAGGGCTGAGCCCTCTGCTGTGGGCACAGGCTGGGACAGCTGGGGGTGCCCTGCCTGCAGAACAGACGGCTCTGGGAAGGGCCTGTGGCACCTTGCAGTACCTAAAGGGGCTACAGGAGCTGGAGAGGGACTTTGCACAAGGGCATGGAGTGACAGGACAAGGGGCAATGGCTTCAAACTGACAGAGGCAGGGTTAGATGGGATATGAGGAAAAAATTCTCTACTGTGAGGGTGGAAAGGCCCTGACACAGGTTATCCAGAGAAGCCGTGGATGACCCATCCCTGGAAGTGCTCAAGGCCAGCCTGGATGGGGCTTTCAGCAACCTGCTTTAATAAACATGGCAAGGATGCTGGAATTAAATTATCTCCAAGTTCCCTTCAAAGTAAACCCTTCTATGATTCTAAACCAGCTAATCATTTACACAGCATCTTACAATGCATATTGCTTTTTTACTCATTATCGAGATTTTACTGAGATTCATTTTTCTTCTCTTCTTAAGGCTTTCTGAATTTATCTACGTGTGCACACTTTGTACTCTCTCCACAAATGGAATATATAGAAACAGCTGCTGAACACACTCCCACCTCAGCTCTGGCTTATCTCTACAGACTCACAGAAAAACGCCTTTAGAAAACCTGTGATAAGAGCACAGCATCCATACAGCCTTTAACAATGTGAAAAGGGAGAGGAGAATGCACATCATTTTCCCCTCATAGAAGTTTATTAATTATAGTGATCAAAGCTTCAAATGCTTTGCTACCTCAATGGCATTTATGTTGTTGGAAGTCAGACATCCAGACTGGACTTATGCTCATTGTAGCACCTTGAATTCTATTAAGCAGCTGAATGGCATTTTGACAATGTGGTGGAGTTTCAGCCTGTTGCACACCTGCAGCTTCTACAACAGACACAGTCACTCACTGAGCACCTGGGGTTTGCAAACAAATTCATACAGACACTGCTGAAGGGCTCTCTGCTTGGGATAGAGTACAACATAACACAAACATCAGCTGTGGAGAGCTCCTCTTTGCAGCAGAGTTGTAGTTGTCCAGCCACAAAAACCTTCTGAGCTACAGCTAGAAATACAGCTCCCATCACCATCACAGCCAGCATATACATCCACTTAATTCAGCTAGAGTTCAAATAAGTAATTGCAATTAAATTACCAGGGCCTTACAGACACCAGCAGCTTAAGGAAGATGAAAAGCATCTACAGAATTGAGTTTGTGACCCAACTACCAAGGACAACAGGGTCTCACTTCTAAATGCTTTCTCTGTCTTTACTGGTAAGGTCTGCTCCTAAGCCTTGCTGACGGTGTATGAGCAAGTGTGGGCAGAGAGGTGCCATTCACTCATGGAGGAAGTCCAAAGCAAGCTGAGGGTACACAGGTACATGGCAGCAAAGGGAGGAAAGGAGAGAGCCCTTGGATGACACTGGTAACCTGCTACCATTGCTGGAATGCCACAGTGAACAACAACAGCTGTCCGTGACTGGAAAGGGCAGTTTTGTGCCTCTACTCCAAAAAGAGAACCTGGAAGATCACAAAACCTACAGGCTGGTCTGCCTCGCCTCAGCTCTCGTCAAAGTTACAGAAAAAACAAAAAACCAACAAAAAACCCCAACCATTTCCAATCTCATAAAGGTGACTAGGAACAACCAGCCCAGATTTGTCATATGCAAATCAAGCTGCCAAACTGTTTGCTTTCAGAGCTGAACTGTCTCTGAATGGCAGGAGCACACAGCAGCCCTTCGTGCCAACAGCAGTGAGGTTTCTGACATTGTCTCATTGTGGCCAAACAGGAGACAGGGACTCAATGGCTGAACACAAGATGGGTCAGGGACTGACTATCAGGCTCTAACAATAATGGTCAGTGGTTCCAAAGCTTCCTGGTGGCCATGACAAGTACTGCTTGTCTCCAGGAATGTTATCAGCTCCAACAAACATGTCATCTGCAACCACCTGCACTACAGAACACAGAGGGCAAACTGCTAGAGTGCTTGATAAATGGGTGTCAGAGCTGCCATTCAGAAACAATGACAAACTGGAGAAATACAGCAAGAATTTTATGAAACATAATCAAGGGAAACACCAGAGCCCAATATCTGGCACAAAACCACTCCAGCCTTTAGTACTGGATGTGGAATGACTGGCCAGGACCAGCACTGCAAGGAAAGATGCAGAGGTGCTGATGGACAGCAGGTGGGACACGAATCAGCAACAGGCTCTCATGGCAGTGAAGGGTAACCCCATGCCAGGCTGCACTAGCACAGCTAAAGGCAGGGTTGAGAGGAGTGATTGTTCCTGCTCAGCACTCACGCAGACTCATCTGGAATACTGAGGCTGGTTTTCAGGTCACTCCCCCCTCCCACGCAAAAAGAGATGCTGACAACCTGGAGGGAGTCCAGAAGGCTGCCACCATGCCAGTGGAGGATGAAACAAAGTCCAAGAGCAGCTGACAGGGGCAGGCTTGTTTCCTTTGCAGAAGGGAAGGCTCCGGGAGCTGGAAGCGGCACAATCTGATAAAAGCTTTCTGCCACCAAAAGGTGAAGGTCACAGATAAGAGCCAGCCAGACCTTCCGGAGTTACAGAGCAAAAGGGAAGGAGGCTGAGCTGACAACTGTCACTAAAGAAAATTCCAGCTGGACATCAAAAAATATTTCAATCAGAAGATTTGGTAAGCACTGGAACAGCAGCCCAGAAAGGTGATGGAATCTCCACCCTCAAAAACTTTGAGAACTTGGCAGGACTCTGAGCAACTCAGACTAGCTTTGAAGGTAGCCAAGGTTCGAGAAGAAGCCTGAATTTAACAGTCTGAAGAAGTACTCCCCTACCTTAATGTAATGAATTCATCTCTGCTAACTCAGACATCAAACACATTTCCATATGAAGATCTGAATGACCATAGCAGATAAGACCAAAAATCCCCTCTGTCGCTATCTTTCCTCTGAGGATACCCAGAAAGAGGACGGCACTTGAAAACAGGCAAGAACAAAGTCACTAAGCCCTAAGTCTGCCTGGATTTCTTGAGCCAGAGATGGGAATTCAGTAGTGGGAATTGAACACCACAGGGTGTTTCTCACTCATGAACTCTGGTTGCTGCTGACCTGAGCTGCAGCACTGCAACATCCTGTTGGGAGATATTTCACACGCTCACAACTGTGTGAAGAAATACTCTTAGGCTTTGACTTTACAATTGACTTGAAACCCTTTTGTTCTTGTTTTGGAAGCAAAAAGGGAACCTTCTACATACTTCTCACGTATCTTGAGATTGGAGAGACTCTTTGAACCATTCCTTGAAGACAGACATTCCATCTCTCTAATCATTCTTGCCCTTCTGTAGCCATTTTCCAGTTCTACTAAACCCTTTCTCAGGATGAGAGAAGGGAGAAATTAGAGTAACTCATCCTGCTTGAGAGAAGAAGAAACCATGGCTTTTAAGCTGTGCAGAGCTCTCCACTGTTCCCTTTCCCAACACTTCTGTCCTGTGTTAGTTACCATTAACTTGGCCACTCACACAAAACATTCACTGTGAGCCCTGAGATCCCACTGAGCAATGATGATCACTTCCAATTCAGTTATTATATATTTAACACTAGAATTAATTTTCTTTCCACCATACCTAAAAACTGTATCACACTGCACTTATCTATACTGAATTTAATTTATTTTAACACCCATTCAGTCTCTCACTATTTTTTCTCTAATGGTTCACACTTTGGCTACATCTGTAATACCTCAATTATCCCAGCAGCATCAAGGAAACTGCTTCATCTCAGCACTTACATTTTCTTCCAGGCTGTTCAAACAGCTGAATATCACCAGGATGCCAGCAGAATCCTAACACCAATCTTGCTCCATTAGAGAAGCTGGCTACTAAATCTTGATGTTTGTTTTTTATCTTGCCCAGTTCCTTATCTGCATAAGGACTTCAGTCTTTCTTGAAGAGTTCCTGGTAAAGCTTATCTCCAAAAAACATCCAGTAATATGAATAAACTATCAACCAAGTCCACCTCACTGCCCTCTGCAGTTTTTTCAAAACAACTCCAATACCTTTATATGGAATGCACTTTTTAAAAGTCACATTAACTGATGTACGTTATTCCATACTGGATTAGTCACTATTTCTGCATCAATAAGCCATTGGCTGGAAGGGAAAAATCAATTACATATATTAAAAATCTCACTAAAATTTTACTTAAAGTAGAAGCATGCAAACAGTCTTCTACATTGTCTCTCTTCCACAGCTATCCAACAAAACCCCCAGACTACTTCAGCATCTATCACCGAATTAAGAGGAGGACTCAACCCAGGAGAAGGGGATTTCTCCCAAAATAAAAAGCTTTTTATAACAAGTGTTATATGTGCATTTCTACTCCTTTGGAGGTGTAGCATGTCAGGCCAAAGTTTAATGGCCACTGTGAAAAATTCCAAATCTCACCTTGATGCTGCCCACAAGTTTTTCTAACTGGTACAGACCAATACTGAAAGACTGAATTACACATTTCTTTCATGACTGAAGATTTGAAAAAAATGTAAACCTTTATTCTCCCTCAAATCTTTAGCCTTACCTTAGACTTTCAGCACACCAGTTCTCACACTACAACACTGGCCAGATTGCTTCTTTACTTATAGAGATTCAACCCTAAGGAGCTCCAAATAAAAATGGAAACTAAACCACAATCACTTTCAGATCACAAGATTATTCAAAATGTTTCTAGCCCACAGTAACTGCATGGATGAAACTAATTTAGATGCAGCAGAAAAAAAGTAAAAAACAGTTTGTATAGCTATCACTGCCTTGTTGGGAATTACAGAGTAAAAGTGAGACTTCAAAAAAGTTGAAGGAAGAAACTGAAGGAAGAAGTATTTGGTTATATAAGTATGATCATTAGCTATTCTCCAGATTCCTGTTAACATGAAATGTTAAAGATTCTAAAAACTCATTTTCATAGAGAATGGTACAGACAACAGAAACAAGCATTGTTTACACAGGCTTACAATTCTGTAAAGAACATCCATTTTCTTTCTGTATTTGATATAAAGTAGTTAATTGGGTCTAACTGGTACAAATTCCTACAGAGGGAACTTTTAACTGTATCTCCTGACTTGACAGATCTCTGTGTGCATCCTCGGTGTTAAAGTATCTTGGCTGAAAGAAACTCCTTCCCACAGAAAATGTGGTTTTAAAAAAACATAAAAAACTACATTGTGTATCTTTTCTAATTAACTCAGTCATGAGCAGGAGGGAATTAAAAATGGATTTGTAAAAATCTTACCAAGCACATGAAGTCACAAAATCAGGAGGAAGAAAAAAAAAAAAAGAGTTTCAAGAAATATAAAATCAAAAGAGTCCTACCTAGGTGGGGGGAACCATTACAGAATTATGCTCTCCTTTCAAGGGGCAGAAAAATGGTGAGCTTCCTCTCCTCAACTGTGTTAGCTTACAACACCTGAAAAGCACCAGAGATTTGTATCAATCTGCAGGTCTCCCAGCCAATTCTGCTGAAGACTTTCAGATATAAATAAGCTTTTTCCAAATGCCCCTACATGAAATTTAGCCTGGCCAGCCAGCTAGGGAAAACAAGAGAGGTGCAGTGATGAAATTGCCTTTCAAAAAACCAGAAGCAAAGACAACTTAGCACCACTTTAGGCAAGAACAAGGAAGTATAAGAACTTGTAAGAGAAATTAAGCATCTCCTGGAGAGTTTTAATAAACAGTGTCAAGAGAAAAACTAAACCCCACAAGAAACACCTTCAAGCTTCAGCTTTTTTCTTGAGACTAAATTATGACACCATGTTCACTGCTTCAATGAAACAGAAAAGTAGAGGATATCTACTATATATGATGCCATAGAAAAATGAGGCAGGGTACAATAAACTACTGAAAATTTTCCCTCAAAGAAATAACAATTAAGAACTTCCTTGCAGAATTACCAAAATTCTGCATTTTTATATAGTTCATTTTTTCCTCAACAATTCTTGGATTACTTCAGACCAGAGTCAGCATCAATATTTGTCACTGGACTTATCCAAAATGTAAATGGTATCAGCACCTCTTCAGTGAACTCTTCTGACGAGTAGCTCTTATCAATTCCTTAAAATAGTAATAGTTTTTCCTTGTTCTAGGCAAAATCAGAAAAGGAAAATACACTTAAGAGTAGTAGTATGTTTGAGGAATAGATGGCTTAAAATAACGTCTAGATTTAGGTTAATTAGGTAAAAGCATTAAAATAAAATCTTGAAGAGCTATAGAGCCAAATTAAGTAATTTCATAAAGCTAAAAGCAGTTGGAGGTAATTTGGATTATTACAAAGCAGTTCTTTGTGCAAACAGTTTCCATGTTTTGGAAGGGTAAAGCCCAGCAGCTCGCCTCAGTTCCACAGCAGCCAGTGTCACCACTCAGGAACACAGCACTGTGGATGGCAGAGCAGCTGTGGCCCAAGAGAAACCATCACTACATCATTCAAAGCTGCTCCTTCAATACAGGAGAGAATGAACAGCAAAAATTCTTGGGCTGTCCATCTGCTACACACATACTTAAAACAGAAGCAATCCCACTCCTTCAGAACATTATCTGCTACACAAACTGCAAGGAACTTATTTCTGAATGTATGATCAACTCTTGAACAAAGCTTCCCACAAGAAAATGAAGTGCTTTACAAGTGATATTACAGTTACAAACAATTGTCTTACATCCCTACAGAAGGGGGTTGACAGCCAGTTTAGAGCCCTGGCTGGAACCACCCTGAGCACATCAGAGGCCTTTCCAAGGCCCTTGTTCAAAGCTGCCCCCCTGGACTGACACCTCACAAGAAATGTCTTGGCTTTTCTTCTTTCTGTAGAAATACTGGAGTGCTGACAAGAACCTAAGCATTGCTTCCTGGCCAAAGCTGAGCTGCACAGCTAAGGTCACTCAGCAGGTCTGTGTCCTGAGCAAGTCCTTCCATTTGTTTTGATCCTTCCCTCTTCTCCAAATATTTGCTCATTTTAATCCCAGCACCACCTCTTTACCTCTTTAAATGAAAGAGGTCGTTGTCCTGTGTGTTTGCACAGCCCAGACACCATGACACTGCTAGAGATCCCATTTCCAATCAAATTGCTCCCAAAATAACCTGTTCCAGCCAAAGTCACAGCATTTCTTGTAAGACAATTAAGCATTATTGATTCAAATTAGCAGACCCATATCAGAAATTAGGAATGACCAAAGTTCTACTCAGTGTATCATCTGTTTTAATTTCATTTTCACTCCCATTGCAGGAGCTAGGAAATGTTTGGGGCTCATCTTTACTTATTTCCCAGCTCTTGAGAAACACTCAACTGAAGGTGTTGTTGTCTGTGCTAAGACTCAAATCAAGTCTGATGGCAACATTTAAAGACCCCAATGTGCCAGCTACCACACAAACATATTATTCCTACACCAGAAAACATGCACAAACCAAACTCACAAGACCACAGGGCACTGTCCTGTGAAAACACTACAAATCAAGTATGGTGCAACCAGCAATTGCAACATCAGGTAAGTGTTCACTTGGAAGATACTAGCAGGAGATCCTCTGTGAGATGTTTGAGAATACCTTTCTTCAAGTATTTTCCTCCAGGCACAAAGGGGTACTAATAACCAAGCAACAGCTCTAGGTGATGACCACACTGTTACTGTCTTTTACTGGGTTTTCTCCCTTCATAAATCATTTTAAAATGTATTTTATAGTGAGTGGGCAGGGGTGGAAAAGAGACCAATGAGCCAATTTCTTCAGTTACTGCACAATGTCAAACTTCTTACAAAGTGCCAGTGTTAGCTCTTTCTCAGGAGTGTTTCTAGAACAGAGTGCAGTGCAGGAAAACAACAGCAGTAGGAAAGATTTCACACTTGTTTGCTGACACACACACACACCATGTGTCAAAACAGGAAGTGCATTATTCAGCAGCACAGGAACGCTCGGCAGGACACTGAGCACACTTGGTGAGTCAGAGCACCCAGGCTGAAGATGCATTTAGTGGGAGAGAAGTGCTCACGGTGAGTTAGTGCAGAGCTGTCACCAACATCCAGGCTCAGCTCATTTTGCCAACCTTCTGTCTAAAAAGCACTCAGATAATCCAAAAAGGGGCCTACGAGAGCTGGAATGGGACTTTTTATAACAGCAGGTAGTGACAGAACAAGGGGGAATGGCTTCCAACTAAGAGGGCAGGTTTAGATTAGATAAGAGGAAGAAATTTTTTCATTGTGAGGACGGTAAAACAGTGGCACAGGCTGCCCAGAAAGCTGAGGATGCCTCCTCCCTGCAAGTGTTCAAGGCCAGGCTGGATAAGCCTTTGAGCAACTCGGTGTAGTGGAAGGTCCCTGACCCTGGCAGGAGGGCTGGAACAAGATGATCTTTAATGCCCCTTCCAATTCAAACCCTTCTATGATTCTATCAGGATACGTATTTGTATTTTCTTACACTGATGTACAGACAGTGAGCTAAATGTTACAAGTTGTTACTTCTGTCTTAAGTCCTGCTTGAACCACTTTCACTGAACAACTTTTGCTGCTACCTTTTCAAAGTTTTGTCAAAAGTACTCCTGACTCTTAAAATTAGGTTCAAAACCAACTTGAGTAAAGCTTATAAACATGGGAAAAAAATACAGTACTGCAACCAGTTATGCAAAAAATTAATGTGCACTTCTTCTGCCTCACTGGGTAAAAAGTTGATTGTTCAGATGTTTGACATGTCCATGAGTGACCTGGATGATGGATCAGAGTGCACCTCCCCAGCCTGCAGAGGACACAAAACCAGGAGGAGCTGTTACTATGCCAGGTGCTCGTGGTGCCATTCCACAGATCCCGCTGGGCTGGAGAAATGGGCACACAAGACCCTCATAAATTCAATAAAGAGACATGTAAAGTCTTACCCTTGAGAAAAAACAACCCTTTGGACCAGGACAAGTTGGAGCCAAAGCCTGGGAAGCAGCTTTGCAGCACAGAGCCTGGGGTCCTGCTGGACAAAGTGCCCATGCCAGCACCCCAGGCTGTGTGAGGCAAACGCTGCCAGCAGCTCAAGGCAGGTGATGCTGCCCCTCTGCCGAGGGCTCAGACTGTGCCCAGTTTGGGCTCCCCAGCCAACAGAAACATGCACACACTGGGATGAGTACAGAGACACCACTGCCAGACTGGAGAACCTGGCATGGGAAGAGGGGCTGAGAGGGCTGGGACTGTTCAGCCCAGAAGAGGCTCAGGGGAAGCCTTGTCAAGGTGTGTGAATGTCCCTGATGGGGACAACAAAGAAGGTGGAGCCAGACTCCTCTCAGCAGCGCCCCAAAGTACAACAGGCAATGGGCACAAACTGCAATACAGAGAATTTCCTGTCAAGAAAAGATTACATTCTTCTAGCACCACAACAGCAGTCAAACCCTGGACTAGCTTTGCCAAGAGAGGCTGGAGTGTCCATCTTGGGAGAGAACCGAGAGCAGTGTGGCCGTGGTGCTGAGCAGCCTGCTCCAGCTGGCCCTGCTGGGAGGGCTGCTACTGCACCAGACTGTCTGCAGAGGGGGAACCTCAGCTGTTCTGGGCCCAGCACAGACACAACATGCACTTCATAGAAACCCAGGCTCCTGCATGCTTCCCTGGAACAATCCAAAAATCACATCTCCATGAGAAATTAGTATCTTATTAAATCTGCTGCCAGTATGTTCCCTGACAGAGCTGCCAACAAAAGAAACCAAAGAGCAGCTCTGACAAGGCACTGACACTGAAGGCTTCTACAACTCTCCTGTTGCAACTTCTTTTAAAGCAGCAGCAGAGCAGTTAACCCAAACCTGCAGACCAGAATATTTTCCAAAGTGATCTCTCCTGCTTTTGGGTCTTCCACTTTTGGGGGTGTTTTAGCCTATACAGCTTGCTATCCCCTTAATAATCATTCATACTCTAATGATATGGATGAATTATCCAGCTTTCTGTCATCACTTGTTTATTATTTTGAGCAAAGAACTCCGATAACAATGTTTGCATTCATTCACTTTCAAATTGTCAGCTTTCATCTTACATGCTCTCATCTGAGACTAGCAGAATTACCCATCAGTAGGATTAAAAAAAGAAAAGAAAAAAAAATTCCACAGCAGTTCGGTAGAAGAATAGCTGACAACCTTCTTGTCCTTGACAAGGGACTGCAGGGAGCAGGGGGCAATATTCAAGAATTATTTTCTGCACTTAAAGAGCTCCTCTAGATTCAGCTGAAGAAGTGCATTTACTTCCCCTGAGCTGAACTGCTGAAGGATTTCCACTCCAGCAGCAGGCACAATTGAGCTCTGGAGCAGGGATTTCCCTCTGCAGTTTGAAGCACTCTCTCCCATGAAAAGCTCTGTGGAACACACTGTAAATGTAGAACTATTACACAACTATTATCTAGTGATGCTGGCATGAGGAAGCTGGAGGGAGGAAACAGGAAGGATATAAATACAAGTCTGCAGTCTTTTATATTTTACTCACATAAGGGAAAATCACCAGTGTCCAGAGCTCCAAGAGATACATCTGAGCTACTGTGTTAGTGAATAAAAAGCCCTCAGTGGTACACATTCATTTTACACAGCATTTAAATAAACTGGAAATAAAAATTCAGAGACTCAGTCCCACAGAAACCTGTAGGCATCATCTGACTTCTAAAGATCAAAATGAGATTTCATATCAACTTACTTTAGTAGACTTTAGCCTTAGTGTTCATTTCTCCGTGCTGCCTTTTCACCTCCACCAGTAAAATGTTTTGATATATGACTCACAGCTAAGAACATTTCAGAGGACACATTCAAAAGATTTGAGCAGACACTGTTCTGGCAGGTTTTTTTAAACAATGAAAAATGTTACTAAAGATTACAGGAAAAACCCAGAAGTTGAATGGCTGCTGGGAAGAGTCAATAAACATCACCTTTGCTTGGAAATTAGGAATTTCAGTGCAAGGGTGTATCACCCTCTTACTATTTAGCTTGCTAACTTTACAAACAACATTCCATTCTGTTATGTATATTTTTGTTGAGATATTTTAGGGGAAAAGAATGCTTGTGAAAATAAAATAATTAGTCCAAAATATTCTCTACCTTTGAAATGGCTGGCACTTTGACAATTCATCTTAAGTCATAAGCACCAAAACAAAAAACTCACTGATCCTCACTGCCAGTAATTTTTCAGGAATGCAGCAACCAAAGCTGTGCTAACAACTGGAATACACCTAAAATACAGTCTTAAAACGATCTTCTTAACATTAAATGCCTTCACATTGTTCTGGCTATGGAAAGTGCCAGAGAGCTCTTTACAGCTATTTTAAAATTTAGGCCTGATGCTGTCAGGTCCAAAGTACTTCTGGGTGACAAAAAGGAGCCTTCACACGTAAAAGGGGAATCAACACTTTGTCCTGCTTCTCAGAGCCGAGCAGAATGGAGCTGGTGGAGGAGGACGGGCACAAGAAGAACATGGCCAGAGAACCTGCAGAACCAACACTGTAAAGAGCACACAATGCTCGGCGTGTGAAGGACAGCATGATCTCAGCACAACAAAGTTGGCTTTGCATAAACATCCCCTGTACACGGCAAAACGTGGACACCCTGACACGAGAGATGTTTAAATACGCATTTTGCAACTGGGATCCTTCTCCCAGGTCCCTTCCACAGCTGCTGCTATTTATGTGGTAAACCTCCTGTATACACAACACGACACTTCAAACAAAGGTTTCCCTTGATTCCTTTGAGCACCATCCTTGCAGTTCAACACTTCTCGGGGGCACTGAGCGCTAAGGTCACGCCGAGTCCTTCACCTGCCCAAAGCCCGAGCCCACCTATGCAGCCCTGGGAGACCTCCATCCCGCAGGCAGCCCCAGCATCTCAACGAACAGCTTCTGCCGAACTGCATTTTGCTTATTCGCCTCCACAGCCCTCCAGTACGTCTGTCCCTTTTTATATTTTAAGCTCATCTCCATCTTCGGGGGACCAAGCAGCCAGGGAACCATATTACACCGCCACCTCCACTCCCTCCCCTTTACCACGTCTCCTAACAACGCCACGTAGATGCAGATAATCATCTGGGATGAGCACTCCAGGCAGTGCTCGGTCTTCCTGAGGGAGCACATTCCACTCACACGCCCCAGCCCCTCTCCCCCAGCCCGGCTCCGTCCGAGCCCGCTCCCCCCTCACACCGCCCCGCGAGCACAAGGACCTCACTCCTCTCCCAGCTCCTTTCCAGCTCTTTTTGTGTCCCCGGCGTGGCCCGGGGGCCTCCCCCGTCCCCTCAGGGCACGGAGACACCAGGGAAGAGCCGCATATTCCAGGCACGTCCCTCTCCCTCCGCGGAGGGGGATGGGAACAGCAGCAGCGGAGCGGCACCAGCCGAGACGTCAAGCGGAGGAAAAACGAGGACAGGCGGGAACTACGCGATAGGAATCGTCCCCAGCCTCCATCCCACAGCCCCGGGGCTCCCGAGGCGGGGAGAACGGGGTGGGGAGAAGGGGCTCCCCCTCAGCGCTGCTCGGGCGGGACGCTGAGGGCGTTAACGCGCTCCCCCCCGCGCCGGGGGCGGCCCGGCACCCACCTTGAGAGTGGGGTACTCCTGCACCTTCAGAGTCATTGAGAGCTGAGCGGCTGATTCCTGCACCGCCATCTTGGATCGGGCACCGGCCGCCTCCCCCCTCCCTCCTTTCCCTCCCGCCCTCCTTCCCAGCGCGTCCCGGCGGGAGCTACCTACGGCGCGCGCGGCATGCCGGGAAACGGCGCGCGCCCCGCCCCGGCCCTCATGGACACGGGCCGAACCAACGCCGCGCGCTCCCCCCCTCCCGCCACCCCGCGCCGCCGCAGCTTGGTACGCTCCGAGGGGGCGGTGACGGACGGAGAGCGACGGCGCGCGGGCCAATGAGCGGCTGCCTTCCCTCACGTTCCTCCGCCGTGAGTGTGGGCACCGCCCCAGAGCTCGGGGAGCCGCGCATGAATGGGCAGCGGTGTGGGAATGGGCGGGGCCGCGGGGATGCGCGGACAAATCAAATGGGATGACGGCATCGGGATAGGCGGGATTTGGGGGGGTTATGGACACCCAGCCACTCAGGGGCGGCAGAGAGCCATTTCCTACGGCCCAATCAGAACAGCCCTCGGGCTCAGTGGGCGGGGCCTAAAAGTAAATTTTGCTGGTGACTTCAAACGGCCGTTTTAACACCCCCGAGGTGTCCGGGAAGGGGAGGGGCGGGGCGCAGGGCGGGGTGCGATGTGATTGACAGCGCCGCCAGCCAATGCTGTAGCCTCTCAGATTGACGGGCAAGATGGTGAACCAATGGGCGGTGCGTCTGGGGCGGGCGGGCGGAGCGGTGGGCGGCGTGAGGCTGTGTGTACATCGGGAGGGGCGGGGCCGCCCCCGTGAGTTCCGCGGGGCGGAGGGAGCGAGTGAGAGCCAGTGAGGCGGAGACGGCGGGAAGAGGTTTAAATAGCGGAGACGGCGGCAGCCCCCTGCCCGCGGCTCCCCGGGCCGGCGCCGAGTTTCCCCGGTGAGCGGAGGCGTGGGGCGGGCGCAGCTCCCGCCGCAGCCGGGCCGGTCCCGCCCGCCCCGCGGGGGACGGGGTGGGGAGGGGGGGGCGGCTCCGTTCGGCCGCCGGGGGCTCTGGGGGTCCCTTCATGGGCGGCGCTGCCCTCGCAGCCTGGCCGGGAGCGGAGCCGGCGCCGCCGGGCGCTACAGGTGCGGAGCCGGCGCTGCCCCCGCCGGCGCTGCGTGCGCGGGCTCCCGGCGGGATCCCGGCGGGCTGGGGATCTCCATGGCTGCGCTCAGAGGCTTTGCGTGACCCGCTGACCTCTGGCCGGTCCCTGTAAGGTGACAAGCACCGGTTTAAGCGAGCAGTAATTCCTCTGGCGGACGTACGTGAGTGTTTCCATTAAAAAAAAAAAAAAAAAAAAGAAAAGAAAAGGGACGCGATCCCGCAGAGTTTCTGCTTCTGTGCGTGTGCGAGGGAATAAAACCGCTCTTGGAGTGTCAGTCCTAATGTAAAAGCTGCTTTCTGGGCAGTGTCTCGGTGTTGGGCTCCTCGCTGTGACCCGCAGTGACACAGGGCACTGGGACAGACCTGCGGCACCGCGAGCTTGAGAGGAAGGGAAAGGTGCCCATACCTCCGGCCCGTGCAGTAAATACAAACTTCATTCTCTTGCTGAAGTCGATGTCGAAAGTTTAGTTTCGTGATGCACTGGCAGCAAATGTGCTTCAAGCAATGCGCTGCTTGAGTTTGAAGCTTTAAAGAGCCTCCAAAGCCTGTATTTATCAATAACCGTGATGATTTTTATGCTCTCTGAACACTGCGGTTATGTTTTTACCAGTCTGCAGAAGACTAAGGGAAAATAAACACCAAGACTTCCAGGAGGAGCGAACACATCTAACTTTCATGGTTTGAAAGAGCAAGTATGTTTCTGAGAATATTTAGTGGTATTATTTCTGATGTGCATAGATCTCCTTGCACTGAAAGTATCTGTCCACCACAAAGGAATGGGGATAAATAAAAGGGAATGTGGGAAGCCATGTAGTTGAGTATTGCATTTTCTTTGGCTCTTGACTCTTAACTTTTTATTGATATTTACTCACAGCTGCCCTAGCATTCAGCCTTGTGCTGACCATAATGTATGCCTAAACATAATTTGCCAAGCCCACACCAGGTGCAAAGCCTTTGTTTGAGAAGTGTGTTAGTAAAACTTTTGTGTTAGTTACACCTGGGATTAGCATTCGTGTCCAGACATGATCCTGGGACCAGATCCTGCAAGAGGATTTTTATAAGGGGGATTTTGACTCCATTAAGGCCCTGGGCAGGGAATTGTTCACCCTGAGCTGCTTGGGTGGAGGATCGAAAACTTTGCTCAATTGTTGCTGTATTTACAAACATAATTATGTGGCATTGTAAAATATTCCTGTTCTTCCTGTCTGTCTTCAGCATCCTGTAAGCTAATATTTAGAAGGAAATTTGCTCTTCAGTATTCCCCATGATTAATGGTACTGAGCAGCTTGAACCTGGCATACCTTAACTCTGTGATGCCTATAGGGATTGAACGGGTGTGACTTGCCATGTAATTGATCAAGTCATGTATGTATCTGTCCAAGACACTTATTTGCAGCAGGTTTTGTTTACGTGTAATCTCTTAATGGTCCTTTCTGATAATACAGTAGCTAGTTTAATGTAACACAGATACTCTGTGGATACAGGTTATGTGCTCAGACTATCTGCCTTTAAACTGAGGGGTTTTGGTGAAGCTCTGTCAGACGTGAGTAGCCAGAGCTAAAGGGGTTGCTTGATGGAACAGATGGCCAAGCAACCATCGTGTCAGAGAAAACAGCATGCATTCGTGTATTCTTAGTTTAACACAAGAGGGAGCATGTCTAATCTTTAACCTTTAAATATTGCAACTTCAGAGAGAAAGCTTCAAGTGTTGAGTGTCAACTAATTTGTGTTCAAGGCTCCATGTGCAAATATTGATACAACCTATGCATATTGCTGGCATGTTTTCAGCTTTGGGCTGCAGCTGTGGGTTTACAGTATAAATGTTGGCATGATAAATGTGGGGATGAGAGCTAAGCTAATGATCTTTTGATGTTGTTAAAATGTGTGGTTTCCTGCTAAATTAAACACAATATTTATGGCTATTGTTATTCCTGGGTATGGTCATTAATATACTAAAGTTGTACTTTTTTCTTAAATATTAGGTTAATATATGTCTTCTGCTTAACCTACCATACAAACTTATAAAGCCGAGTCTTAATTTAATTAAATTTAGTTTAATTGCCTATATACCTTTGCATTTAGAGTTCTTATAAATCCTACTACTTTATTCTTCAATAGGAAGTATGAAGTTGGATCTACTAAGAAGTTTTGTACTGTATCTTCTTTATTTTTGACTTCTCCCCTGGTGTCATAAAAGGAAGATGAAAAATCAGCTTCCATTTTGTGTTTCTTGGTATTGTCCAGTTGAATCATAATGTGTTAATGTTTGTCCTTGTTCAGTGTCTTGTTAATGTGAATTAGCAATTAGTTTAACTTAAGCAGTGTGCAGAGAATACTGAAAACCTTTAGGAGAACTTCACTCATTTGTTTCCAGTAGCCTTCCACTTTGCTCCAGATTAATGGTCAGAGAAAAGCATCTGCCTGCCATTAAACACTGCATGCAAATGATGTGTCTTTCAGGAGCATAAACACTCTGTGTGTTGGTTGGTGGAGCAGAGCAGAACCCTCAGTGCTCTGCTTTCGTACACTGGAGAAAACTGCTGTGGATGGAGATTTCACCACACTCGCTCCTCTTTCCTCTCCGTGGCCATTGCAACCCCAGTGCCAGGTGGCAGAGTTGGGTGTGTGTGTGTGTCACCATCACTTGTGGTATTTGCAGAGCAGACTGGCCTGAGGCAGGAATGTGCAGCCTGTGCTGGTTCAGGGGGGAAGGAGCACAGGTTGGCCCGTTGTTAGTAGAGTTCTCTTCCTCTGAGCAGGTGGGTGTGGTGCTATTGTCCATTATCTTGGATTCTCCATGTTTCTTGGCTATTCCATATCAACCAAGACTTATACTTTGGTTTTCTTGCCCAGCAGGCTTAGGCTGCTGCACAGACTTTACAATAAAGCTGTATTTTTACTCTAGAAGAAAGTAGCAATGTGCCTGTATAGTTCATGGTTGGAGGGTTTTTTCTACATTTTGTTATTGTAACTTTAAACATAACTGAAAAGTGTCAGTGTAAACGGCTTGTGTAAAAAGTGTTATTTCTGTATCTGAGTAAAAACCCAACAAACAAACAAAAGAAAAAGCCCCCACCACCAAAACCCTGCTATTAACAACAGCAGCAGCTATTGCCCTGATGTGTCACTGCTTAGAGTGTAGTTGTAAAGTAGTAAATACAGATCAAACACTTTGTTTCCTTATTTTAACGTGATTATAAGGACCCTTTCCTTATCCAGGGAAAATGCAGATGCCCTCAGCAGTTTGAGTTACCAAGTTCCCATAATGAATTGGGGTTGGGACCTCAGTAGAGGCTGTGCTGGTTCGTCTGTGGGAGCATTTTCATATCTCTGGTACCAGTCTGGCACCTTTCAGGCAATGTGTGTGCAGAACTTAGAAATTATCCCATGTTTATGCAAACCGGGTTTCGATGTTAAGGTATGTTTTATATTGCTTTTATTAAAAAAAAAAAAGAAAAGGAGGGGGCATTCACAATGTAGGTCAAATTCTTGTGAAACCTCTTTAAAAAAAAAGACTTGTATTTGCATAAAAAAGGCATGTAGGGCTGCCTGAGAAGCGCACAGAGTCCTGTAACTTTCTGAATGGTTTAAATGGGTGACTTAAAATGCAAAGAGAAGGGGGTTTACCTGCGATATTTTTGGCCATAAGCATTTTTTCTTTTTTTTCTTTTTTTTTTTTTTCCTTTCTGAATTACAGCCCCCTGAAAATGGGGGGGATTTAGAAAGAAAGTGCTGACACAGCCTTGACTACAGAGCAGTGCCCTGCTTGCTGCTGCAATAATTGTCCAGGCAGTGTTTTCTGCTTCCCTGCCATTTTGCTTTACATCCCTCCAACCCATTCCATTTTTAACTTTCCCAAAGTTTGGTATTATTGCGAGCCCCCGGCGTGCGTGCAGCCGCCGGAGCAGCGAGGTTGGCAGAGTAGCATGGACTTGTTAATCTCAGCCTGATCTTGTCAGCAACAGCAGAGCAGAGGGAGCGAGAGACACACACACACACACAACTCCGGCTGGGGCAGCGCTCCAAAGGTTCGTCTCGTGTTTTTCATCCCTCCATCGCGTTCCCTGCGCGAGTGCCGGCGGTGCGGGGCCGGGGCTCGGCCGCGGTGTTCGTGAGGGGAGGCTCCGGCAGCGAGCCGGCCGCCGTCTGTGTGTCTGTCTGTGTGTCTGTCTGTGTGTCTGTGTGTGTGTGTGTGTGTGCTACGGCCCCGAGCCGCCCAAGGAGAGCAAACCCTGTTGGTTCTCCATGCAAATGACCGCTTTGCTTGTAACAAAAGCCTTGATGTTGGGCTTGGAAAAATGATCTGACAGTGTAACAACCCCAGGCCACTTTCGCCATGTTTTTGTTTATTCATGTTTCATTCCGTGTTCCGTAGCTATCTCGCAGATGTTTCCAATTTCACTGTTTGTTGTTGGCTTGTTTTCTTTTTTTTTTTTTTTCCCTCTCTCTCTCTTTTTTTACACCGTCGAGCCTTTTTGGAGTTAGCAAGAAAACGCGTGAAAGAATGTGAAGAAAACAGAGAGGTGTTGCAGATGTTTATACTTTAGTTCTTGCGTTGCGCCTGGCCATTCTGGCACAGGGATTCGGTGCATATGAAGGAACGTAAGCAGCATCTGTTTTACCCTCCGAGCTGCTGCTTCCGAAATGTGCCCATTGTAACTTGAATATTTACATAAACAGATGAAGCGAGCACGTTCCCGGTGCAGTGTGGCAGGTCGAGATTCTCATTTGTTTGCTGCTGCTTTTGAAGGGGGGAATCCAAAGAGCAAGGAAAGGAATATCTGTGACACATCATGTATGCTCCGAGATAAACTCCTGCCATCTCGGAGTGCCTTTAAATATTTGAACAGCTTCCGTGAAGTCAAATAAAATTGGTTACCATGAGAAACAAAAAAGTCTAATAGAATACTTGAGCACACTAATGAAAATCTGAATGTATCATTGTTTTAGAATGATTCAAAGAACCGGATTAGCCAAAAACCTTGTCAATAATGTAACATTTAAACATTTTTGCTTCTGAGATCCTGGAAAACAGCAGTACACAGTACACAAATAGCAGAGGTGGATGGTATGTTATCTTACAGTCGCATAAATTGAAATGTAATCGTCTGCTAACGATATTAAAATCAGTCTGGTTGTAGAATTTTATGCTTGATGAACGTATCGAGGCATACACAAATAAAATCTGAAATCCTAAAGGACAATGATTCAATGTCCAGAGCCAGTGGTTAAATCAGATGTGGTAACTATGGTGAGAGGTAAAGTTACTTAGCTTCCCACAGACCATGCATATGTGGGTTTCTTTTCGTATAATGGAGATTAAGGAGAAAAGGATTAGAAAATCTAAAGAGAAATTTTGAGTAGGAGACCTGTAGCCTTGCTCTGGGAATTAACACTGTGCAGGCTTTTAAAAGAGAGGCAGGGTAGAAGTAAACACTCTCTTGTAATATATATTGATGATAATTCTAGAAAGGAGTCTTTCTGCTTGGGAATATCAACAGCTCATGCATACAGGAACAAAATCAATCCTCTGCATATTAAAATAATCCTCCTACTCCAACAAAACAAAAGCAGAACCCTGCATAGATTTTCACATTATGAAGTGGCAGCACAAAATCAGGTAAAGAGTGAATGAATTTTAGGTTTTTGCAGAATGAAGCAATATTGATTTATTTGGATTGCTTCACATCCCTATTTTTAAGCATGTCTATGATATGTGTTTAGGATTTTTTTTTTAACTTCAAAAATGGTGGTCATAGGAAATAAAATCAGAGCTTAGTGTTCCAGCTGGTAAATATTGGGGGAGTTTGGACTGCAGCCAGAGAGACTTGGAGCACATTTCTGATTTTCCTTGAGTTGGGAGGCTTCAGTGTTATCCTGAGCTTCTCTGGGAAGAACTTGAGATTATGCTGATCAGCTCCAAGGGGCATGGGAAGGATTGCCATGCTTGCACATAAAACTCTGGTGTTCTGAGAGAGCCACCAGAGATGCTAATTAGCGATTAGCAGTTTGAAAGCTTAGGAAACAGGGGAGAGGTCAGGTTCAATTTCCAGCACAGAGGGAACAGTTCCCTCTAACAGGGAAAAGTACATTTGCTATGGGAGTGCAGAGACATCTGGGGCACATGAGGTGTGTTCAGCTTTCTAGGAATAGGTGCTGCTGTGTTCTGGGGTTTTGGCAATGCATTAGACACATCTTTAATGAAATCCTGTAAAGTTTTGGGTTTCCCCTCCTGCCTGCCCCCCCGAGGCTGTAAAACACTTGTTTTATGAGAAGCTGGCAGGGGAACTGCTGGTTGAACACAGCCTAGAAGCTGTTACAGCAGTGTTACGAGTTTTAAGGTGTTTGTGGATTTGCTAGGAAATACTTTGAGCTTTTTGTGGGTCGTAATCCCTCAGTTTCCCTTATCAGCTGCTGTGAGAGGGTGTTATCAGGTACCTGTTCAGGAGACTGGGTTCACTATCACTGAGCAGCACTGCTGGTTAAACCCATGAATGGGATGTGTGCTTCTGGACTTCAGGCCAAATCATCGAATATAGACCCAACAACAGTGAAATTCATATGTGTTACAAATTGTTTTCACTGTAGGAATGGTCAACACATTTTATTCATTTTTCTGTTTAAATTGTCACTTTTTCAAAAGTATTAAAAGTTCACTAATTGTATCCTCTGCTAATAAGGAGCAAGAGGAGGAAAAAGTATTGAATTGCTGCTATCAGTGGACAATATTTTGCTTTTTTCTTCATGTTGGAGTTGACATTTATGGAATGGTACATCGTTATTGCATTAATAATGGATTATTATTTCTCAGGGAAATTTTTATTTAAGTAGAGTTTGCTATTTTAGATTGAAGCAGAATGCTTCCATATCTAGAGCAAAACTCAGATATAGCTATTGATGTGTAACAATTAATTTCCTTTTCAGTGTGTTCTGAAATTGTTTTATCATCCTCCTTTATTAGGGTGTATTATATTTTAAAACAACCAACCTAAAACTTCAGGCACAGGATGCTGCATAACCTAATGGACAGGAATAGAGCAATTGGAAGAAATAGTATTTTTCGTTCTTTGCTATTGGATTAGGGTAGATCAATTCACCTTTCTGTTTGTGATTTCCATCTACAAAACAGGTGTAATGGTAATTCCTTCAATATCTACTGATGAAATTTTCAGATAAGCAATATTTTTTCTTACAGCAGCACACATGTTGGATACTGACATAGTTGCATCAAAAGCCCTAAAACATTAAAAATAATTAAAATACTAGTGATTTGATAATAAAATGTTGCCAGAAAAAAGTCATAGTGCTGATGAGGCTTTTTCAGACACTTGTGACTAAGTGATTTGTAGGGTAACTGAATATCTGCTGGCTGGTCAGTACCTTGAGAGTGAGAATTGACAGATTATACCTCTAGTTTAAATCTTGAACAAAAGGCAGCACTGGCAGAGGCAGAGCACACAGTCTCAAGCTGCATCAAGGGAAATATAGGTTGGGTATTAGGAGGAAGTTTTTTACACCAAGGATGATGAAGTTCTGGAGTGATCTGTTTGGGAAGATGGTGGAGTCCCCATCCCTGGATGTTTGAGAAAAGCCTGGATGTGGCACTGGGTGCCAGGGTTTGGTTGAGCTGTTGGGGCTGGGTTGGACTCAATGATCTCTAGGTTCTCTTCCAACCCAGTGATTCTGTGAATTCTGTGAAAAATGGGCTGCTATTTCTCTAATCTGATCAGTCTAATCAATTGACAAAGAAGAGCATTTACATCTAAAACTTGATGACAAAATTTAGGAAATCATAGCTTGAAGTACAAATTGCACCTTAAGTTTCCGCAGTTTCCTCCATGTGTGGCCCTGCTTCAGTTATCTACTCATGTCTTTGTAGACAGCAGAGTCAGTATTTTGTTACTGAAAACGATCACTTGCTGTGGCTTGGTTTGTTTTATATAATTGCAATAGTCCCTAACACTAAGCATATTTAAAAAATATACTTTTATTTTTCTGTTTAAAGGACAGAATTTTATTCTAAAAAGAACTCTAATATTAAAACCCAATTTTTCCAACAGTATTCCCTTTGAAAGGAGTATTTTTCTTCATGTGCAGAACAAGACAATATAGCTTAGTTTGTAAAATTTGTTTATACAATGGTATTTTCTGAGTACACAGTGCCTGGAATGTGTCTTAGCACATAAAAAATAGAATAAATAAAAGCTTTTGTATCCACACAGCTTCTGTTTATATTTCTCAGTAAGAGGTGTGTGTGTGGAGAAGGATCCTTGTAGCTTTGAGAAACTGAGTGTATGCTTTGTCTTGTAAATTATGTCATTTGTTATCTTGGTAAATCTTAGAGCAGCAACTACATGACAGTTTCCCTTTAGAGCAGTAAAGATCAGGTGGTGATTCTGTGGAAATCATTCCAACTTATGTTGTGTTCTTGAGGTATTTCTCTACCTTTCTCAGGTATCTGTAGAGGGAAGTTAACCAGGGATAATGTGATCTGGTTATGCCTGTGCGAACTGAATCTCATTGGTTTGCAAGGAGATAATGATGGTTTCAAAGCTTTTGCATGCCTTTATTTTTGGTAGATTTTTCATAAATTCCCTGCCTTGCTTATTGATATGCCTCCAGAAAGAGTATGGTGTGACATTTTCTCATATCCTCTTTTAAACTGTAAAATGTATGTGTATCTTTTGTGGTGCTTTGTTTATGCTGGGCTGTGACAGACAAGTAGAGATAAAAACATGCTATACTTAAGAACACTTAGAATAATATATTCTTTAAATAACAACTTCTAAGATCCTTTCTTCTTTCATCCTTCATCTCTGCAGTGAGGGAGTGGTATCAGGGAGTGATTGTCATTCCGACTTTTTCATATTAGTGATGTCAGTTTGATCTAAGGCAGTTCCTGTGTCATTGCTCAGGCCCTCTAGTGCAAATAGATACAAAAACCATCCACGATGTTGTGAGTTGAGAGGTGACAGTGGAGTTCAGACTGTGAGAAGCAGGCAAAGAGATGTGTTACATTTAAACTGTTGTGCACAGGTTGATGTGTTTCCTCAAATGTTGGCACAGAAATGAAAGAAAAGATCCTGTTTACTTTGAAGGTCAAAGTGTCTGGGAAGGATTCACTCAAGAAACAATTGCCATTTCCTATTTTACTCTATGACTGTGGGACAGGAAATGGATTTTGCAGATTTTTGCCTCCTGGGAAGGCAGCTTAAATAAAGTAAAGATTATGGTAGAGTCATTGGGCCATAAAAGTTAAGCAGATAAAATTATTTAATCTGTTGGGGATAGAATGTATTACTTTCAGCCCTATATTGTTAGACTGCTGAAGATGTCAAAACCAGGATGTGTTCATCCCTGTTGGAGCAATTAAAAATGTAACTTTTCTGATCCTTGTAGGGCTATATCAAAATCAACACCCTTGCATCCTGCCTGTGTGTCAAGGTTTCTGCACCTTATTGATCCTTAATTTGAATCAGACTGGATTAAATCTATGTCACATTGCTTTTAATTTGAGCATCTCTGCCCACCTAATTAAGGGAGAACTTAACCTGTGGAAATGCTTAAAGCTTTTCAGAAAGGATTGTCTGCTCCTGCTTGGCTGGGGGCAGCAGTATAAACCTGGAGAGGACAAGAAGTTAGCAGCAGAGTGCACAAGTTGAAGGAATAGACAGTTTCAAGTTTCTCATTAGCATTGCACACCCAAGTTAGTAGATGCATAAATAAGTATGGCAGGTATTTCCAGCAGTCTTGAATGTCATTCTGAGTTTTGTGTACTTGCACTTGGTTTTGTTCTGTATTTGACTGCATCTTTACCTCTGTTCTGCATTGTTGTTTCGGTGTTTGTAGTTGATTGATAGTGTTTTGTCTTGCAGTAATGTGTCCTAAATGCATATACATAATTTTCTTTTTCTGATTTAGGGCCCATTGCCAGTTTCTCTGCCAAGTGCTAGTCACAAATTTCTTAGAACTGCCAGTAAGATTTTGTGTTCCTTTAGATGTGTTTGTAGATAGAGGGACAGGATTGGGTAAGGAAAGGCCCAGCAGCCTGGTCTTGAGTCGGTTTGTAGGCTGAGGTTGTTCAGATCCTCTCGGGAGAGAGGGCCAGTCTGTCAGCAAGCCTGAAGATGTAAGTGGGTGCTTTCTGTAGAGGTCCACAGGATAAAATGCCAAAGTGACCCTTCTCCTAACATATGGGCAGCGTGTTCTAATGAGAATGATGAGTACAGTCTGGGAAGTTCCTCAGTGTGTTTATGATTGCTTCTGCCTCAATAAACAACTCCTTGCCAGCTCTTTTCTGTCCCGGGGCTTTGATTTTGTGGGCAATTTCCGTCTGCATAATATCCATGAGTCAGAGTATTGTCAGCTGGAGTACCTCAAATTATATGAAAGGACATAGAGTACAAAATATTTTCTAGTGTTTTGAGAAGAGATGATGACATTCTGACAATTGGAAGGTAAGGCTGAAATGTGCAGGGCACCATGCTGTGCATTTCTGATGGAAGTTTTGGGAGCAATATCCTCAGCTGGAGACATTTTTGGGAAGCCACTTCTCTGGTTGACACCATTTCCACAATGCTATTTACAGAGAATTCTGACAATGTCATAATTGGAAATTAATGTTTGATAAGAAGTCATCTGCACCGGGAACAGTAACTTTTTTAATACCTGATGTCAATATTCCAATGCTTCCTTAAAGTTAGAGTACCTCTCCTTCATGATCTGTTTAATAGCTTTGTGTTATAAAAAGTGAGGGCTTTTTGTGTAGAATCTCAACTGTTACTTTCAGATTAAGATGACTTTGTATCCTGAAAGGGGTTGTCTTAATGTCATCATTTGGCTTTAAATTGTAATTCCTAACACACATTACCATTTACCATCCAGTGGTTGCACTTTGATGATCTTTGTGGGTCTCTTCTAGCTCAGGATATTGAATAATTCTGTTATCTTTCTTATCACAAATGTTCACAGTGGGCTTTTTTTAGGGTGCAGGCAGTAATTTCTAAGAGTGTGCTCACTGCAGTTTGTCTTCTTTCCTGAATTCCTAATTGGTGTAAAATTGGTCACAGTTTGCAGTGACCAGGTGTGTATATATAGCTCTGGAAGAAATCTCTGTGTGTTGCAGTCCAGGAAAGCAGTGTACACCTGAAGCTGCTCAGAGGGCTTTCTGTGCACCCATGGTTATTTATTGGGACTATAGAAAGTCTTTTATGTTACTAGGCTGTTACCCAATGCTAATTAAAAATGACAGTCACTGTTGTTGCAAATCGTAACCATTGACTATGCAGTAAAAACATCTGAAAAAGCCTATTAACTGCAAAATGGCTAAAAAATATGCAGTGTGGATATTAATTTGCCCCATATCCTGAGAAGTTTGCCTACAGTAAGGAACCTATCCAGTGTTTTTCTCTTAAATTAGTTTTTTTTGTTATTATCAGTCTTTGCATGTGTTTTAGACCTTGAAATGAAAGATGTGATATAAACACTAGGTATTAAAAGGATCAGATAATTTTAATGTTATTTTAAGAGGTATTTGTAGAGTTCTAGCTTTGACTTGCTGCACTTTGATAGCAAAAATGTTACATATTTCATCAGCTTGAGACTGCAGTAAAATTTTAATTTAGAAATAGTATTATGCCCAGCTACTTGTTAAAATAATCCTGTGGTTTCAGTGCCATGAAAGTTTTACACAGTTTGCAGTGTGGTTCAGTATTTTTTCAGATTGGTGTTCACATTGATGTCAGGACTGACAGTAAAATTTGGTCTCATAAAAAGTAGGATAAGACAGCAGATTGCAATTCAGCATTATATTTTTTTAGTTGTTCAGCATTGATACATACCTCTGGATAGGACAGTTAACTCGAGATTAAATTACAACTAAATTCAGTTCAAATTTTAAGTGAAATAAAATACTGGCACATTAGCTATCACTATGTAAGAAAGAAATTGTCTTGTATTATGTGTGTGCTGAGTCTCTAAGGAAGAATATTGTTCTTTCATAAAACCATTATGAGTAATGGAACTGGTGTCTGTGCAAAATGAGTCTATATGGGGTTTTAACAAAGCAGTGATGTATCAAAGAAGGTGCTTTCCAGCAGCGTTTCTTGTCAAATGCAGTGCATCTCTGAAGCTTTATGGGTGCAGCTTGTCAGCAGAATAAGCCAACATCCTGTCACTGTTTAGTTATGCTACCAAAACAAATAACATGACATTCAACCCAAAGTCTCTTGCGCTGTCCAAGGCAAACATCCCCAGCGATTGGCAGTGTCTGAGCCCTCTCTGGGATGGAGGTTTCCCTCCTCAGCACTGACCTGGAGTGCTGGGCAAACATCAGGGGCAATTCCTAATGCAGTTCTTCTGCGGGAAGAGAATTTGTCATTGCAATAAAGAACTGCAAAACACAGATCCAACAAGAATCTGAATTTTGAACTGACAAGCCAAAAGCTTCCGTTGTTTGAATTTTCAGAGATCCTGGTACAATCCACAAAAAGGGTCTTGAAAGTTTTCTGTTTTCAGAAATGTAGAACTCTGTGGGAGATTACCCAGCCTGGTTATAGTCCCTTACTAAACCAAGTTATAAACCAGTTTCATGTTGGACACTGTGTCAGTATAGAGTGGAAAAAAGTGTATCCTGAGGATTGTGCCCGAGCATGAAACAGGAAACACAAGATGGATTCACACCAGCAGGAGTTACAGAACTGTGAGAGTGAACAGAAAGTTCTCTGCAAGCCTGACCTGTGGTGCTGACGGATGCTGGTGCTGCTTGAGCAAACAGTAAAATTGCAGTGCTGTGCTGAGCTGGTTGTAGTGAAAGGATTTTGTGGGCTCTGAGGGACTAAGGCTGCAGGTAAGGTGATAATACACAGTGGTCTCAGAAATATCTACCGTTCTTTCTGTCATACTGATGGCAAGGAAGGCTCAGATTCATCAATGTCTCTGGATCCTGCTCAAACAAATCCAGCTGCAATGGATTTTTCTTTTCCTTCAGAGCAAGAAGTGTCCTACAGCAAGTTCTGTAGTCACCTGATGGTCTAGATAGGAGTTTTCTTCTTTTCCAGAGAAAATATCTGAGATCTTTTCACCAAGTGCACTTAATGCTTAAACCACGAAATTTACAGTCTTCATCTTCTCCTTTGTGTGGTGTGAGGATGGATTATTTGCCAAGACCTAATACCTATTCCAGCAGAGCAGAAAATTCACTGAACCTGGAAATAAAATCATGCATTCAAATAGCTAGAGTTGACACAACCCACATCCTCTCCAGTGAGCAACCTTCCCTATTCATTCTTTGCCTTGCTTTTCCCTTATTAGTGATGGTTCTTTGGTACCTTGTAAATCCCTTACCTGGGAGGATTTGACAGAGTGAACTCAGATTGCAGTGCAAGAGGGAGTGTGAAATTGCCACCTTATTTTTGTGGCTGCTGTTTGTCAAAGCAGGCATGATTCCATGTAACTGTTCTTTCTGACTGGGGATTTGCTATTGCAAGATCTGAAATAAACCACTAATCGTTTGTATTTGCTCATTTTTGCTTTCCAGACTCAAGGTATTGTATGTCACAGGGTACTGTTTTTCTAAACTCAGAAATACTTCTTGATGTAGGCTGTTTGGAGATGTGTGTATTGTAGGATCAATAATGTCATAAAGCATTTTAGACACATTTAGGTCATGTAATGAGAGAAGTTACAACAGGTGTGTCACAATCAGGTGTTTAAAAAAATTGGAGTTGACTCAAACTTCTTAAAAAATATTCATTTGGGGTGTGTGGGGTGAGGTGATAGCAAGGAGACTGAACAGAAGTATCTTTGTTACTTCATATATGAAAGCACAAAAAGCAAAAGAGGGGTGCTGTCAGATTTCAGTTCTCTGTGTTTCAAAGTGTGGCACTTCATTGTAGGCTTGGACATCCTTGAGAGTCAGGTTTAGAGTTATGCTGTGATATTCAAATTATTAAGCAACTTTCTGCTTCAAGTGTTTGAATGAGCTCAGGAGAAAGAATTTATTCCCTCCTCTACCTGGTTTTGGGGGATAAGGCTGACATGTGATTTTATAACATTTAAACAGCTGTTACATTTAGTTCCAAGTCCGGATAATTTTTAGGAAGATTGGTTATGGGCATGCACTTTAGGCAGAGGTACACTTCTGTGGGACAGGACAGGTGTGCTTTTTTGGTGAGGAATTGATTCTGGAAATACTTAGACTTTTCTTTGAATACTAAAAAAAAAGAAATCAGATGAACCCTAGGGTGTTCCAGAAATTTTTGTTGAAACAAGACTCTGATATCTCAGGGCTTGTGTCTCCTGGGTGAAGTGGTTGCTGCTTTTATGAGTTATAGATCTCCATACTTCAAGGCAGCAGAAAGAAAATGTGTGATTTAAAGACAGCACAGAAACTTTTATTGCTCTAGATTCAATTTGTCGTGTAAAACTATTGTTGTATCTGATGCTGATCAAGTCATAGGTTAAGGTGATGGTCACATTCATCCAGTGTTTGTAGCTCTCTGAGAGTTTGATGTGGCTTTAATGGATTTGGATTATGGACCTGAAAGGTAAGGCAATAACCAGCACCTCTGTCTTGTCTTAGTCAGCTTTACAGCACAGCAAAACCCTGCCAAGCAATAGAAAACCTTGTTAACATCTGTTGGGTATTAAAACAAATCACTGCTACTGTAATGCCGTGTTCCTCCTAAAGCTGAATATTGTTTCCTCCTTCCACTTCCACTGGAATCACCAGGGGATAATCTTGGTGATACAGAAATGTGCTGCCAGTCATGGTATGGCCAAGCAATTAGCAGGACAAAATTAGGATAATGCCTTTAGAATTCCTTTGTATGCCTTTTTGGTTTGTGTACCAGATTTTTTGTTCATTGCTTCTTGTTCTTTGTATAAGTTGCATTCTGAAATTGTCTGTTAGTGTTTAAAAATAAGAGGCTGAATATTTGTGAGAAATCAACAAATAATAGTCTGTCTGACATAAAGTCCTTGTCTGAGCTAGAACAAGCAGTAATGTTATTTAGAGACTGAATTTTCAATGTTGAAGACCTAAAGTTTGGAAATAATCTAAAACCAAAAAATTTCACTTTTGCTCTAAAGAAGCTTTGTGACTTTTTCTGTTTCTCTGTGATGGATTGCTGGAAGAATCATCTTGGAAAAACAACAGCTGCTTTCAGCGTTTATTTGGGTCAGATGTTTTTGTAATGTAGCATGTTTAATACTGAGAGAGAAATGAATGTGTAATTATAGAACTGCCTTTCTGTGCAGTGACACAAAGCGATAGAGCCAGTGAGGGCAGTGTGTGAGCTGCACACCCGTCCTGGTGTGGTCCTGCAGCAGCAGAGGGGGTGACAAAACTGTTCCTGGGTGTTTGTTTTCCTCAATGTGAGAGCTGCAGGAAAAGGGAAGGCAAACAATCCAGTAAGAAGGTATGTGCCAGTGTGATACTCAAATGAGAAAAAGCATCTGGTTTGGCAGTTTGCTCATGGTTTTATCTGAGAAAGTAACTGATAAAATTGTGAGGTATTGCTTCTCCTGTAGTGGTACTGAGGTTGGCTACAATATTGAGACCAAAGAAACCCTTTAATTTCTCACATTCAGCTTTTTAAAATGTTTGTTTGATGTGAGGCTGTTCTAGGATTCTTTCCAGATTTTTTTGTTTGTTTGTTTCACAGTACTTCATTTTATGCTCTATTTCATTGCAAGATATGCAATTCTACTAAATTATATTAATTTTTAAATTGTATTAAATTGTCACGTGGACTTAAGTCGTGGAAAACCCAACTTGGAATGAAGAATAAAAGAACTAATTAAAGTTTAATCTGAAGAGAAGGTTGCTAAAGGTCAGTGTAACAGCTTTTAGGTGTGCAAGAAGTATTTGTAGGGTCATGGTGGAGGAGCACAAGAAATACTGAACTTGGATCAAAGCAAGAGTCAGGCAGGTTGAACTTTATTACCATCCAGCCAGAAGATATTTCTTTTATTAAACATAATGGTGCAGAAACTCTGGGGTCCTCTGCCTGGAAATCCTGCACAGGGTCTGTTACCTGAGACCCTGATCTCCTGTTTAGCCAACTGTGGATGGAGGGAGGTGAGCTGGGCCAGGGAGAGGAGCAGCCCAGGGCACCTCGTCAGCTCTCCCTTCCAGTTACCTGTGCTATGAACCTAGGAATGGAATAGCACAGCTCTGAGAAGTTTCAGTACCTCTCACTTTTTTTGTGTGTGTGCTTTTTAATGAAGGGATCTAACTCTGTCTGCATGTTTTATTTGTTTTTTAGCATAGGTGTTCTGGGGCAGTGAACTATTGGCAATGACTACATATTTAACCAATTTCCAGAGTGAAGCTATGGGTGCTGTGAGTATCAGTTAAAGATTCAATCTGTCCATTTAATTAAAGCGCTCTTCAACACTTCTTAGTGTGTGCAAGGACATGGCTAGGCATTTGTTTGAATCACAGAAATTCTAGGTTGGAAGAGACCTTTAAGATCATCAAGTCCAACCCATGTTCTAACACCTCAACTAGATCATGGCACCAAGGGCCACAGAGTGGCACAAAGTGTTTGGGAGCACCAGTCAATGAGTTTGTGTGATCTGTGTTTTGGTTTTCATCCCTTTTCAAAAAATCTCTCTTCAGAGGGTGCCAGCTTTCCCTATTTTATAGTTTGGCTTTAAAGATATGAGATGCAGCTCTGGAACATTTTCATCCTGTGGTTTTATTTTTTTTAAATCTGATGGGGCCTGCTATTTTATGAACTCTGAGTGTGTTTGTGTAAATGCTTATTCAGCCCTCATGGGTTTATTCATGGCTGTATTGCTGAAGCATTTGGGAGTTCATTATTGTCCGTAGTTCCACATGAATTAAGTTGTTTTCTCAGAAAGTAGAGTTTTAAAAGAATTTTCTTCTTGATTTCCAGAGCTGTTTGGCCAACTGTTGTGTTATGGTGCAGTTGCTGCTTGGGCAGTGCAAGCCCAGCATTTGCAGCCCTTCTCCTTCTGCCCAGGCACTGATTCAGGTGCTGAATTTCCTGAATTCCCAGCACAGCTGGGTGGGAATTGGGCTGCATGGTCAGGCTGCACTCTCACTGTTTGCACCTTCATGGAGTCCTCTTCAGAGCCCCTTCTCCCCTCGCATCCCTCCAAATAACAGAGATTTAATGAGAACACCCTGATGTGCTCCAGCACAGGCTTGGTCACACCAAGCGAGTGAGCCTAATGAGCCTCTTGGGGAGAATGGTGTATTTACTGTTCCACCTGGAACCTGAGCCCACAAATGGGATGATTAGATTTATGTGTTTGTCCTTAAGGGCAATTCTGGCTACAATTTCAGGGCTGATGGAATTTTTTTGCTATCTGGCCAGACAATTCAAAGTTGAGCTGGAGAAACAGTAACTTGTCTTTTATTCTCATGGCCAGAGTGTTTAGTGAGGTTTAATTAATCTGGATCTTGAGACTTCCACCTGGAGAAATAGTGGGATAAAATTGGTCAAATGAATTTTTAATTAGAGCTCATACCCACTAATGACTGTATTTTTTAATTTAAGGTTTTATCTACTGCAAATTTGTACTCAAAGGACCTTAATGGTTTTTTTTTCTTTTACAGATGATTTGTTTTAGTAGTGTCTGCATGGAACTGCATTCCCTTGCTATTTTAAGGGGAAAAAAAAAAATCAAACTTTTGATGTGGAAATACCTAAATGTTGTTAGACTGTGCAATTTGAACTGTTCATTAATCCAAAGGTTTAAGAAGGCTATTTCCCAGACTGTTTTCAATGGCTGATTGACAGATAAATTCTTGAGCTTTACCATAGGACTGAACTTTTTTTATACTTTCAAACCTGATTCTTTTTGTCTGCCTCTTTCTCAGTGTAAAATTCCTGAAACTTCCTTTTGGATGATTTAAGAAGTGTCTGCTTTGTGCTGCTGAAGCCGCCCATGGAAAGATGGCAGTGCTTTGTGTGGTTGTGAAACCAAGAGCCAGGCTGTTGGAATGTGCCATGTGGGTCCAGCAAGGACTCGGATTTGTTTGGTTGGTCCTAAATTAAACCTGATTTATGCCCACAGAGGCTGCTAAAGCTTCTCTCTTTCCCCCCTTCTTATTTTCAAATGTCTGTAGAAGAAAGTATGCTTCTGGATATTGAGACAGGTGGAACCACTTAGCCAGGGAACTATAAAAAATAAATTAGTGGAATATCTGGTATCTTCCCCTAGAATCATGTGGGTTTTCATTGCTGGAAAAGTCTGGTCAAGGTAGAAATGAATCTGGGCCTTTAATCCTGTGTTCTGTTGAGGGTGAGTGTATCCTATGGTTCTCTGGATTATTGCCTTGAGTGGTGCTGTTGCTTGAAAATGGAGTTTTCATTGAGCCCTCTGTACAATGTTTTACATTTCTTTTGGGCCTGTTCCAGAAAATGGCTCTATGCTGTGGTAGTAAATTTTTGATAATTATTAAAATAATTAGAAATTAAAGCATATAAACAACACTAGATCTATCTATGCAGAAATCCTCATGCTACTTTTGAAGTAGTTTGACTCACCAAAAGAGTCATGTTCAGCTATCAGAGTGAATTCTGAAAAGAACCCTTTTGAAAGAATTGATATTAACTTTAACCACCATGGGCAGGTGGTATTACACTGTTGTTCACTTTGCTTTTTCTCTTACTTTTTATGCTGCAGCTGAACCTCTCTAGTATGCTAAAAATAAACAAAGAATATCTATGTAATGCCTCAATCTTAAATTATAGCTTATGTGGTTTTACTTTTATTCTAGAGAAGTTGGAACAGAATTTGCAGACTGTTTTGTAAATGTGCTTACATATTGTAATTTAAAATAATGAGTACGTCCTTGTGCTATTAACATTACTTAAAAATTTACATTCCTTGTTTTTCATTCTCAGTGTGTACATTGATACAGGAAAATTGCAGGGCCAAGTATGCTGATTCTCAGAAAAGTTTATTAAGTTTTCCTTTCTGCAATTAAAATTTGTCTAATTCCCAAGTGCTTTAAATTCAAGTTTGAAAATACATCTTAGTAAATATATTTTCATGGGGTTTTTGAGTAAATTAGGACTTCTTTAAAGAGTATACTTTAACTTTTTTGTAGTTTTAAGTATTTGTAGTGTGCAAGTATTTGACACTAAGAACCCTAAGAATTAGTTGTTTTTAAAGACAAAAGGAAAGCAGGAAGGTAACAAAATGCTTTAATTTGTCTTGAACTTTTCTCTCACTTTGAAATATTTAGAATGGTGACACTTCTCTATGAGAATTACACATTTTTTTGCTAAAAAGGAATTAAAAAAATAAACTTCAGGTATTTGAAAATGACAAATAGAATTGCAGAATCTCTGATCTTTTCATCTTTCAGTTGGGAGCCAGCTCAGCACAACCAGGATGGAGAAGTTAAATAAACCAACTTGTCAAACTTTGCAGTGCACTTGCTGCTTTCTGGAAATACCTAGAGTAAATGAAAAGCACTTGGGTGTTTAGTGCTGTGAAAGCTGGCTAACAAGTTGTGTGTTTCACAATTGATTTTATTTGCAATACTTAAGTTACTGTTTGATTGCCTGTTATTTTAATTACAGCCAGTAAAGCAACAACAAACTGCCAAAAATGATACAGACTTGAATAGTGTTTATTGATTGCCAGGCATGAGCAGAGGAGCTGATCTGATTTGCAAAACCACAGGTGGAACAAAGAGATGGAAAGAGCAGAATAGAATTCTTTCCAGTATTTCAAGCAAACATCTTTTGTTTGTAATATAGCTCAGTCAGGGATTTAGCTGTTTAAAAAAAGTACATGAAAAAGGCTCAATTTGATTTAAAAAGAAGCTTTGCAATTTTCTCATTAATGTCATTTTAATATTGTTGGAACATGCAGTTTGTGACTAACAAATCCATCAAATGTATTAGCCAAGTGTTAATTTTATACTAGTGTGGGATGTTGCAAATAGCAAAATAAAGGAAAGATGGAAAATAAAGGCAACATAAAAATTGGCATTAAAATGAAATTGCATGTAGCATTGAAAATCTCTACAATATTTTCAAGAATTCCATAGAGAAAGTTTTTCTCCATCTCAGAAAAGGGTAAGAAGAATGAAGTGTATCTCCAACAGAGGAACATTTGAAAAAGGAGGACATTTATTCATGCCTTCCAATGCTTCTTGGAAATTTGGGAGGATTGCACTTGGAATTTTATCTGGTTCTTAGTTTATTGGAATCTGCCCCAAGTGTTTTCATCAAAACCTGAAAATGATCTCGGATTCAAGTAGAAACCTCAAAAAGTCACTTAAAGAGGTTCTGGCCATGAACCTGTAGTCCATTATGATGACACTGCTGTCAAAATAAGAACAGAGGAGTTGCAAATGAAAATAATTGGACTATTGAATGATTCAGTTCTTTAACCCTTGCCATGCCCAATGAGGAGAGCACAGATGAATTGAGAGCAGGGGAAATGAATCACATGGTGGCAGGACAGATGAAACACTGTTCTGATGTGTCATATGTGAAAACACAGTTTGATGTTCCCTCCTCCCTTATCCTCTATTGAAGTCTGATTCCTTTTGGCTCTATAAACTTTACTAATGACGTAAACTGTGCTTAAAAGGTGGTTGGGAATTTTTGTGGTCTTTTGTTTGATTGTTTGTTTTCTCTTTGACTACAAAAACACAAACATTTCAGCATTGTGTTGCAGTGTGCATTCCTGGGAACAGTTGCATCAGCAGAGCTGGGAGTATTTATGGAGTGAAGCCCTAAGGCCTGCTCTTGTTGCCCAGAGACAATTTATATCTGTTTGTTTTGTAGTCTCTGTCCATCACTGTCACTGCCCATGTGGCACAGCCACTGTGGCAAATATGAAACTTTTCACTATCAGTAATGTTCCATGTGACAGAATTTTTATTCCTTCCATTTAAAAAAGGGTGCTGGAGGGCTCAGTGAATGCATGGTGCATACTGAAATAAGTGATGAGGTTTCCAGAGTAAAGCCCTCAGAATGTGGTAAATGGAGATGCTGTTCACCATGATGACATCTGTTATTATTTATCTATATATTCTGTTGTCAGCAGGGTTTCTGCTTGGTTCAGTGTGCCGGAGGTGTCATTTCTGGCTTGTGTGGGCTTCTGTGCAGCCCAGCACTCTGCTGTGGGGCTGGCTCAGTGCAGAGCTATGGCAGGAGAAGTCATTGCTTGGGAGCTCTTTTACCTTGTGGTGCAAAATCAGCAATCGCTAGTATTCCAGTAGTGTATGGTTTTCAGAAGTGGGTGTTTTCCTGGCTAGATCTGTTCTTAGCGGTGGGTATCAGTTAAAGTCAGACAAGCTGTTTGCTGGGGAGATGGGACAGATGTTTCGTCTGCTCCTGCACTGCTGGAAAGGTTTGTGATGGCTGTTTTGGTTTTTTCCCTGGGGTAGTTGCCAGCTTTGGCAGTCTGTTCTTGAGCCAGTGGTTCAGCTGGGCACCACGTGTAACCTGAGCCAGCAAACAATCCCTCCGAGAGGGGACATCCCTCTCCTGGAGCTGTCACTGCCTGCCTTTACTTCAAATCTCCTGCTTGCCAAACTGCTTTAGCTCACTCAGTCAGCACAAGGCAGTAATTTTGTGGTTACCTTAGTATTATTCTTCTTCTTTGGGATATATTGACTTGCTGGATAATCAAATACCAAGCTGTATAATGAAGAATGAACTCTTTTCTGGGAGAATTGAAGGGAGACACTTGAAGATGACCTTCCTTTAGCAGCTGTGACTGCCCATGCCTTTGGGATGTACCTTAAGCCCTTGCATATTTGGCTGTGTGAGCCATGCCCTTTGACAAGTCAGGTCCAACAATCTTATACTGGCTGTCTGAGTCCTTTAGTACCTCTGACCTTAACCCTCTTGTGCCTTAGTTTCATTATTTTGCAAAAGGTGCTTTCTTCACGATACATATTCTAGGAAAATAAAGGAATGTATGAGAATTCAGGTATTACAGCTGTAAGTGCCACAGAAAAGCACATTAGGATTTTTGTTTTTGGGAGCAGGATTTGAATAGTGTACAATAAACAAATTCTTGAGGAATCAGGTGGGATAATAGGTTATCATAAGGTACCTATGATAACCTTATATCATAAAGTTTCTCCATGTTTGGAAAAATGCAGAGCATGTTACTTCATATTTGATTTCTTCATATTTGGAAAAATGCAGAGCATGTTACTTTCTAATTTTAGTGTTTCCTAACTTTGACATGCCTGATTTTGCACCTTTAATCATGTTAATTTAATCTGATTTAATTGTGTCAATTAAAGTTTCTCTACACTGGAATGTAACTGATAAGGCACTAAGAACAAGCCTTAAGAAGAAAATTTGGGATGCATGTACTAACCATGTTTTTTCAGTAGTCAGTAAGTTCAGCATTGATTTTAATATAAGTTACAGAAAATACTGCTGGTTCTTTGGTTGAATATTAAGTGTTTATTGAGTCTAAACACCTTATCCCCCTAATATATAGCTGCTAAATATGAGAGTTTTCAAAAAACTAACCAATATAAAACTAGAATTAATATAGCTAAATATTATTGCTATAACCAGTGGTAAAGTGATTTTAACTAGAAGTTTCATTATCAGGGAGCTATCTCCTGATTGCTTACCAAAATTTTTAAGAAGTTTTTACAGTATTTTATAATTGATGACAAAACTGTGACACTCAGTAGGAGAGTGAAACCACAATCAAGTTTTGTCTCACTCTCATTCTTTTAGGCCATGTGTTTTGAAGAGAAATCTGTGTTTTCAGAGCCCACATATCTGGACAGTGGGAGGATGTTTGATCATGCTGAGAGTTGAAATTTCATTTTTACTTTATTCACTGGAGAAATTGTAATTCATCTTTGAGACTTGACAAAGTAAGAAATTTATATTGCTGGAAAGCATAACAGATAGACTGACACAGCAATTCAGGCATAACAGATGGCTGAGTTTCAGGAATGGGATGAAAGTTGAAGTGGGATTATAAGCTAGGTATAAAGTACATCCAAAGACCTGAGGCAAGAGCAAATACCAAGAACTGCTTCAAGGATCACTGTTGGGCACATTTAAGAGTTTGTTTTCTCAAGCTCTTTATAGTCATGTGATGATTATTCTGTACTTGTATTCTGTGAGTTTAAACTGTATTGTTTTGTGCTGTGATCCTGGCTGGGATAAGACAGATAATTTGTGAGAGGCTGGAGCACTGCAAAGAGAAAAAAGGTTTTCTGCCTTCAGCTCTAATAACATCGATGAGTTACAATATCATACTGTACATAGAAATACAATAATGAATTGTAGAGTAGAACAACAAAAAACATGTTTACATGGGGAATACTTTGAAATAGAAGTCCTTGACTAGCAATCCCAATTATTTTTTGCACAGCTGCTCACATTCCAGCAAACGAATGTCTTGTTTTGAATTAGCTTCGTGTCGTTCAACAGGGAGTCTTATTTATAGAACAAAAATATTCACATGGATCCAATCAGGAATGATATAAATTAACGTCTCATCATAAACAAGTGCAGAGACTTGTAAAGTTTCCCTAATATTCTCTTTGCCAAGTCAGACAAGTAGTTTACAGCTTCTGCACATGGCACGAGCAGATTTGCACTGCTCTCTGCACAGGGCTGGGAACAGTTGTCTCCTGTTTCTAGCAGGTGGCAACTTGTATTTGTTTACTGGCTTAGTGGGATACTTTTATGAGAAATGTTTCTGTAGCCTGAGAATAAGGCAGTAGGAATGCTGGCTTTACAGTAATTGTTTGTGTGAAGCTGGGAAATGAGCACTGCCTCCTCACCTTTAGCAGTGTAATCATCTTGAATAACCTGCTTTGGAAGTTGAGCTGAAAAATTTCCTTTTTTAAAAAAAATATCTTTAGTGCTTTTTATTAAATGTTGAAATTAATTTCCAATGCAGATAACCAGACCTGAGGTCTCTGCCTCAGCTGGGTGTCCTTTTTTCCTACAGAGTAGCCTCTTGTACCTTCTGTCCCCCCTTTCAGCTTTGAATTCTCCCTGTGCCTCAGAGGTAACCAGACGGGTAGAAAACAGCCTATTCTAGATGTGCTTTGCCCTAAACACTTGTGGTGGGAGAGAGGTGTGGGTTTTAATCCTTCAGATAAAGCAAAGCACTTTGGGATGCTGTATAAAAAATGTGGATGGTGCTAAAGCATTCTCTACCTTTTTTCTTGTGGAGCTTCTGCTCTAATGGTTGATCTCTGAGGTGCCTGCTTGGGCATTTGAGGTGCTCTAGAGTTTGTTTGAATTGGTACAAAGTTATGAACCACTGTAGCAAAATGAATTTGCTGATGTTTGTGTGGGAACTTGTCTCAAGGGTGAGGGAGACAGAGCAGAAGGCTGAAGGGGGCTTGCTTGAAAATGCCACAGGTGTTTCGGTCTGGCTTCATAGGTTTGGGAAAACATAATTTAATTCCTGTCTGTTGAGTGAGAGGCAGGAGTTGTCATTGGGAAGCTTTACAGAAGTGTTCAGAGTACAGACTAATAATTTGTGTTCAGTGTAGTAGAGAAGTGGGGGCAAAAATGGGGTGAAATAGTCAAAAGTCAAGCCAACTTTATGGGAGCATGGTGGAGGCGATGAGAAGGGAATGGATTTTCAGATCAGAGAAACCCTCACAATGAAATAATGGAAGTCTCTGTTCTAGTTGGGACTAGATTTTTAGTTACACAGAATTCCAAACCTTGGAATCAGCATTGTTTAGACCTTGCTTGAATGTGGGCACCTGAAGAAGCCTGAGCCTAAAATTGGCTCCAGCATCACAAATGTGATGTTGATAATGTCTACTGTGACCAAGACTTCATTTTGTCTTTCATATCAGACAGTGTTATGTTCAATGTCAATAATGTTCACCTAAAAAAACCCAAAACACAACCAGTCCTGCAGCCGAGGTTTGTCCTCAGGAGACTGAGATACTTTGCTGTGCCACAAGCCAATAAATCAATTAGTCTAAGGTCAGCCCTTCAGTTAATGCTGAAAATTTCTCACAGACAGAAGCTTTAGGGGAGGATATGGAAAACTTGCAGCTTCTCTTTTTTTGCTTGGCCATAGCAACTATCTTAGACATTTCTTTCAGCCAACAGCAATATTGGTTTGGATTAGTTAGACCAATTTCTTAACTGCTGAAACCTGGAGGCATTTTTCACAATAACACTTTGAAACAGTTAACAAGTTTAGTTTTAGCAGAGGTTGATTGTACTTGCATGAGAAAATCTCTTACTCTAGATAAATGAGATGTGAAAATAGACTTCTCTTGGCTAATACAGAGAACCTTGCTGAGGGCAAATGTCTGAAGATATGGAAGAATGTTTGTAAAGGGTTTTGTGGACTAGAATCACAAAGCTGTGGGGTTTCAGGGACTCCTGCAGGATATCTTGTCCAGCCTCTCCATCTGAGCAGAGCTCCTGACAGCACGAGGTTGTGCCAGCTCAGGCTTTGTCTGCAAGTCTCATTTTGGAGATCTCCAGGGTCCAGCTTCTCCCATCCCTTTGGACAGCCCATTCCCCTGCTGCACTGCCTGTGCCCTGAGGAAAAGGGCTCAGGCCAGTGTGAGCTCAGAGCTGCAGCTTTGCTTTTGAGCTCTGCTGTTGTCTCTGCTGCTGAGATAACTTGGCTCTGTCAGAGTTTTCCCCTGAGCTGGCTCTTCCCATCAGGGCTGCAGTCTGTCCCAGTCTGTACTGAGCTGTGGGGTCTCTCTGCTCAGGTTGTGCCATTTTCTACTTCTAATTGATCCCCTTTGCTGGCCCAGCCCTCTGGTTTATCAAGGTTCCTTTGAGCTGAATCTTTTATATCAATGCTCCCCTGTGTGGGGGCCTGAATATATGTTGTATTGTGGGATCTGTGTGGGTCCGAGTTGCTCCAAACGAGCTGCAGCTGCAGGGTCCTTGGTTGGGCAGCAGCTGTAGCTCGTGAAGGTAACTGAGATAAATAGGGGTGGGTTGAGAGCCCAAGAGGAGCCCCTGAGAAGATAGGAAGGACTGTGCTGCAGAGAATGGAGAAGAGCCCCAGCAGAGAGGCAAGAACAACACTGCAGCGAAGATTACAACAACTGGTGACCCCGTGTGAGGAAGAACACTGCAACCAAACATTGAAAGAAGGTATGGAATCCCCAGACAGCCGAGAGCTGTGGCAGCCTGAGAGCTGGGACTTTGGAATATCAGCCAGAGAGCTGGGACTATAGAAGATAGGACAGCTGAGAGCTGTGGCAGCCTGAGAGCTGGGACTTTGGATTATAATATGGCCTTTGAATTAAGGAGCTGTAGCAGCAGAAAGCTGGAAGAATATGGCCTTTAAAGAAAAGAGCCTTGGAACATCTAAAGACAGCCGAGAGCTGTGGCAGCCAGAGAGCTGGGACTGTATAGGGATATGTATATATTCTATGTATGTATCTAAGACAGCCGAGAGCAGTGGCAGCCAGAGAGCTGGGACTGTATGCATATTGTAATTGTATAATTGTTAAAAGAAAAGGGGGGAAATGTGGGGGCCTGAATATATGTTGTATTGTGGGATCTGTGTGGGTCCGAGTTGCTCCAAACGAGCTGCAGCTGCAGGGTCCTTGGTTGGGCAGCAGCTGTAGCTCGTGAAGGTAACTGAGATAAATAGGGGTGGGTTGAGAGCCCAGGAGGAGCCCCTGAGAAGACAGGAAGGACTGTGCTGCAGAGAATGGAGAAGAGCCCCAGCAGAGAGGCGAGAACAACACTGCAGTGAAGATTACAACACCCCTGTGCAAGCTTGATGCTGTACTGGGTTTGCTGTATCTGCATTGATTCTGCTCTGGTTTGCTGGAAAGGGTTTCAGACATTGGTAACTGCTTGGATTGCTCTGTGCCAGCAGCCAAGGCACTGATTTGATCTCTTGGGGCTGAGTGGTGCACAAGTGTGCAGCCTGTGCTCCCAGCTGCGACTGCTGCAAGGTGTGGGGCTTTGTCCTTCCTTTGGCTCTTGCATTGGGCTGGCCAAGCTCGGTGTGTCTGTGCTCAGTCCATGCCCATGTGCATAAATACCTCCTGCTCCTTCTGGTTTGAGCTTCTCTCTGAGATGGTTTCAGATCACACAATCACTGAGTTGGAAGAGACCTTTAAGATCATCAAGTCCAGCCCTGCCCTAACACCTGAACTAAACCATGGCACTGAGTGCCACATCCAGCCTTTGGAAATGCTGAAATAACCTGTGTGTGCGAGATCTCTGCCATACTAAATTCCTTCTTGCACCAGTTCCCCTTCAGTATAAGTGTTTTGCTTGATTTTCTAGGAGAATTTAGAAAAACAACTAGAACTTTTCTTCTTTGTTTTGATAATAAAATATTTATATGAACTAAACTGTAACTGAAGCAGAATTCATCAAGTAATTCAAAATTCTGATGCAGAAAACTGCATGGTAGTATTGAGTAGCTTCAGTACTGTAGGGGTGCAGTTTGTGATGGTCTGTAAAAGCTTTCCCTGAAAAAAAAACCACAACAAACCCAAGAATTGACTCAAACTTTGCATTCTCAGGAGCTGGAAGAAGATTTGTGTGTATAAAATATGTATTACTGTGTGGGGAAACATTTTGGTAAAAGTTAAACTCCAGTGCTATCAGGCTTGGCTGCCTATTGTTTTATTCCCACTAAAGCAACCTTGAAAATTAGAGGAAGGCAGGAATTACATGAAAAGAGAAAGAACAGAGTTTGCCTCTAGCAAAACATGTTTACAGTAACAGCTGCTCTCAGAGGAACTGCAGAATGTTCACAAAATAGTTTATTTTTGTGTTTATCTATATTGCTGGTAAAGAATCAAATCAATTGACTTAGATATATAGGAATGTAGTATTAATGTTCTGAAAAACAGCTACATTTTCCCACATGAGGGTTTTTTGAATAGTTTATGAATACTTTTGAAGCAGAAAATGTAGCAATAGCTAACAGAAGTCATCAGGATGGTATTTTCTACCTAGTTACAGGGAAGAAGATTTATTTTGATGCATCATAGGCAGGCACTTACTTTTGGAGGCATTTGCATGATCCATCTTATTTTGGTGACCTTTATTTTGTCTTCTAGGACAAAAGGTGAGGTGCCATGATTCCAAGTCTTGAAAGTTTACTGATTTTGATTTTTTTTAAGCTCCTGCTTTTCTTTGCTGCACAACTTGTCTGTTGTACCTGTCCTGCATAAATGCCATCAGCAAAAAGCTTAATCAAAGGCAAAGATCTAAAGCTTTATGAGTAATGGATCTAGAAATGGCTACTATTGTGCTTCAGAATGAGCAGAGAAAAATAAAATAAACAGAATTGAGTACGTCCAGTTCTTTGAACTATACCAAATATTGCAGTTCAGTTAAAGGCATGTATAGTATAAAAAAAACCCAAACCAAACAAAAAATGTTCATGTGGAAACCTCCTGGATGCAGCAGTTGATTCATGGGCATCCTTGTGGTTATGTTTGTCTCTTGAATTTCTGTTCCAGCCCTTTCACTGCTGCTAAGTTCATAGAGGCTGCTGTATTGCATTAATCTTTGCTATTACAAACTCAATAAAGCTGCACTGCTTGGTCATGGCACAGTCTGATATCTCTGAGAAGTAAGAAAAAGCTCCCAAAGATACAACAGTCCAGTGGCAGCTTGAGTTGTGGTTTTTCCTTTTTTTTTCCAGTTTGTATGATTTGATTTTGCTTGGTTTTGTTGTGTTTCTTTGTTGTTAGAGTTAAATTTGTGAATCCCAAGCCTCTTGTCAGCTATTGAATATGGGAAAAGTGTTTGAAAATACATTAAAAGTTCTTGTTCATGATACTCATTTACTTCATTTATTTTGGAGAGGTTTCAGCCTAACAGATATTTGGAGGGTTTGCACTTTCAGTTCTTGGTAGCCTTTCATCTTTGTTTCCAGAGCTGCATTTAAGGGTGGCTTCTTCTGCCCATCACTGTGAGTGCCTTTAGTGGACAGGGTTTATCTCTGTTTAGAAGTTTGAGGTGCATTCTCCACAAAGATGTCGTACTAAGTTTGTTTTTTGACAGAATTTCTCTAATGCATGTGGGGATGTTTTGGGCAAAGTCCCATTCACTCTATCAGCATTGAACAACTAATTTGGCATTAATTTTTTTTTTTTAGTCTCCTGCCATGGACGGAATGTTCCAGGGGTGTGTTTATCCTATCAACTTACAAAAAAGAAACATTTCTCAACATCACTCTTTGCTCTTCGTACTGAACACTGAATCTGGTGCTTTCCACAAATGTTATTACACTTTGCTATAATATGTTCCAATGATATGTACTGGCTGCTGTCTTAAAATCTTTGTTTTTAGGTATGTATGCAGAAAAACAACTTAGATGTTCTGAGTACTGTACTTCTTGAATGTGATGTAAAAGCATATAATGGGTTTGGGACCAGATTAACAGTTATTTAACAGCTATTTAAATTAAGTTGTGACAAACTGCATATGAAATAGAAATAAGAACATTCTGAGGAGGAGAAATAAGATGGAGCTCTCATGTATCACCTGCAGAGCCCCATGCTGGGTGTAAAATAGCTTAATGTACTGTGGCTTAAAATATTCCTAAAACATATAATAAAAGTAAGGTATAGAGGTATTTATTGTGTTTTATGCTGTATTTAATGGTGTATTAGGTTTTGGTGCTGCAATGCTTTCAATTTTCTCTAATAAATCCAAATGCACATTCAGTGCTACATTGCATATTTGTTGCTGCTGCTGCTGACCCTTTTACTATCAGAGTCAATGAAATGTGTCAGTGGCAGAAGACACCCCAGGGACAAGTTCTCCATTAAGATGACTTAACAGGTCTCTCATGTCTCCTGGTGGTACCATAAGAACCAGTCTAAAGTCATCTTGGCTGGGAGCTCTGGATGCAAAGGGGGTCTGAAAACATCTTTGGGAATTTTTTTTCTTTTGAATTTTCATGATTTGGTGTTCTAACTGTGAGAGAGAATAATACTTGGAATGATTCTAATAAACACCTAAGGAATTGATGCCTAGAACAGAGATATGTGGATTAAATTACTTTTTACTTCAGGTTGGTAGTAGCTTACTAGGTGCATATACACAACTACGTGCCTCCAGAACTGATTTTTTTTTTGTTCATCCATCGAAAACTGTGTTTATATGAAATAGATGCTATTAATCCATTAATGTTTTTATCAGTGATGTACAGCTATAATCAGTTTTTACTAACTGCACTGCTCCATAAATTTTCTAAATACAGGAATATGTCACTTTCCCTGAAAAGTGTAATGACTTAATATGTGCAGCATTCCCTCCTGGGAGTAATCCATTCTCACCAAGTGATTTAATTGGACTTGATTGAACAAGTCACACAAGTTAAACATTATTTTTAAAGGCCTTTGCTATTTTAGAATAGCCCTGCAATGTCTTGGTTTTTTGCAGTACACACCAAATAGAAATTATATGTGGAAAAGGAGGACACAGTAAATGTGCTAGAAATGCTTGAATCAATAACTGTTGTAGCTGGGTTTTTGTTTTGCCCTAATTAAGTAAAACATCTATTAATGTAGAGGTGCAGTTTCCTTTGACAAAAGGGAAGTACTACAGGCATTTTTGGAGTGCAGTGTGAGCAATATTCAGTGTACTTTATAATGGGAAGTAATGAAGAAAATCCCATTTTAGTGTTTCACAGTTACAAATGATGCTTTCATTTGTTTGTAGCTGAGAACGGGACCGAGGGGAAGGAAGCTATAACAAAAGGTAAAAATGAAATGTGGCTAACCTTTTTTTCTCAAAGGGAGGAAAAAAAATCACTGAAAATATTCCAAATACATTTCTGAGGTCTTTTCTGAGGGGAAAAGCCCTGTTCTAGCAGGCACAAGTCTGACATGTTTTTCAATAGAAGACAGCTGAGTTAGTGTGGCTGTCACTAGAGAGAAGACAATCTCTATTTTGTCTTCAAGAAGAAACACTGTCCTTTGGAACAACTCTGAGAGGATCAATATCAAACTGTAAGGGCCTTTTTTTACTGCTTTACTTGCTTTTCTCCTTTTTGTACACTGAGACAATTTATGCTGTGGGGAAGCACAGTTCTAATCATTGCAGGATAATCATTGAACTGGTGACCTCCAAAGTTTTTCATGCCTTGCAGATTCAGTTTCCCTTGTTGACAGTATGAGTATTATCACACTAATATTTGAACATAAATGCTTCTTTAAAGTTTTTTAATGCATCTTATATAGGTGGCTGAAGCTCAGAGTTTCACCATCTTAAAACTTGAACTCTCTCTCCAGGGATAACTATAGAAATAAAATGTCTTTGCTCTTATGTAGAAGCATTTAAAGCAAAGAAGTAAAAATTTTATATTTGGCTTTGCTCAATTAAAATAAACTTAACTCAATGCTAGTAGATACTGATACAATGGGGTTTTTTATTATATATTTGAGGTCTTAGGCCTTTACAAAGGGACTGATTTTATTTTCATTTGTATTAGTGACTTTAGTGTCAGACTCAAGGGCTGGGAAAAAGGTATTTTCATCTTGTTACTGAAAGTGAAGTGCTTTGGGAGGAGAGCTGAAGGAATCCCAGATCAGAGGGCTGGCTGTCACATCCTTCAGAGCTCTTTTGCTGGATGGTGTGAAGCCAGGGAGTCCTGTGGTGCCTGTATCATGTCTTTTTGGAGTCCTTTTTCCCCTCTGATTTCTTCTTCAGACAAAAATCTTTAAAACAGTTGGAAAGTAAAATGACTGTAAATTATTCTGAATCAGAAGCATACAGGCAGAATCACTTGAATCTCATTTTGTTAGGCATGGTGCTCTGCTTTAAGCTTGTGTAATAAATGTGAGATCACCTGAAAATCCACTCTACTGAACATTTCTAGAGTGCATTTCTGCCTCATTGCTGGTAGGAAAAAAGAGGGAAGGTTGTCTGAGTTGTGATTTTTCATAAACCAGTAAAGCTGTTTTTCCTCTGAGATTTTGTGAGGTTTTATGTAGATTTTAGTCCTGAAAACTAGATATAACACTGCAAGTAATTTGAGCCTCATGGTGTTTAGGGTGAGGTTTTTTGGTTGGTTTTTAGGTTTGTTTTTTGTCCCAAAGGTGGGAATACCTGATCTATTGAATTAGAATTCTGACCTCCAGGAAAAGAAGCCTTTGTGGTGTTTCTGGAAGAGTCTGCAGTTTGCCCAGTGACCTCTCTACATTTGTACCTTCATTTTGAGAATGTAGATGTTCGGCTGCATTACATTTTTGGGAGCAGGTTGGCAGAAGACATTACACAAAAGAGCTTCAGTTAGATTATATTTGGAGCTGTACAAATGTACTTGAGATTTGAAGATCAAATAAATGTCAAAAATGAAGAGTTCCAGAAGGATTCCATGCCTCTTGGGAAGACAGACCTGACCTGAAGTAATAGTTCACTGTGGGTATACAAAACTCCATAGGTTATTTTATGACATAAAAGCCAATTGCCTGGATGGCTTTCCTGAGTTTTCCCTGCAGCTGCCAGAATGTTCAGGGTGTAGTTCTAGACATTGCCTAAGCCAGCTGTGGTTGTGTAAAATGACTTTATCCTGCAGCCTCTGCTTGGCCAGCAGACCTTTGGGCACACCTGGAGCAATGGATGGGCAATGGTTTCATAGATAAAAACCTGACAATGATAGCAGTGTGTCACAGAGCAGGGTTTTGAGCCATGTTGCCTTATTAATCTGCTTATTCATTCTTACATTTCCTCCCAGGTTATCTCAGGTGCTACCTCAGAGCAATAAAGCTGCTCTGCTACTGGTTCTGTTTTAATTTTTATTGTAAGGACTGCAATGAGATCACTCCAGATAGAAATTGATTGCCAAGCTTATTTTAGGTCTCAAAACCATGCAAGATGCTCTCTTGGACATTTGTCATTATATATTGGAGAATTAAAACATAAAATGTGTGGAGGAGGGATGGTTTCTATTTTGTAGCTATAGAAATTCCTTTCTGATTTCTGATACATGCACTTATTTAGAATCTATACAGTGTATTTTTTTTTAAATTTCTGTTTTTAGAGCATAGACATTGGTATAACTTTGTTCTACTGCTTCAGTAAAAGGGTTGGAACAGATAAATGAAATGAATGCCAACATTCTCTTACTGTAATTTTATGACTGGTTATTCCAAGTTATTTTGGAATTGTGAATGGTTCATTCTAATTTAACTTTCACAGTAAGCAGCAGGTATGATAAATTCTAATCCAGTATACAGATTCCTCTTTTTATTTTCAGAGGAGAAAAGCCTTCTGTGCCTTATATTTCAATATTCACTAATACCCAGTATATAATCTTTAAATCATTTTTCCATATTTCATAGTTTCTTCCTGAAGTTTTCTTAAGCTAGTTGTGTTTATCCTGATTATTTGTTCTTGCTATTTTCATCTTCAGAATGTTGAAAGTTTACTTTAGTTATAAGCTGTTTTGGGTAAATACCAGTTTTGCTGAGTCTTTTCAGATATGTTCCATTTTGAAGGTTTTGAGAGTGATTTCCAAAACCAGTGACAAGAACAGCTGTAGTCTTTAAAGCTTTAAACAAAAAGGATGTTTATAAGGGTCAGAGTTTGATGAAAAGCCAAGAATAATGCATAAAGTAGTACTTGATGTAATACAGATGGTCCAAATTTCTCATCCTTGTAGGGCCTGGATTTCTTGTCTTTGTAGTTAATCTTTAGTGTCCACTTTCAGCTGTAAAAACTTCTGAGAAATTAATCTTCTTCATGTCATGATCCCATTTTTTAACCTCAGTAATCATTAAGTGGCATTAGAGTGAGAACTGCCTAGATGAATTAATGTACAATTCTTTTGATAACATAGGATTTTTACAGTTATATTTGATATGGAGGCTTTTTTATTTTGTCTATTTAAAAAAATCTGAAGTTTTAATTAATTAATCTTGCTGTAGGAAAGTCTTTTTCTGAAATTCATTATGAGTTTGCCTTTGGTTTAAATTTCAATTTTGCAATGGAACTGGAGAACTTTCCTATTAATTCTGTATTCATTATTTACATCTTTCTATTAAGGGATGTGCTACCTTAAATGCTCACTTATTTCCATAATGATTTTCCAGTGTATTTTCAGGTTAATATCTAGTTTATGACTACACTTCCCACTACTAAAGAGATTAATAGTTGTTCCATAAGTAATTTCTGGAAGTTATATTTATTTTCCTGAGAACAAACTTGGTTAAAAAATTATGCTTTTCAGAGAATTGCTCACTGAAGGTAAACAATACTGTAAGCAGTACAAATTGAATATGGACTTGAAAAGCAGGTATTTGTTATTTGCTTTTGGGTTTAGATTTTTTTTTTCCTGTCCTTTCTCTAGTGAGTTGACTCTAGGAACATGAATATGTTTGAATGAATGTATGAGTCAGGTCTTACATCAACATTAGAATGACTCTGCATCTAAATAGGCAGTAAGTTTCTTTAAAGTGCCTATTGCATTAGCACAGTGGGAAGTTTTTATGAAGATACTTGAAGATTTAGACTGGTATGTACACACATATATAAAATAAATATAAAACTAGATTATTTTTGACTAAGGCAATAACAGCCTGTTTTTAGACCATGACAAACATAAGGAAGTCAAGTTAGTCAAGAATCTTATTTCCATTAGTGCTTGATATTTAATTGAGTATTCCATCATTCAGGTCCTGTTTTGTCAGTTTAACTGCCTTTTTATGTGATGTTTGATTGATATGTGACAATTATCCTTGCTGCTGCCTGCTATCACTCACAAGCAGAATTTGTGCACAAGCAAGATGTGATCTGAGCAAAGACAGGGTGCAAAATTGGAATACAAGTGTTTTATTGCCCAGTAGGATTTATAGAGGATATATAGATTTTGTATGTATAAAAAGTGTTACCTCTAAAAATCACAGAATCGTTAAGATTGTAAAAAACCTCTGAGATGAGTCCAACCACAGCACAGCCATTCACGTCCCCAGGTGCCACAGCCAAATGTCTTTGGGGGCTTCCAGGGATGGTGATTCCTCTCCTCCCTGGGCTGCCTGTTCCAGTGCTTAACCACCCTCTGAGTGAAGAAATTTTTCCTTTGTTTCTTAATGGTACAGGCTCAATATACAACTCTAGTTGAAAAAAGTTCACTACATCACAAAATTTTGCATGGGGTACTTGTTGCATCTGATGAAAGCCAAATTTGAAAGGGATTATATTTTTAAAATATACTTTTAATCATGTAAAATCTGAAGTTCACCTTTATTTTTATTACTTTTGCTGTGCAGTGATAAACCAGTTTTGCTATTGATGTTCATTGATCAGGCCCTGCAGGGACAGAACAAGGGGCAGTGGGTTCGCACTGCAAGCAGGGGATTTAGGTTCAATATTAGGAAACAATTCTATGCTGAGGGGTGGTGGGGCCCTGGCACAGGTGCCCAGGGGAGCTGGGATGCCCCAGCCCTGGCAGTGCCCAAGGCCAGCTTGGACAGGGCTGGGAGCAGCCTGGGCTGCTGGAACCTCTCCTTACCCACGGCAGAGAGCTGCCATGAGATGATCTTCAAGGTCCTTCTCAACCCCATTCCATGATTCACTTAGAAATCATCATAGTATGTTGCATTTAGAAATACATATTGGTGCAAAATGCTTTGATTTTTTTATAACCCAGGAAGTTGAGTACTGAAGATTTATAGGGTTTTAAAAAAAATTTTTAAATATAAATAGCTCCTATTGCTCTTGAGATGTCAGAAAGATGCATTGAGTTCCATATTATGTATTTAATTTTGATGGAATGACAATTGAGAAGGGAATTTCTTTGTAATTGAGAGTACCAACAATAGTTCTTATAATTGGTTTTAGGCATGGCTTTTAGTGTATAATAGGGGTCAGATATTGATCTCAGTAAAATAAAACTTTCTATGGGGATCATTAAATCATTTATTCTGTGCTGGCATTGGCCTAAGTTACTACTTAACTTGTCATTGTTATAGCCAAAATTTCCTTTGAAATCATTTACTGCTCGATGGGATTTTTAGCTGGGCTAATTAATATGATTATTGGTTACTTCCTAGTAATTAAATATCTAGGATGACTTTTGGGATCTCGTGCCTTTGCCCATTAATCTGTCATTTACTGTAATAATATCCAAGATGTCAGTATCAATTCAACCTTTATAGACTCGCTATTATTAATTTATGGCATTGTTCTTTCAGTCCTTGGGACCTGCAGGAAAAAGTATCCAACCCCCTGTGATCAGAATTTGCTCACTTGAGCCATGGGCAGGCATTTGTTCTCAGGATTATAGGATGTTTTAATGATTCTTAATTTTCTGTTGGTTTTTTTTCTTTAGTGTTGCAAATTTTCTATTTTAATAAGCAGTAGAGGATGAAGATTTAGAATGGGTCGAGTGCTTTCCTTTGGGAGCAGGGGCAGATGCTGTGCTGCTTTCTGGGCCTGTGGTGTTTGTGCTGGGCCCTTCTCCAGCTGTGCCCTCTGGGGCAGGCAGAGCCAGGCAGAAATGCCATCTACCATCCAGCAAAAGGCACAGAAACAGCAATTTTATCCACTGCCACATCCACAACTGCATCCTTAGCTTATGGGAAACATCAGGTAACTGCTTCCCATGGATGGAAACCAAAATGAAATGTGCCAAGAAGGATTTCTTTCAAAAGATGCATTCTTTAAAGGTGATTTTTGTACTTACTGGCCATTTAAATAAAACACTTCTGTAAGTGTAACTTATAAATGAAGTGAAATACCTGTCAAGGCTTAGTTTAAAAGGTCTGAAGTTGCTTTGTTTGCCTTGTACAGAAGTCAAAGATATTGCTGCTATTTAAAAGAAATCTATGTTCCATGGTATTTCAGAGCAGTGTTTGGGTAGTTGTAAAGTAAAGAAATTATAAAAGTTAGATTTCTAAGCCTAATATTTCCATTTCCTTCAAATGCATCTTCTGGCTGTTAAATCTGTCATTGCATAGAAATACTTGAAAATTGCATGCTCTTAGAAAATTAAATTTCTTTCTTTTAAAAAAAAAGTAATTTTATCTTACATTTAAATATGTATTGTCAAGGCTGATTACTGCCTAATTGTATTTTTTTCAGGGAATGTGCATCTAATGGAAAGGGAAAGTTTATTTAGTGGTATATCATTTTTGCTTTCTAACATATGGTAATATTTTGAGAGTTTATAAATACCCAACTGTGTAATTGCCAACCCTTATGTGCTCTTGCATATAGATTCCAAAGCATCACATAACAAACTGATGCTTCAGGAGGGAAAAATTTAGTTTCAAGTTCTGTGGGGAATTTCTGGTGGTAACTGCTGGTGAGGGTCTCATCACCAATGTGAATGTGGACTGGCTTGGAAGTGATTTGGGGGAATGGCTTTGCACACAGAGGACATGCCAGTGGAAAGAAAATATCAAGGAGAGAGGTTGTTGTCATTGCTGTTGTGTTTGCTATTTGGTTTTCCTCAGTTATAGGACAACTTTGATATAATTTAGCATGATCTTGAGCTCAATGAGCACTATTGAATTTTCTCTCTTGCAGGCATTTCACTTTTCCTCAGCTGACTGCAGTTGCAGGCTCTGTGTGTGCCCCTTGAAGAGGTGGCATGGCACTGCTCCCCTTGCTGGGCCATTTCCAGGCAGGGGTGACAGGGACATTTTGGGGGGCTGAAGCTGCCCTGAGCATCTGTGCTGGCTGGGAAAGCCAGGCAAGGTGAATGCTGTGCTTGCAGCTGCAGGAGGGACGGGGAGCAGTGACACACAGCTCCTGTGACAGGGACAGGGACACACTCAGCCTTGGGATGGAAATGGACAGGGACACACTCAGCCTTGTGACAGAAATGTGAGTGAACTCCTGGCAAGCTGCAGCTTGTGGAGGAGGAGCGTTGACGCTGGATATTCCTCTGCAGAGCACAAGTAACAGCCTCCTGTCACCCTTCCTGTCACTGGCTTTCCAAAGCCAGGCTGTGCCAAGAGCAGGCTGAACATTTGCTATCTGAGCATCTTCAACTAGAAAATATATCCTCACGTGAGCTTAAGGGGATAGGGCTGAGCGTTTCTGCACCTGCACACTGCCACTGTTTGCTAAAAGCAAGATCTGGGTCTTATTTAAACAACTGGGAGAGGAGGGTTTTTCCCAACCTGGAATTTTATTAATCAGCCAGAATGGAAATTCTTGCACAAACAAAGAGCAAGCTTTCTAAAACCTTTAGCCATGCATTTTCTAATTTTTTTTTTTTTTTTTTGCCAATGGGCATTTTATAACAAAATAATAGTTCAAAATTCAGGTCCTTAATTAACAAGTAAAGAACTGACCCAATGCCAGCAACAACTGAATCACTAGTATTTAAGGCCATCTGTTGTAGAATTGTCAGATATTCAGAATTTGACATTTTACTCCCTTTATGCAGATAATTTTCATCTGATCTTGACACAGAGAAGCTAACAATCTCAGTCCAGATATGCAACACTCAGATAAAACAAAGGCACATGTTGTACTTTGGTCTATTTTAAGACTTGATTTTTCAGGGAACTATTTTTTATTTGCTTTTGATATAATTGCAAATATACTCATCTTGGAGTCTTGAACTTCTGATGTTATTTATTCAAGCAAAATACTTTTATGTTTTCAAATCTAATTATGTGTAGGGAGAGCTGTTATTCAAACATTCAAAAAAAGATTGCAGGGTCTTTATATTCTGGAGGCAGCCTTTGAACTACTTCTGAAGAAATAATACCAGCAACCAATGCAAGATGAGTATTATTTGGGCCCTGGTTCTCATGTTTTTTTCCCCATATGCATATTCCTTAATTATTATATTTTACTTGGTTTAAAATTCATTTGTGTACAGTAAATTGAAACAGAAAAATTGAAACATAAAAATTATTTATAATAAGACCATTTAAGTTATAGTTTTTATTCTTGGTTCTCTACATATGAAAATTCTATGGTTATGTTGCAGACCACTGTTTGCTTTTTCTTTAAGTCTACTTGTTTTAAGCATTTTTTTTAAAAACAAAGACTTTTTTAGTGGCCTCTTTGCTTGCTTTTAGAGCCAGCGCATCTCTACAGGATTTTTTTGGCATTGCTGCAGTTCTAACCATACTCCAGATATGGCTTAGTAAAGTTGCTGCAACCTCTTTCAGATTGTGGAGGAAAAGATTTCGTTTCTTAGTAAAGCAAGCATCCCCTAGTATTTGTTTTATAAAGAACACCAGGAGTGTCTCTTCTGAAGTTTGTTTTGAATTTGCTGTTTCAAAAGGTGGATTTTTTGGTTTTGTCTCCTTTGTTTTCTGAAGGCAGGACAATTTCAGCTGGCTATTCAGGGTCTAATACTGAGCTGTGAAACAGTTCCAGGTATTTTGGTGGAGCTGCCAATGCTGTGGAAGGAAAGGATGAGAGGCAGCTGGTCCTGAGTCCCTTCCATGCAGGCTCCCATATCCAAAAGGAGCCCAAGTTTCACTCGGTTCTTGTGTAACTGAGGGGATAATCCAGGCAGGCTGCTGCTTTAGGAGCTTCCCTGTCCTCCCAGTGCAGCTAACACTGTGCAGGATCAAGGAGCAATAAGCAAATACCAGGCACAGTTCAGGACTCATCTCAGGGAGGAGGGCTGGAAGCTGTAGGCAAAGAAGACAGGACAGCAGGCACTGTGATGGTCCAAAAATAAGGAAAACATGAAATACTGAGGTTTCCCAGCTGTGGAACAGATTCCAAGAGCAGCAGTTTTGTACAGTGGTTCCTGCAGATGTGCTGATGAACACCTTTGAGTGGAACTTTTGAAGTAGTTGCCCAGTGAAAGAGTTATGAACAACTTGGATTACTGATAATTATAAGTAGCACAGTGAGGTTTGCTTGGAAGACTTCTATTTTATCTCCTGGGTGCAAGACTGCAAAACTCTGCTTTTCTCCAGGTACTCTGAGTCTAGCCAAATATAATTCATCTGACGTTACTGGAAGAGCTCATAGTATACCAGAAATCAATGGGAAGTTGATCTACTTTATGTAAATTTTTATCCAGACCTTTTGAAAAGTCGCCAGTGTAGCAGAGTGTGCCTGGGAGAGCAGCAGAGCCCTGCTGAGGGACTCACTGCTGGTGTGAGGGGATGGATGGCTCTGCTCCTCGGGGACACTGTGACATTCTACAGGCAGGAAATGCCGTTCTTCTCTCTGACAGGAGATCAATGCACTCACATGGCTCAGGGCTTTCCTAAAGAAGCACATTCAGTCTTTACTGACACACTCTGACACCAGCACATCTCCTCTGGAAGGAATAATTCTGCATTTACCCTCCTCTCCCTGAGAGGGGTTAAGAGGTTTGAGGATGTGAAGTGGTGGCTTGGGTGCTGCCCATAATGTGCAACACTGCTTCTCGTGGCTCACACCTCCAGCTTCCTTCCCAAATTAAGGAACACAATTCTTGAGGCATGCAAACTACTTTGTGCATGTCTAACTTCCAGACTTTGTACAAATTTTTGCAAGTTCCTAGTTAGATCTTGAAGGAATATTATATTCACAGCTTTGGCCTTATTTTCAAGATGTTGTGAACTTACAACAGTTTAAAACTTTTTGATTAAAACTGCACTCTGCAGTTAAATAATCAAGAAGAACTAACCTCAAGTTAATATGTGTTGGAAATTTTATTTCCTGATGTAGTGTAGGACTGAAATGAATTTCCATTAAAGACTGTTATGGTCTTATCACTTTCCAGACCAGCTGCCAAGTGCATTTGCTTGATCTTTCTTCTCTAACAGATACAAACCCAGCATATATGTTCAAATAAGGAAACTAAAAATAATCTAGCTGCACACAGAGTTCTCTTCCCAGACATGAGAGAAAAGTATAAACTGTGGTAATTTATAGTTACATCTCAGAAAGATATTGAGATGCTGTGATGAATGTAGTTGCACTAAAACCCCTCTGCAATAAAACAGAAGTTTCATGCATTTGAACAGAGTTACACTGCCAGGTGTGTCCCATGTAGGGATCTTCCATCCTGACATGAGCATGGAGAAGCTTCCCCAGATTTCTCACACCTGCCTAAGGATGTCAGGGCCTGTTTGTCCCCCTCTGCAAACTTCAGAATTGCTTCACCAAGTAGTTTTGCATTGAAGTGGGTCTCAAAAACGGAGCAAGCTGCTGCTCTGTGATGTTTGAGAGCTCTTAAAGGTAACTTTTGAATGCAGGGATGAAGAACACAGGTCCCAGGTTTTTAAGGTCCTTTCTCTAGATAGTTGCATATATCATATATCTCAGCACTATGTGAACAGAAGAGAGGAAGATCTAGTTCAAAAACTGTGTATCTGAAAGCAAATTTTGCAGACCTTCAGCTAAGCAGCCTGCAGGGACTTTAACTCTGCTCTGCCTTCCTACTGAATAAAAGAATGAGTGGATGAGCTTAAATGATGAGTACAGACCAAACAAAATCAGTCTGGAAAATGAGTAGTGTTGGTTACAATATATTATATCACAGCAAACAGTTGTCAGCCAGTTTCAGATGCATGAGACTGTCTAATTGTACTTTTAATTCTTTGTTTCCCCGCATTCAATTGTGTTAAAGGATTCAATATCCCAGCCACTAGCATTAATCTTCTACATAAGCAATGCCTGTAATTGCAACAAAGATTGTGTATGGAATTTAGCAAGGTGTGAGAGTGCACTGGATTGCTGTGACTGAGATGGGAGTGTAGTTGGCTGGAAATTTCTTACTGAAATGTCACGTCAGGAGATGGAGATTGACACCAAGGTGTGGGGGAAAGAATTGCTAATTAAACAGTTCCTCTAGCTGAGTATGGAAGTTGACTGTGGGAAGATGGCCAGTGATGCCTTTGAGGCTGGAGACCTTTGAGCTGGGTGAGGGAGCCACAGTGGGAAATAAACTGGTAATTTAACTTGTAGCTGTTTTTGTAGAATTCAGAATTAGCTTCTGTTTTTCAAACAGATATTCTAATAGTTGGGGTTTTTATAGCAACAATTTATAGCACTTGCAGACTGTTTTGGATCTATAAAATGCAACATGATGTGGTTGTGCATCCAGGGATGCTCCATCATTGGAAGTGCTGGATGAGGCTTGGAGTGATGTTTTAAATACTGATTTATGGAAAATGCAGAGTAAATCCACTTGATCTTTACCATTTTGGTATGTTTAGGTGATAAAAATTATCCTCTCATTAAAGTGGCAGAAAGAAATGGTCCAGCATTTTTAATGTATCCAATAAACCCCATCAAAACAAACCCAAACACCTGTAATTTATATATGGCAATGTACACTTTTTTTAAAAAAAATACATTTTTAATTCAGATACTACTAAAAAATTTAGTTTTATCCAGACACCTGAGCTAGCAATAGATAGATACCCAGACCAGGTATCTTTTATTCTGACTGGAATGAATTGCTATAGTCTGAAGAGTAGGTGCTATAGTAGCAAAGCTTTATCCTTGGTATTTTCTTTTTTCAACCATAACTGGAAACAGTCTCTGGAAGTCTAATCATGCAAAATTATCAGTTTCCTTCTTGCTTTTTTCTTTCTTCTTCTAGTAACTGAGCAAAAATTATATATGTAGTAGTCAATGGGTGAAACAGTTACACTTCCTTTTGTAAAATCTTTAATGAGTATTCTAATTAACACAAAATATTACAAAATTAATTTACACCAACTTAAGGCTTAGAGATTCCTTAAGTGGATGATGTCAGGTGTAGCCAATCTAGTGCTGCAGTATTGTACACCTTGAAAAGATGTCATGTTAGCTTTCCATAGGAAAAAACCAATTATATTCTAATGTTTGTGGTGGTGTGATACTGATCCTGCTGTGGTGCTATGTTGTTGCTACAGGACAGTAATATTGGCAAACAAAAAATGTGACCAACAGTTGTATTTGCCTTATCTGTAGAAAGTTATTTCACTGAAATATTTTCTAGGTATAAAAGTAATATTGAAGAAATAATGCACAGTCATAACATTTAAATATTACTCAGTTTACTTTTTGAGTGGAAAGTAACGTATTGAATCTCAAAAATGTTTTCCCAGTACTTGACGTTCTTTCTTACAGCAGCAGGGATGCACACATCCGTAGAATCATAAAATGCTTTGGGTAGGGATGGCCCCTAAAGATCCCCCGGTTCCCCCCCTGGCCATGGGCAGGGACACCTTGCACTGCCCCAGGCTGCTCCATCCAGCCTGGCCCTGGGCGCTGCAGGGATGGGGCATCCACAGCTGCTCTGGCACAGCATTCACAGGATCCCTGCGTGGGCACAGACCTTCAGGATCATGGAGTCCATCCCAGCCCCAGCCCCTCACCCAAAGCCTGGCCCCAGTGCCACAGCCAGGCTTTGTTAAACACACCCAGCATGGCGACTGCACCACCTCCCCATGCCAGAACTTTATCACCCTTTCTGTACTGAACTTCTTCCTGATATCCAGCCTGTATTTCCCTTGATGCAGCCTGAGGCTGTGTGCTCTGCTTCTGTCAGTGCTGCCTGGTGAGAGAGACCAACCCCACCTGAGCACAGCCACCTTTCAGGGAGCTGTAGAGAGTGGTAAGGTCACCCCTGAGTCTCCTTTTCTCCAGGCAATGGATTCCAATGTCTCACCACCATCACAGCAAAGAATTTCTTCCTATATCCAGTCTAGCCCTGCCTCTGTCAGTTTGAGGCCATCCCCCTTGTCCTGTCACTCCATGCCCTTGTCAGAAGTCCCTCTCCAGCTCTCTTTAGGCACTGAATGGTGCCCCAAGGTGTCCCTGGAGCCTCCTCTTCTGCAGGCAGGACATCCACAGCTGTCCCAGCCTTCTCTAATGCAGGCAGGACACCCCAGCTGTCCCAGCCTTCTCTAATGCAGGCAGGACACCCCTGCCTGTCCCAGCCTTCTCTAATGCAGGCAGGACATCCACAGCTGTCCCAGCCTCTGTCCTGCAGGCAGGACATCCCAGCTGTCCCAGCCTTCTCTAATGCAGGCAGGACACCCCAGCTGTCCCAGCCTTCTCTAATGCAGGCAGGACACCCCAGCTGTCCCAGCCTTCTCTAATGCAGGCAGGACACCCCAGCTGTCCCAGCCTTCTCTAATGCAGGCAGGACACCCCAGCTGTCCCAGCCTTCTCTTATGCAGGCAGGACACCCCTGCCTGTCCCAGCCTCTGCTCTGCAGGCAGGACACCCCAGCTGTCCCAGCCTCTGCTCTGCAGGCAGGACACCCCAGCTGTCCCAGCCTTCTCTAATGCAGGCAGGACACCCCCAGCTGTCCCAGCCTTCTCTAATGCAGGCAGGACACCCCAGCTGTCCCAGCCTTCTCTAATGCAGGCAGGACACCCCAGCTGTCCCAGCCTTCTGCTCTGCAGGCAGGACACCCCAGCTGTCCCAGCCTTCTCTAATGCAGGCAGGACACCCCAGCTGTCCCAGCCTTCTCTTATGCAGGCAGGACACCCCTGCCTGTCCCAGCCTCTGCTCTGCAGGCAGGACACCCCTGCCTGTCCCAGCCTCTGCTCTGCAGGCAGGACACCCCAGCTGTCCCAGCCTTCTCTAATGCAGGCAGGACACCCCAGCTGTCCCAGCCTCTGCTCTGCAGGCAGGACACCCCAGCTGTCCCAGCCTCTGCTCTGCAGGCAGGACACCCCAGCTGTCCCAGCCTTCTCTAATGCAGGCAGGACACCCCAGCTGTCCCAGCCTTCTGCTCTGCAGGCAGGACACCCCAGCTGTCCCAGCCTTCTCTAATGCAGGCAGGACACCCCAGCTGTCCCAGCCTTCTGCTCTGCAGGCAGGACACCCCTGCCTGTCCCAGCCTTCTCTAATGCAGGCAGGACACCCCTGCCTGTCCCAGCCTTCTCTAATGCAGGCAGGACACCCCAGCTGTCCCAGCCTTCTCTAATGCAGGCAGGACACCCCAGCTGTCCCAGGCTGTCCCCACTGCAGAGGTGCCCCAAGCCCCCCAACAGCTTTGAGGCTCCCTTTGCACTCCTGTATCCAACGTGAGGCTTTTGGTGTGGAGAAAAAGCCACCAGGCCCACAGGTCTCTGTCTAAACTTAATTAGCCATAAGTAAATCTCTAACCTAAATGTCTTTAGATGTGATTTCTTATTTACTTTAAGAATAGAGCTTTGTTTTTTCCCCACTGTTTCTTTTCCACTGCACAAGCATATGTTAATTTAACCAGGAGTTTTAAGCTGTAAAGCACAGGTTTCTGAACATCCATGGGATACTTTTAATAGTAGATTTGTGACAGATGAACCCGTTTCATATGTGGAGTAGGCACACAGACCGTGTGCCTGGCATTTTGATGTGGGTTTGTGTCTTTCTCAGAGACAAAAAAAAGCATCAATAAATCAATAAAAGGTTAAAAGTAATCTTTTCTCCTTGCTGGTTTGAATCCTTTCTAGCAATAGAGATTCATGAAGTTCACCAGTAATTGTTTCCTTTCTTTGAGAATTCATTAACCAAGGCTTTAGCCTTTTTATTGTCATGAGCACTGACTAATACTTTGCATCCTGTTGTGCTTTCTCAGGTGCATTTAAATATTAAATACATATTATTCATTTGAGTTTCTGCCTCAAATAATGATAATTTTCTGTTTTGAATTAGAGGCAGCTCAGTTTCACTGCGTTGTCTCTCGAAGTCCCTGAGATTGTGTTTCATTCATTTACACAGTTGCTGTCTCTTCTATCCAAATCTCCAAAAAGGGGGAAGGCTTCCAGCTCCTCTGCCTGTTCAGAGAAAAGAAACCTGAATGGAGATTGATCTTCTTTCAGTGTAATTTTCTTTCTTTTCAGACTCTGAAAAATGCAGAAGTGATTAACACTGATCTAACAACTGACTTATTTGACATTTCTGGCTGGTTTTTATTTGGATGTTCCAAGTACTTTATAAAGCAGTAGTTGTGGCAGGGCACTGGGCTGTGGATCTGTGCTGTTTTACAAACCAAAGCAGCTGTGGGTGGGGTGAAAGATGCACCCATCAGGTTCAATTCCACAAGTAAGGGGAGTAAAAGGCAAAGCCAGGAATGCAACATGTGAGTGAATCAGGTTCATGATGTTAGACCACACCAAATTCTTCAGTTTCCTTCCTTTACATCTTGGTCACAGTCTTGGTCTTTGTGACTGAGGATTGTTACAATGCTGGTTTTCCTGGAGAATCGTGTGCTGAATACCTGAAATGAAAGTTTAGAGATATTGTTTGATGAGAATCATAGCTGCAATATTGCTCAATGATTGTTTTCTGACACTAAAGAAATAAGTTCAATTTTACTTAGAAATGTACATGTCTTATGTCACTAGCCTTTAATAATTTTCTAATAGCTTGAGTTCCTCAATGAAGTTTAATTCATGACCTAGAAATCTGAGATGGCAGAGATGCTTCCCATCTGTCTGTAGTCATACACATCTGCAGAAATTCATTTTCAGCAGTGAGTAATTTTTGGCTTGTGGACAGATGTATAATTGAGACAGAATGCTGCTAAGGGGGGGAAAAAAACCTTTATGGTGAAGACAAATACCTCATGAAAAGCTTGTAATGTCAGAATTACTGCCACAACCTCCTCTACTGTTTTCACCATATTCCTTGTCAAAAAGGCCATTTTACAGTCCTATGCCATAAAAATAAGGGCTTATGGTTATCAAATTATTACTCTAAATTTTGGAATTACTTTAATTACTTTAGCACATTTTATTTGGTGCTAAAGTAATTAAAAAGAAAGAATAGTCCAAAAGGGAATTCAAAGTATTAAAAAATAGTGGACAATATGTCAAAAGCCCATAAGCCTTGGTTTTAGTTGTGTGTTGACAAAGAGAATTCTTGGCCTTATTTTGAATATATTTATCAACAGGAAAAAACACCTTCATTTATAGAGAAAGAAATGCTGATGATACTGAAGTTCTCTTCCAGCTTGGATGATTCTGTGATTCTGTGAAATTGTATTCAAATTTTGGGTGATAAATACAGAAGGGGAGGCTGTTGGCTGTATTCCTGGGGCAGAGCCCCCATCCTAAAAAGAACTGGCCTTGCACCAGTGATGAAAAAACTGCTGGAGTGAGTGCAAAGTCTTTTTGTAATCTCAGATGAGGTCCCTGAATGTATTCAAGGACTGTGAAAGAGAGTGGTAAAAGTTCTTCTGCTTTGGGTATTGATGTCACTGCTCCTACAGTTACAAGGTTTGGTCTTCGTTAACCAGGATTTTGGTGACTTGCTCTTGAATTTAAGGATACACAAGCTTGACACAATTTAGGATCAGAAATATGACCTCCTAGGAGGTAACAAGGAGCTGTAAGTAGACCAAGGGATGGCTTGGTGATACCTAAGAGGGGCTGTGCAAAGAACATGAGGGAGTTCTTCCATCTGCCAGGCAAAGCTGCAAGAAGGATCTAATCCCTGGAAGTTTGAGCTAAACTGACAACAAAACCAGCCAGTAATAAAGGACACCTACTGCTGGAAGGGCTTTCTGTGTGCTGGGGTGGAGTCTATGGCACTGGCAGGTTTTTAATTATGATGATTTTCAGATGTCTCTTAGGCTTTACATTGGAGGGATGGGCAGTTTGATGATTCCAGCAGTATCTTTTGAGTCTGTGTTAGTACTGACTTGTTAGTAGTACTAATAAGCAATAACTTACTTCAGTTTTATTTTGCACTTAGGATGTGTTTTGTGCATCCCTGTGAGCCTCACTCTTCTGCACTTTGTAGTTTATCTCAGCATTTCTAAGAATGTAAGGGGTGTCAGAAGGGGCTGCAGCCCCATCATCTCCCCGTGCTCTGGCTCCAGAAGTGGCGCTGGTTTGTGCTTGAGGGGAGGATCCTGTTTGTTCTGCTCTTGCTCTTTTAACTCAGCACCTCATTTCTTGGCAAATGCTGGATGCTGAACTAAACAGACATTTGGTCAGTGGAACACAGCGCAGTCGTTGCTGACTGTGAGAACAAAGCATGTGCTGACATTTTCCCTGCCTTTGGCATTTACCAGCTTATGGATTTCTGACCTGGGTTGGTGCTGTGGCTGCTATTGTCAGTGGCCACTGATGTGTTTTCCATAAACTTATCTTATCCCTTTTAATAACCACTTAAGGTTTTGGCATCCACAATACCCGTGACACCAGATGTTACAATTTAATTACATACTCCATGACAAAGCTTCCTGTTGTTTTTAATATTCTGCCTTGCTATCTCACTGTGTGCTCCCCAGACACTGAGTTAAGACATGGAGTGTATTTTATATATCTTTGTTGTATTCCACCCAGCCATACTGTCTTCAGGCTGGGGGAGTTTTTCAGCAAGCTATTTCATGCTCTGGACCATGCTTACTGCCTCTTCAGGCACTCTTTCTACTCCTCCATCTTTTTGAGACAGATTCACCTTAGATGTAGGTAATGCCATGAGAATGTTTGGGGTTTCAGTCCTTTTCTGAGTAGCTGATTTGTGTTTTGGTGTCTAATTCGGTAACAGCTTAATTTTTGTGATTAATTTATTGATCTTGAAGCTCCCTGTACAGTTTCTCTTAGACTGTACTGACATCTAATGGTAAGGCAAAGTGGCTTAGCCATACTTAATGGCAAGATAAATTGTCTGACAGGCAAATATAATTATATATTTCCTTCCTGATTCAGTATTAGGTTTCATAAGACAAGATGGAATAACTTCAACTTGTGCACAAAAAGGCTGACATATACTTTTTCTTCTGGCAATCAATCTCTTTTTGTTCTGCTCAATGTGCCATACTTACTTTTAAGTGTAACTTAAATCTTTGCAGGAATATTTTTGTGCCCAGTGATAGCAATGTGATGGTTTCATACTGCAGAAGTTTTCAGTGTAAGTCACAGGATCTTAGGAAAGGATGTGAGAGCAAAAGCTGTCCTGCAGAACTTCCAGAGAGGATGTTCCAGTGCTGTTGTAGCAGTCCCTGCTGCATTTTGAAGAAATACCCAAACAAAAGTCTTTGTCCTCTTTTACTCATCCTCCTATTTGAGGTTTCTCCATATCTTTAATGGGAAACTTTTCAAACACCAATGGATAAGTACTGCTAAGTAATACTTTTATGAATGGAATATAGAAAGAAAAAAACGTTCAGATATTTCTCTTTGTTATATTCCATGTTTAGGTGTAGTACACTGTATAATGATGAGAAGTAAGCATTACCTAAGTTTCATTATGGAACACCAGTCCTCTGGTCCCAAATTTCTGTTTTATACAGAACTGATACTGCTGCTACTGACATTAGAAGGGTTCAGCTACAAATTGTAGAGCTTTTTAAAGCAGTGTGTTTCTTTCTTACATCACAAACTTTATTTTTCATTTTTCACAGAATTAGAGCCCAAAGCCTCAGAAAGTTGAGTAAATACATCTTTACTGAGTAAATATATCTTTAAGTTAATGTTCAAATAAAAGAAAATTCTCTTAGCATTTTTCTGTCATTTTACTTTTATCTCTTGATCAACACTATTAGATCCTTCTTTTTTTTGCCAAACACAAAATATTTTGTTTTGTACCACAGAAATATTTTGAAATTGAGATACATTTCCATTTCTTAGTAATGACGTTGAGGTATGCTTGACATCAATATAAAGTTTTTTTATAGTGAAGGTGATGAGGCACTGGAACAATTGCCTGGAGAAGTGTGGAGAGTTCCTCACTGGAAGTGTTGAAGGCCATGCTGGATGGGGTTTGAGCAACCTGCTCTAGTGGAAGTGGTCTCTGCCCATGGCAGGAGGGTTGGACTAAATGATCTGTTTATTAATTGAAATAAACAGTTACTGCAAAACAAAATGGATAGTTATTTAGGGAAATTAAAGTATTTCTAACATGAGGAAAATCACTATGATTATATTTATTTATTGCTTCCAGGGCTGTGCAGAATGGCACTTCAAGGCTTGTGAGGTGTGATGGAAAATAGAGATGTTGTCAGTTTGGGTGGGAAGGAAGAAGTAAAGCATTAGTCTGACTTGCCTTGGAAATTTATCAAAATTTTGATCATCAGAACTGATGGCACTGGAATTTGGAAAGTAAATTTACAGTGTTTCTTTTGATAGCCTTATATTATACCTTTTGATAGTTGTTAGTTGAAAGAGGAAATATTTGAAGAATTCACTGTAGCTTCAGCCAAAGGAGTGTAAGCTAGAATGGCTGAGATTGCCAGGGGTAACACAGATCTTCATGGCCTTATCCTCTAACAACCTGCCACTCTGTTCTGTGAATTTGATTTCTGATTTGGATTTCTTATGCTTCATCTTGTGACTTGGGGTGGCCTACAAACCTATGCCTGCAGCTACAGTGGGGCAAAGGGAGAAATCAGCCTTCTCCGTTTGTATCCTGTGGGTGGAAGTCTGTGCTCAGGAGTTTATTCTCTGGATTGTGGGACTTGTTGGGTGCCCAGGACAAAGGAGGAATTGAGAATCTGACTCCATGTTCTTCGAAGGCTAATTTATTATTTGATGTACTTATGTTATAATAAAGAACTCTATACTAAAACTATACTAAAGAACAGAGAAAGGTTACAGACAGAAGGTTACAAAGAATGAGAATGAAAGCTCGTGACCCTCTCCATTGTCCTGACACAGCTGAACTGTGATTGGTCATTAATTAAAAACAGTTCACATGAAACCAATCAAACAATTCACATGTTGGATAGACAATCTCCAACCACATTCCAAAGCAGCAAATCACAGGAGAAGCAAATGAGATAACGTTGTTTTCCTTTTCCTCTGAGGCTTCCCAGCTTCCCAGGAGAGGGATCCTGGGCAAAGGGATTTTTCAGAAAATGTGACAGTGACACTGGATCCCTCTCGGAGTGAGGTAACTCATCACAGGTGATGAACTTTTTCTGTTCAGTTCTAGATGAAACTGGTCCATGCCAACCTCCCCCATTAGACTGATGCAAAGGGAATGGTCCAACACTGCATGCTGCAGCATTTTGGGTTTGAGGGGAGTGGAATTTGTCACAACCCACACGTACACAGGGTGTGTATAATTAGCCTACTGTTTTGCCCTCTTAAAAAAATAATTTCTGAGTTTGCTTCCTTTTTATCCTTTTACTGTGGAGAAATAATGGTTTTGGAATGGGCCTTCCTTCAAATCTCATTCACAGCTAATGTTTATCCCTCGTTCATTACCAGTATTATCTGTTTTGAAAAGTGAATTCAAAGTTGACTTACTTGTTTAGCTTTCTGTTTTAGCCTGTAGGATTTGCCCTCTCTGCTGGAAATATGGTGGAGAATCACTTTTCCTTTTATCTTGAAGTCTCAAAGTAAAGCTCTTCCTTTCTTAAGAAAGAGCTAAATGCTCCAGCAATACCCCATGACTTATTCTCTTTAAAAATACACTGAAAGAATCTGATTAACTGAAGGAAAAACTCTAATATTGTTTGCAACAGTGTGTGTTTTGATCTAAAATGTGTACTGCTCAAAAGGGCTCTGTGCATTGATGGTATCTCAGATGGCTTTGTAGATACTACTTGACATATATGATAAGCACAATATGCTCTTAAATCTCTTGGATTCTCACTTAAAATATTGAACTACAGAAGTTTGGTCTTAAATACTATTTAGTGTTCAGGTTTTTAGATCATCCGGCACTGTGTGTGTATTTTTAGTGAATTTCTCAAATACAATTATTCATGTTGTGGTTTAGCAATTGCAGTAACTAACACTTCCACAATTCCAAGGCTTTTGTTTTGCTGGGAAGCACTTCCCATATCATCATCTGCTCTTTCTGCTGGAGCATGATGTGTAATAAAACTGTGTGAGGGTTCAACTTAGAATGGTGTTAACATGTTAATTTATTTTTTGCTCAAATATTTTTTAGACTTATGACAACTTACTATCAATAAAATAATGTTAAAACAATGCTTGAAAGCAAAAAAAAAACCCCTTTGATTTATATGGCAGCCTTTGAAGCTGCTGTAGACGGATAGAAAACATCTGGTGACACTTTCAGTGGTGGGTCAGTAGTTACAGATGGTCTGTTCTCCACAGCTGTCACCCAGCTCTGGGTGCAGAGTGACTGCAGCGGGAAAATCTTTTGCTGAATGAATAAACAACACAGCACAAGGAGGCCAGCAGGCCTGGATGTTTCTACAAGATGGGAAATTAAATAAGCTATACAAATTTAAAGTAAGATTAGTGTTTAAAATGTTCATTATATTCTGGTTTTGGTTTTATGCTTTAGATCTTTCTATGTTTCTATGCCTTTCTATGTTATGATCTTTTTATGCCATGATCTTTCTAATTGAAGGAAGTAGATTATAAAACAGAAATGATAAGCAAATAAATTAAAGACTAGTTGAAGGCTGATCCTGTGCACAGGTTTGGGGTGTTGGCTTAAGCCAAGGCTGGTTCTATAGTTCTATACTTACATAGTTGGCTTATAAGATTATAAAATCCATGTTAGATTTGATGTAATGCTTGTGCAGTCTTATAACACAACCACATTCAATATTAAAGAACATTGTATTTTGGAAGAATGCCAATGTTGAGAAATGTAAAAGTGAATTTCTAAAATGGCAACAGTCTGTTTTTTAAAAAGTGAAAAAGTGGCATTCTGCATTCCTCATCAATTTTTCTTCTCCCTTATATGATGGGATGTTATATTCAACTGGAATCTGTGCAAAACAGCAGATGAATCTTGAATTTGAGGATAAACAGGTGTGGGGGGAAAGTGAAGAGGACAATGAGGCGAATAAAGAGTTAAAAGCATGATGAATGTTGTACACTAACTCCATTTTAAATTTAATAAAAACCCCAAACACAAAGAAGGAACTTTATGAAAAGTACAAATGCACCGAGCATGGCAGTACTGGTAAAGATAGTACAAATACAAATGTGCAGTTCTTGATACTCAAAATATTTTTCTTTATAATTTCACTTGCAATTCATGAATCTTGATGATATGTTAATGAAATGTGTCTATGTTTGGTTTTAGTGCAGTTCAGCCTCTAGAAAGCAACAAGCAGGTTTCCAGGTTCAGTCACTTGTAAGGCCATCTAATCCTGCCCACTGATGTTGGAAGCTGCTGGGCAGGAATAAAAAGAATCAGGGAGGAGGAGTGTTTGGCTCATTTTAGTGTGCACAGTGCTTGTACTGCAGTGTGCTCTGTGTTTGTTTCTCAAAGTCCACTCAGATATTGAAAGGTGAATCAAAGTGGAAGAGCAGAACAGTATTTGAAGTGCAAAGGCAGAGAGCAGCAGCTGTGCTGGAACATTCCCACACGGCTTGGTCCGAGCTGTGCCCTGTGCTTTGTATCTCTGTGCTCAGAGGACAGTTTGCTGTGAAATAAACACCAGTTTACCTAATATGGTTTAAGAACTTTGTGAAGATTTTTAATTCTTTGAATTACATGCAGATCATCTCCAGATCACGTGGACAAAGGTGCCAGAAATGGGGTATTTTAAAGTTTATCTTTCTGTTCACAGCTTATAAAAGACTGAGCATTTCTGCCTGGTGTGAGAAGAGCATCTCCAAGCTGTGTGGGGACGTTCTTTGAGCTTCCACTTTTGTGTCTCTCATGGACAAACACAAAGTGAAGCGGCAACGTCTGGATCGCATATTTGAAGGTTGGACATTTCAATTTCTAATGTTAATTGTGTTAGTTTTGTGGAATACTGATATTTGCTCTGGGTCATTCTGTGTATTTGTAATTGAGTTGTAGTTGCTGTTGAGGTAATATTGAATGTGCACAAATACTGGTTTTTGGGTGGAAACTGATCCAGACAAAGAAGAGAAACTAGTCTGTGACCTGTTCTGGAGTTGAGTTGGCTTTCATCTTAGCATTTTACAACATTCTGTGAGCTTATATAAAACAACAATTTCAAAAGGGCAGGATGACCACATAGTGCTCTCAGGAGTCTTTCTCTACAGGCTTGCCTCATGTAGAGTGATTTAACAGCTTGTATCTGATCCTTGAAAGGAAGTAAAAAGTCAGATGAAAATAAAACAAAAATTGCAGGAGACTCCCAAATGCTAAATGAGTATTAATAAAAATAGTGTGAATTCTAGTGGAAGGACTTGTAATCATTTGGATCTCTCATTTTACCTCAGGTCACAAATGACAAATTGCATATTCTTGCTCTTTTCTCCAAAAGGTTTTTAGAGCTGGTATGAAAGCAGGTTGTGGAATAAGTTGTACTGTTTTTAATGAATGGTCTGGACTAAATGAATTTTTATATTAAAGTGTTAGTTTCTCACTAAAAGGCAAGGGAATAGTTAATTTCTTTTTGACACAATGGGAGCCAGAGTACAGACTGGTGGGCACAGGGTCTCTGCGTCATGGCTAAGGATGTGAACTGGGGGTGAAGCCTTTGCCTCCTCCACATGTTGGTCTTGAGACCCTTTCCCAGCAGCTGTGTTGTGTGAGGAGTCCCTGGCAATGGATTTTTACCCTTTGTGCCAGTGTGAGTGTGACTCTACCAAGAGCTACAGTGAGAAGTTGATTTGTACTAAAACCTTTTCTTGGCATATTTTCCATTGGTAAATTCCTCAGTCCCGGTCGCTGCTCAGCTGACAGAGCAGTTGCCTGGAAGGGGCAGCTGGAAAAGCTCAGTGGGGTTGCTGGGACTGTTTATCCTAACACAGCCAGAGAAAGGGACATTTCATCCAGATATCAAAGGGTGCAGCTCCACATTTGGTTTGGGTGATGAATCTCCTTGTCAGTCTTCCAAAAGTGGCCAAGCCCAGCCATGGTTGCCAGGTCCAGGCTGTAACTGTGTCCCACCTAGACTGCTTGGCCAGGTGGGCAGAACTGCTCCCTGGAGACTGATCCCTGCTCAGAGAAATGGGAGCTGACTGCAGAGGATGATGAAATTGGGAAGGCTGCCCCGCTTTCTGTGCATCTCTGCTGTTAGACCAGCTAGGACTGACCTAGGAGTGTGCATGCTCTTCTTCTCTGCTCCCAGTCTCAGTTCCCCATCCCGGAGTTTCTGTATCCAACTCTTCAATAAAAAATGGAGAATATTAATTTTTATTTCTTTTGGCCTGTGTTAGTCAGCAGAATCAGCAAGGTGTGAAGAAGAATGACAAAGCTGTCCCTTTTGATGGCAGCCAGCAGTCAGAGCAGCTCAGCCCATCACTGCAATCTCAGCCTCCTAATGGGCTGATTCTGAGCAACAGAACAGCCTGAGAGGCCAAAAGTCTGTGATGGTGTGGGAAGGAACATTGCCAGGGACAGAGGTACAGAGCAGCAGCCACTGGCACTGAAACAGCAGTGGCTTCCCCCAGGCTGTGTGCCCACATCCAGTGATGCTCCTTTGTCTGGCTTGTTCTCCCTGCCCTGCACAATTCACTGCATCCATCCTATGGTCAAATCTGCTTGGCCATGCCATGGAGGGAACTGATCCACTTGCAAAGTGGTGTAGGAAAAAAAGGGGGTTTTAGCCACCTCTCTGCTTCCTTAATCCCATTCACCAAACAGCCAGGTTGCGAAAATAGAGTGGGAAGGCCAGGCAGAAAATGATCAGGAGGAGAGGGGGTAAAGCAACAGGTATGGAAACATGGGGTAAAACAACAGGTGTGGAAACATGGGGTAAAACAACAGGTATGGAAACATGGGGTAAAATAAAAGGTGTGGAAACATGGGGTAAAACAGCAGGTGTGGAAACATGGGGTAAAACAACAGGTATGGAATCATGGGGTAAAATAACAGGGAAATGGGGTAAAACAGCAGGTATGGAAACATGGGGTAAAATAAAAGGTGTGGAAACATGGGGTAAAACAGCAGGTATGGAAACATGGGGTAAAATAAAAGGTGTGGAAACATGGGGTAAAACAACAGGTAAGGAAACATGGGGTAAAACAGCAGGTATGGAATCATGGGGTAAAACAACAGGTATGGAAACATGGGGTAAAACAGCAGGTATGGAAACATGGGGTAAAACAACAGGTATGGAAACATGGGGTAAAACAGCAGGTGTGGAATCATGGGGTAAAACAACAGGTAAGGAAACATGGGGTAAAACAGCAGGTGTGGCAACATGCCTGACATTTTACAGCTCTGGGAACCCAGTCTGGCTCCCAAGTGTTGGAACTGTGTTCTGCTCCTGTGTGTCTGTGTGCTCAAATGTATTTTGAGGCTTGTAACACATTTCCCTGATGATGATTTCAGAGTGTAAAAAGGGATAAAAACTAGGGGGTTGGTTTGTTTTTTAATGGCCTTTTTTCTACATATGGTCTTGTTCTGGTTTAAAAATTAATTATGCAGAATTGTTCTCTGATATATGTGCCTTTCATAACACAACCTAAGTATTTTATATTTTAGAAATTTGTGTGATGTTTTACAAAGCTTAGGGAATGTAGTGAGCTGTAGAACTATTAAAGGTGGTTTATCTTCTTGGTCAGCTTTTCTGTCCATCAGTTTGTGCATTGCTTTCTTCTCTGGAACTTTCTCTTAGAAGAGAATATTTTAAATATGCACTTTATTTCTATTGCAAGTTCACTTAAAAATAGGCTGCAATAACTTGCTAACTACTGCTAACTATGTATTTTTTCATGAATTCTTGAATATAATGAAGCTTAATGGAGCTCAGTAAATGATTTTGTCTCTGAGGTACCCATGATTCCCTTTGATGATTTCTTAAATATAAAATTGAATATTTGCTTTTATTCCCAAAGCTGTTTGTAATTATATTTTTTGTGCACATTTCAATGTTCTGCCATTGAAGGCTGTCCCTTAAAAAGCCAGGTATTAAATTCTGGTTTCTAACTTCCAGCACTAACTGTGAATTATGCTGTGGCATCAGGACATGATTCAAGGCACTCTGAGATGCTAATATTAAACTCACTTCGCAATTTGTAAAATAACATTCAGGATTCTTCCCTTGGAGATGAATGGTACCACGACATGTGAAAGATTAATTAGTTACTGATTATATTGTTCTTTGTCCCCCTCTCCGGTGATGCTGGTGATTGCAGAGCATAATTACAGAAGTATACATTTGGCAGAACAGTTGGAAGTGTCACAGTGCAAAAATAAAATGTGTTCATTTTGTGGGTAATTTGAAAAATTCAAAATGTTTTTGGCATTTTGAAAAGTTGTTATCTCTAATTAAGGTATTATTGTGCTTTATATTGTAACAAACTGTAAACAATGCTGTTTATTTGCTTATATTCTAGAAATCCTTAATTAAATTGGTGTATGTTTTACTGACCATTGCTTGGCAGTTCCCTTGGGCTGCCTGACCCCTCCTGCATTTGCTGGGTGCTGATGGATGAAGGAACAGAAGGAGGTGCAGGCAGGGGGAATGGCTGAATTGTCTGTCCAGGGGCTTGCTGAACACTGTGCATTATTTTTAAGCACATTATTTTGGTGCCTCAGCGCTATATATTTATTATACACTGCTTTTGGTGGCTTTCCAAGCTTTAGGGAACACTGGTGCAGGAGGAAAGGGGCTCTCTCATTTTTGCACAGGTATTAGGGATGAAAGTACAGCACAATGCTGGAAATGTTACTGGAAAATTCAGAGGACTTTCCCAATTAGGTAATTTCTTCCCAGAGCACCTCGTGTGATATTTGCACAGCAAAGACTCAACATGTGCCAGGTACAAGTCTGGGAAGACCCTGTCTGTCCCCAGACAGGTGGGGATTTTTTTTTGGCTTTTTGTTTTGTTTTTTTTCTTCTGGTGTTGATAAAGCAAAAAGCATCTTAGCACTCAGAATGCTCAATCATTTCCTAATTTTTTTTCTTTTTTGTGCAGCACTAGTGTAATGTTATTCTTTATATGTGCATGTTGCTTCATCTTTTTAAAAGTGCCCAGAAGAAAAGTTGCAATGAGTTTTAGCTATTTTAGCAGTGATGCTTTATTACCTAAGAAATGAAGAGTTGGCCAGGATCATAAATTGGAAAAGAAAGTGCATATTAATGGGATGAATTTCTGAAATTTCAGATAAAATCTCTCGTCTTCGCTTTTATGAAGGGCAGCCTTTCTTTGGGAAGGTTTGATTAGTGGCAAATACCCAAGTGTGATGCGCTTTGAAGGACAGTAAAAGTGCATGATAAATGAATAGTTTCTTTTCAAGGATATGGCCTGGGCTTTCTTTCTTTACAAGGAAACATCTGTGTTTTTAGAGCTTCTTTTTGCTGCTTGAGATGTAATAAGATCAATCTTCAGTTTGTAGTTGATGTGGAATATGTTGATGGTTCCAGGAGGAATGCAAAGGGAAAAAAATCAGATAGGAATTCAATTTGGTTGTCTTTCCAAATTGATAGAGAAATCTTGTAATTAAGAGTGACTTAATTAAAAGAAAAATGCATTCACTTTCTTGATTTCTTTTGCTTGTGTGTGTAATAGCTTGGCTTTTTCACTAGTGGGAAGTACCAGGTTGAGAAATGCCAAGTGTTTCTTCGTGACCATTGATGGATCTTATCTGGTTTGTGTAAACTGGGATTTGAGCCCTTGCAGGGGCAGTTGAGTTTTCTTCTATTCATAAGAAGATGGCTTGGTCAGGGCTTTCCCTGAATTTCAAAAAGCACTTTTACTGAACTTGGTCTGTACCATGTGAGTTGATCTGTAAATAGGAGGAAGGAGGAATAAATGTTTCCAGGCAGTGGGTGCCCTTTGCTCTTTGTGTAAGTGGGAATTGCAGATGTCAAATTCTTTGGAGAACAAGAGCTGCAGTTCTCTTAACATGCAGATTTGAACGTGTTCTTCATTGTTTCACTTGTGGAGATACTGGAGAAAGAAAGGAAATCACAAAATGCACAGGCAATGGTAAATCAAACAGTACTTTATAGAGTTCCTGTGTGCTGATATTTGTACTGGGCACACTTAATACGCCCAATGTTTCCTAAAAAGGGATGAATGGGCTGCCTCATTCCTTGGTGTCCCCTCAGAAGGTGGCCTAGTGAAGGATTAGGGCAGCAGAGGGAGCTAAAAGATTCCTAATATTTTATCATTTGTTTCCTAAGTCAAAGTAGCTCCTTTATAAAGTACCAATTAACCTTTGCAAAAATGTGATTTTCTAACCTTAAGTGCCTTCAGCAAATACATAAGCATTTGAACTGGAGTAAATTCCTTTTCTCTGTAGCAATCCAGGATAAATTAAATTAGGAATTAGATGGTTAAAGCTACAAAATCTTTCTGCAGGAACAGCCATCAAACCTTTCAAGTGTAGCAAATGAAAGTGTTTAAGCAAGCAGAGTTGTCTGTGGAAAACCTATAGAAGAATATTCTATAAGTAAACCAATTTACATTCAGCTACAAGTGTTTTAACATAAAAATGCATTCTTTGGTGCATTACATACAAGCATGTTTTAACCATACAATACTGTTTTTCTGTGTATTGCTTGTAAGAACTTTGAAAGCATTTTTGAACATGTGGTAATACAGAGAATTAGATAAAAGTTGCCTTCAAAGAACAGGGAGCAGATTCTAAGGACTAAGATAAGTTGACTTTAAAATAATAAAATAACAAATGGTGCTGCCAGGAATCTCAACACAACAAGATTTTTTGCCTCTTTCCAAAGGAAAACGATCTGTATATTTGGGTTATGTTTACCCTACTGCAAAAGCATCCTTTATCTCAGTAGAATTAGAGTTGAAATGCTCATGCACAGGCTTGTGTTTGGTTTTTGGCTTTGTCCTTTATATCAGTATTTACAGTGCAAAGTGGGTTTTAGCTTTCCTTTGGCTTCCTGCAGTAACCTGCATCTCAGTCTTCACCTGCACAGGCTTTGGATTTGCATCCACTTAAGCATTACAGTATTGCAGAGGTATTGCAAGTTGTATGAAAAGGGAATTGCCTTAGAAGCCCCTTTTGCTCTAAGTGATACCAAGCAGTAGCTGCTAATGGAAATCATTGCTTCAGTAAGAAAATTTGTGGCAGGAAAATCTATGGAGAAAAGAATCTGAGATTTTAAAGTTTTGCTGAAATGTTCATGTCACTGATTTAAGTTATGAGTGCTGTAAAGAAAAACTGCCATTTTGTGGTGTCCAGCATCATGCATTTTATCTGTGTTGTCACATTTTGACTGGTATATTGAAATAAAATACACTTAAAATAAAATACACTTGGTTACGACAGCAGCTGTGTTCAGCTGTGATCCATCCAGAAAGTTGCATCTTGACACTGCAGTAAAGTCAAAATAGTTTCCCTTAATGTTAGTGTCAAACACAGTGTTAAATACAGAAAATAATACAGCACGACACTGGTTTTACAGGGTTGTATTAATTGTATTTGTAGTGTCAGATACTTGAGTCAGAATCCAGTACATAACCACACCTCATCTTCTAATTCCTGAATAATCTCCTGAGAATTTATTCCTCCTTTTCTTCTATTAATAAAAATATTTTCAGGCTAGATATTTAGCTTTTATACGGTGCAGATGCGTGGCTGGTAAAAATTTTAGAAGCTTTAGAAGTCTTAAGTACTTGATGGTGGTATGTTCTTATTTCTGCCTGGGGCCAGGGCAGATGCTCTGATGCTGCTTTGCACTGTGCTCTGGAAAACTGAACTGTACAAAGATTAAGTGTCTAGGTAAACATCCTGAAAAATTTACATATTCATCTAATTAAAGCAGTCATGTTCAGCTTTCACAGAGGCAGTTCCCATCCTCAGGGAAGCGCAGTCTGAGATGCAAAAAAGGATTTTATTTTGTTTCCTCCCTCAGTGCAGTCAGGATGGGAGCGCTATTATGCAAGTGGAAACAGGAAAATAAAAGTGGAGACAGTCTTTTAGTGCTGGAGGCTCCTGCACAAGGCACACATCCCTGTGTCCTCATTGCAGGAGGTCAGTGCTGAACTGGAGGGATTGCACGGAGGGAGTGCCCAGCAGGCATTAGAGGAGTCCCTGGGGTCTGATGGACAGGTCATGTGCATTAGGAAATCTGTGTTTTACCTTGTAGCTCTTGTGAACTCAGGTACCAGCTTAGGGAAAAACATCTGCCTCTGCCTCCTCTCTTTCTGTGACAGAAAACAGTCAGAGATGTTCTGGATATAAATAGCAGCAGGCTGTTGTAATACTCTTGGAATCCCTTTCAAACATGAGGCTTTGCTGGTTGTGAAAATGCCTGGCACTTGCTGCAGGTGAGAGCACAGCCTTTGGTGCCACTGGAGATGCAGAACTCTGCAGTGGTTTGTGGCCCTGCTCAGATACCTAAATAAAAAGGTTCCTTCTTCCACCCTTTCCTATGAGAACTAAATTTAAATTGCTTGTGACTTTGAGCAGATGTATTTAGGATTTTTTTAATGCCAGAAATTAGCTGTTAAAAATTATTCATGTTTCTCTTTCCCCTGATGCTTATTTTTCAAAGTATCCTCCCATGCACTGAATTTTCAAACCTTTCATTCTGCCAATTAACTGGAGACACAGCAAAAAAAGACACAAAAATTACAGGCAATGGCAGTAGGAGAGCAAATGATGAAGAGTAAAGGCTCTTTATTCTTTTGATCCTACCTGTATTTGTCAGAAAGTTTCCTTGTGTGCTAGATAATGACACTCAAATACAATTAGACTATGACTCCTGCTAATAGGTAATCAAGAATAATTATAAGTTTTAATTAAATACACGATAAATGCCTCTTTTTGTCAAGGAGTGCACATTAGAAGAAATAGTTTTATTAAGTGCTAAGAAAACTTTTTCCCAGGCAATTTTATCACCATCTCTTGTTCCCTGCTGTTCCTTTCTGTCTTGAAGATTGCATCAGTCACACGCCTGTGGTTTTTTCCTGGGTATCAAATACCACTCAGGCAGGTGTTGCCCAATTTCCACAACATCTGCCAGTCCTTTCTGGTTGCTGTTGTGAGTTCAGCCAGCCTGCAGATGGTCGTGTTTGCCCGTGTGTGCAGTGCCCCACAGACTCCCTCGCTTGTTCCCCGAGTGCTGCCCTTCCCCTCCACGCAGGCATCAGCAATTTATCAAACTCACATCATTCAGGAGCAGTTTCTGCTTCTTGCAATAAACAAAAGCAGCTGCGCTCTAGCTGGCCTTATCTGCATCAATGCATAGATTGTGAAGGGCTTTTCTGACAAACAAGACAGAAGTTTAGAATTTCAAACTGGAATTTAGGGCATGTAAGTCAGAGTGAGTCGACAGTGATGTTTAGAAACAATATAATAATGCAGAGAATGAATTAGTTGCCATAGTAACTGCTTTGTTTTAATAATTTGGTGGGGCAATGAATAAAAGGAGCTCAGAAAGAAGTAGTATCACTCTTGATTACATGTGCAATGAGAGAGGTTTTGTTCATTAATAGTGGAAATTAATTTGATTTTATAACAGATTGAAGAATGAATGTATAAGTTTTACTTTGGAAAGGCAATAAAAATGATGTACAGATTTTTTTATTCTTATTTTTTCTACCCCCTGGGAAAAACATAATCACATTTTACATTTTATTATGGCAATGCAGATTATTGATTTCTTAACAATAAAACATGCTCAATATATTGCACTGTAAGCGTGGCTCCATGTGTGTGCTGTGATTTGTTGCCTGGCAGTTGTTGGCAGCCTAGCAACGTGCTCAGTCCAGATCTGCAAAGGGATGTAGGCACCCAAAGTTAGGAGTTACAGCAAAGGCAGGTTTCTCACTGTTCAAAACCCATCCAGAATCATCAGCACCTCGAAATCCCTTTGTGCTTCGTGGATGAAATGCAAGCACACTGCACACTTTCAAGATCACAGAATCCCAGGATGGCTTGGGAGGGACCCCAATGATCCTGTCACCCCAACCCTCTGCCGTGGGCAGGGCCCCCTTCCATGAGACCAGGTTGCTCCAAGTCCTGACCTTGTGAATTTTCTTTCCTCTTGCAGATTTGAGCAGTTTGGTGTGCATTTAGTGACAAATGCAGGGTCCTCAAGCAAAGACAAGGCAGGATCCCCAGACTGAAGGAGCCTTTTGGAGGCAGACGTGGAGCCAGCAGAAGCCTCACAGGCAGCACGGGCACCTGGAGCGGGCTGTGCAGCAGGAGGGAGGCACAGCAGGAGCTGCTCTGCTGCAGAAATTGGGGTGCAGAGCAGGTCCCAGCACCTGTGTGCTGAGAGGCCGTGTCTGGAGACTGGCAGGTGCCATGGCAGAAGGGATTACTGCTGGTGTCCTGCCGGAGCCTTTCACAGGGCACAGCCTCTCATTTGTGTCTGCCTGCTCATCTGCTGCCCTTTTTATAATTCTCCTTGACTACTGGCAGCTTTTGGCTGAAATTTGCTGGTGAGTTAAAGATTTAATTATGGAGGGCCCAGTGGGTAGATGGACAGGCACAATTAGGTGAGCCTGGCTTCCTTTGAAAATCTGTCTGGAAGGTGCTTAGCTATTGCAGACAGAAATAAGAAATGCCACCTCACTGCTCCTTGGCCAAGGGAGGGATGTCCATCACCAGACCCAAATCATGTTCCCTCCCCAATTTTACTTCAATTCTCCAAGCACTGCTCCCAACAGTGGCTCCTCAATAGCTGAAGGTGTCTTCCCAGGATCAGGGAAACTTTCTGTTCCAGGTTATCACCAATCCAAAGCTGATTGCTTTTTTGAAGAGGTTTGTAACCCGTTCTGTGCTGTTTGCTGCTGTCTGTGTAATGCAAGCTCAACTCATTGTGTCAGGGGAAAAAAAGACACAGCTAAGCTCAGTAGTGACTCAGAAAGGGAAATTCAAGCTTCTCTGTTGCCAGTGCTTCTGTGTGTGTAAGTTTTGGAAGGAGATTTAAAACTATGGACTGTTCTTCTCTTTGAGGGGAGTGCCCCATCACTGGGCTGTTCACGTCCTGGACACTTCCCCTCTGGTCTCATAAGAAACTTGCCCTAAAATAAATATTTCTAAGAGCAGTGTATCATACCTCCAGACCTTGTTTTCTTCCTTCTTCCCTTATCTCTTAGCTGTATCTGAATAAAATCAAATTGTGATGTTTTTGAAAGGGACGCTAACTTGGTTTGAACTTTCCTTGGTACCTAATCCTTCACTAGAATTCTGAAATGTTTGTTAATGTAATCTTAAAGTTTACAAAATCCTTTCCTGTTTAATTTGTGTGTGTCAGTCTTTGAAACTTCTCAAAATGTCAGGTGATTGGGTGAGTTTTGCCCCTATCCAAGATGTCAATGGAGGGAAGTGAAAGGAAGTTCATTCCAGAGCTGCAAACATCCAGTGAAGAATTTTTTCGTTTTAGTTTTTTAGTGCTTCCTTTTATCTGTGTTAACCATAAATCAGTGGTTATTTTATAGGTTCCTTGTGATTACAGTAATCAATAACATGACTGTATCCTGAAATAGTTGGTGAAAGAAATTTCCAGCAGCTCCAGAAAGGCACTGGTGCATCTGATGTGTGTGGTCTTGCAGTCAAATGTGGTTTTAGCTGCCTTTTCCCCTGCAATTCTGAGTCTCATTTTCTTTGTTTTTCTGCTTCTCTTTTCTAATGAGGGAATAAAATAATTTTTGTTTCATTCCTGGTTTTCTGATGTTTCCTAAATTATGCTTTGTGATACTTTTTTTTTTTTTTTGCTTGGTTATACACAAGTGGATTTCCACTGAAATTCATTAGCATTAAATGTTAATTTTTAAATTTAATGTTCAACTCTGCTCCATTCACTTTGATTTTATTTGCATTAGTCGTTTATGAATGGAAGCACCTGCAAATATGTTCCTAAAAATCATAGTTCAAAATTATTTACCAGTTTACTAAGGGGTCTCTCATGAAAAACACTCCTGCCCTGCCTTGAAATTGAGGATTCTTCCTTTTGAAAACAAATACCAGTGGGGTTTTCATGGCAGCTCCCCTGGTGGTGCCAAAGGCTTGTTGGATACAAGCTGTGGCCTTTCCTGAGCCATGATTGACTTGGAGCTCCTGGAAATTTCCATCTGATTGGAAAACGTATTTGCTGAATAAAGTTTGTTGGATTGTTCTAGATACAAACTTTGCATTTGATGCAGTTTTAAAAGCTCACTTTTAAAATGATTTACAAGGCAGACTGGTAATTTAGCTTAAACTTGCTTTATCTTACAGGCAGGTTAATCCTTTTGCATTGATAACATTTGACATATTTTTTCTGATAGGAAGATAGAGTTCAAGGTTAAAGAAAGTAGCTTAGCCTCACTCTATAGAAGTCAATTATGAATGTTCAATTTAACAGGAAAGATTTGAACTAAGAATTGTTCTAATTGAGCCCAGCTGGCACATACAAGAGACCACTATTACATTTTGGAGTACTTATTTTTAATAACTTCATGCATCTCTTAAAACTCATTTTGAGTATATGTGACTTCACATACACAACACAGATTACTGAAAAATGTAATCCAATATTTTGTATCCAAAAATGAGCTATTTAATTTAAAAAGCGTGTTCAAACAGGCAGTTAGTTATTCCTGCCCCTGACTCCTCAGTCTGGGGTAGCTGTGACCTGATTTGCCTCATGGTGTGTCCGTTCTTTTTGTGTCCCTTGTGCAGCTCCTTGCTCTGGATGCAGGTAATATCTGTTCTCTCTTTTTCTTCTTGATGCCAGAGTGTGGCAGAGCTTGTTGTGTTATCAGAGCTGGGCTCTGAATTCTTTGCCTCTTTGCAGCAATTCCACAGCCCAGAACTGCCACAAGGTACAGAAATTAAAGGCTTATCAGCATTTCTCCATGAGCACAGAGCTATATTTTCTGTTGAAAATCTTTCTTTAATTTGGTGTTACAATTGAACTACACTACATCCAGCATAAAATGAGGTTGATTTATTAGTTGCAGTTAATTTAAAAGGCTCCTGAATACTCCTCCCTTCCTTCTGCAGTATTGGTGGCTTTTTTAATTTTTTAAAGTTTTCAAGTGTAGCTGAGGCATGGGACAGGCCCTGACTTAGGCTGCCAGGTTTACAGATGCCAGTGCTTTTATAAACCTTAAACTGCCTTTTAAATAAAGACTTCATAAAACAGTAGAAGCAGAGTTTTCATGATTTGTAGAAAGTCCATAAATTTATTTTTAATGTAACTGGGCTACTTTGCTATTGATGTAAAGGGGTTTACAAATCTGAATTGATGTAAAGGAGTTTACAAATTGATACAGACAAAATTTTTTTGGCCAAACTGCTGGGACCTCATATTTTAAGTAATTGTACTGAAAGCTGTAAAGTTCTAGAGAAGTTATTCTATGCAGCGTTTCTTGGTTGTGAAGGACAGAGCAGGGGGAGGGAGGGAAAGCTAAAATTATACATAGAAGCACATTGAAATATCATCATATCCTTGACATTAGAAGTACAATCTAGTAATGCCTAATGATTGTGCATCCAAAACCAGATGACCTTGTTCTCCCCATTGATATATGCATAATGCTTTCTGTGGTTTCTATTAATGATATATTTCCTTTTTAATCAATTACATTTCAATTAAATTATGTCCTTTCAGTAGCATGAAAGGATTATGGGTTGAGAAAATAAAACCTAATTTAATAAGAAAGTATAAACTGGAAAAAAGGAGTTGATTTCAAAAAAACCCCACTCCGATATTCATCTACTGATGAGCATTTAAGAAATGGTCATCAGTAGATGAAGATGTGCTGACACTGTTGCCAATATTTTCTCTTTTATGACACCTAAAATACCAGGTCCTTGAACCAGTTACCTTCAAGCATTGGTTGAGTGTTCAGCTGCACCTGCTCCATCATCTGTTGTCACCTGTGGTGCTAATTTTATTGTAAAAGATGTTGTTCACAACAACAGTCAAGTACAAGGAAATATCTTTTAATATTTAGCTCAGCTGAGCAGCACTGATTTGGTTGTTTTACTTGCTGAAAGGTTTTTTGTAACAACCGTAGAAGGTAAGGGTAAGCTAAAGCTTTTTCTTTCTAGGTTTGTTTAAGAATAATATTGGTCATATGATGTTATCAGCAAGAAGAGAATCAGCATAGCTGCTGCTCAGACAAAAATGTATCTACACTTGAGGCTTCAGCAGTTGGTAAGGTTATTTTAAGATGCACTCACCATTTGAAGATGTTCCATTAATGCTTGAGATTAGCATGTTTTTTAAATGGCAGGAAATTTGATGGAAGCATTTAGAGTAAGCTGGATGGGATGTTTTCAGAACTCAGTTTCTGGGAAGCTTGGCTACAATCCTCCCCAGTTTTATGTTTTTCAAATATGACAGTGCCTTCTCTAAAAACATTTGTCTGGTTGAAAATAAAGTGGGAGAAAAGATTGCGTGGTAAACCAGGGTGTCATTCACTGAATTTGGTGTCAGTCAATTCAGAAGTGATGTGGAAAAAATGCATTTACAGAAGTTTTATTATGCTGGACAACAAACTGCAAAATACCATGAAAGCTTTGTGTAGCAACTGAGCATAAGCATGGGGAGCTGTCAGCTGAATCAGGCCATTGGGAAACTCCTCAGCTCTCATTTTCTCTGGCTACTTTATCTTCCTCTAGTTCCAATTTTCATATTTTTTACTGTATTTCATAATAAGGGAAAAACCATTCTAACCTCATGTTTCAGGGACACAGTGATGTCCATGATATCACAATTAAATCATAAATCACCGACAGCAGATTGATTATTGGTCTTGTCGCTGCAGCCTGCATTGACAGTGTTGGGCTGCCTGTTGTGGCCTGCCCCAGTCAAATGAGGGAAACAAGAACTGAGGCAGCCGGTGTGGTGTGAGGATGAGAGCTCCTGACCAAGCAAGCCGTGCACTCAGGGTTTTTGAGGTTGGCTGGTGTGATTTGGAGGTGCCTTCCTCAGGTAGCCCAGCTATGAGTGGCACACCTTGGGGTTGGTGAGGGCTGCTGGGGTTGAGAGCAGGCGCCTTTAGGAGGCAGCTCAGGACTTGCCTGGCTTTGTGATCTTCTCCATGGCTGTGTGTGCATCCAGCAGGCAGGCAGCAGTGGGGAGCACTCACGTTTCTCCTTGCAAAGGTCTGAATGGGCCGTGCTTGAAGGGTACCTGACTCAGAACTGCACTCCATGCTATTGACAGTCAGAACATCAAGTCCCTGTCTGGGAATAAAGAAGATTTTGACCTACTTTAATGGAAGTGTAGCACTCAAAATATTCTCTTCAGCCCTAGGATTGAGAACAGTGTCCTGCTTCCTGCACAGGAGTCCAAACCCCCTCTCCTGTTATCTTGGCAAAGCTGTTTCTGTTCTCAAAGCCATAACCAGCAGGCACCATGCTGCATGTAGGTGTAGGAAATGTTTCTCCACACATCAGGTGAGTTATGAAGCTCTGCTGCAGGATATTTTAGGTAACTGAAGTTTCAGGAAGGTTGAAAGAGTGAATAGTTCATGGAAGAAAAATCCACTGGGTTTGCTGAAACAATTGTGATTGATAGAGCTCTTGAATGGCAAATGGCTGGTGGCAGGGAGAGATTCTGAAATACAGTCTTGCCCTTTTTAATCTTCTTTTTCTCACTGTTCTTTCCCTGAATCTTAGCAGCAGGGGGGAAAAACCAAACCAAGCACTATTTAGCAAGATAAATCTTTGGTCTGAGCCCATGGCAAGCTTTTCTTGCACCCTTGGTTGTGGAAGGCTTTCATCTTCCTTGCCTGAAATTAGCAGAACTTTGGAGGGGCCTTCAGTTCTTTGAGGCTTTCAGCCTCATTACTGGAGTCAGAAATTAGAGCTGCACTGCCCACCTGTAGTGACAGTCCATAGCCCAGCACTTCGGTGTCCACAGCCTCAGGTACCTGCTGCTGTGCTTTCTCATGCTGCCCCATTAGCCCTGGCAGCACAAGAAATAATCACAAATTCAAATATCCATTCTATAGGTGTTGTAAAAAAGATTAATTTTACAGATCAGTGTTCAGGAGGTTTTTTGTTTAGCGCAGTACGGCTGAAGTATTCAAAGAAAGAGATATAAAGGATATAAAAATTAAAAAGTAGCTCCCTGTAGTTGCAGTAATGCACAACATGGGGAGCAGTTTCTCCCTGGAGTTGTTTCCCTGTGTGTGAGAGGATGATGGCACTCATCTGGCTGAGGTTAACTCACTGCTGGGTTTACAGCAAGGGGAAAAGTCTATCTATGGTTTAATAAAACCCCTACAAGTTATTCCAGAACAGTGTTTCATCATTTGCCTATTCAAGCAACTGTCTGTATTAAGGAATAATTGAAACATATTTACAGAGCAAATTTGAAAGAAAAATAATAGCATTATCAAGCTGAAAAGCTATAGCACATGATTATTATACACTTCATGATTCAGCAGCTGAGCTGGTTTTGTGCATGTAAATGATTTTTACCTAATGGATTATTGCAGCAGTGGTGAGTGAGCACGCAGGACTCTCTGAAGGGTGCACCTTGAGGACACTGCAGCAGCAATATTTTGCTGTGTCACGAGATTTTATCATGCATAAAGGACAGATTCCTTCATCCTCGGGAGTTTCCAGATGGAAACCACAGATACATTTCTGCTGCCAGTGTGCAGGAATGCAAAATGGTCTTAAAAACAAACTGGTTCTGTTAGTACAGGGTTTTTGTTTTTTTTTTAATTTAAATATTACCTCGTGAAATGTCTAACTTGTAGCAGCAGTTATATGAATTACATCCAAAAACTGAAAAAAACTTATGTCTAATTACAAGAATTTTATGAGTGGTGTCTTTTATTTCTTATTTTTGAAGCAGGAGCAATAAAAATATAAGTGGATTTTAGTTTGCTGTTACAGTGCTCTATATTTGTCAAGTCCTGTTACTAAACAAATAGTAAAAATACTGTGTTGATTTTATTGCTTTAGTTACACAGTTACCAGAACCACTTTAGTACACTTCTCCAAGATTTCCTACATGTTTGAGAGTGAGTACATAGAAGTAATTTCTCAGGTTTGGATTGCATCCAGTACATTGTGGAAGTGATCTTTGTACACAGCCAGAGATTTGGGTACGGATAAGGCAGGTACAGCTTCACTAGGATGAGATTTAGCACTTAAAAAAAAGAATTGAAAATGTAATTACCAGTAAATTGCATTGAACTGGGGATTTGCCCTAAAATAAGGGCAGTGATGCAAACATTAACTAACAGGCAGCTACAAATAAAAGGGGGTGCTGTGTCATTTCTAGATCACTTTAACAGTCCTGGGGATGGTCTCAGTTACAGCTCTGTGTCTGTGCCAAGCATTCCTTATACCCCTAAACGTGTAAATCCTGCATGATGTGTCTGTAGGCCGTGCAAATCCAGCATTGTGTTGACTTGTGGTTTTGTTTTTGAAGAACAACATCTTTCTACTGCACTGATAAAGGGGAGGGAAGAATGGGGAAATGTCTGGCAAACTTTGGCATTTCTGATGGAGCCTTTAATGTCAGTCCAAGAAGTAATAGAGCTACAGAGAGATGTGAAGATGCACAGAATGAAGCTGTTAAAACTGTTTGCTTTGGCCTTCCCTCAAACATCTATGTGATAACAGGAAAATTTTTGTTGAACTTGATAGTCAAATAAATTAAAACAAACATTCCTACTTAAAGGAACCTCCTCCCCAGCCAGTGAGCAACTTTCTGCTTTATTGAAATGTAATGTCTCATTGAGAGATGGCATATCTCTCAATGGGAAATAATTGTTGAAAAATTACATGAATACAAAATTTGTTAAAATATTGCTGTTGATAATATTACACTAATGCACGATGAAATATTACACTAATACAAAATTTTGGGGTTTTCCAAGGTGCTGTTTGATGTCTGTATTGCCAGAACCATGGTACTGTTTGCACTGCTCTTTTCTTCTATGGATGGGTGGCACAAGCTGAGCACCCTTGGGCACAAAACCTTTAACTCCCATCCACAGAAGAAGGTTTAACAAATTCTGTGGAGATTTGCTGTATAAACTTTTTGTTTCTGGCCTGAATTCAGAGTTTTGTGCCTGAATTTTACAGCAATGTGATGAGCCACAGTTAAGGCAGCGAGATCAGGAGTGGATGAAGAAAGGTCATTTGTAAATTGTCTAAGGTTTTACTTGAGAGGACATGATCTGGAAGTTTCTATCATTTCTAGTCCATTGTAAAGGAACTTGTGCTTTGGATTACACACCTCCTTTGGGTTCTTTGGGTGGTAGGAAGGATCTGAGCCTGAAAAGGACCCAGATCAACTTCCCTGGATCTGAGGTTTAGATGGGAGAGCTGTTATGCTGTTATGAAAGCTACCCTGTTGGCTATGTTTCTGTGTCTTTACAATAAAAGTCACTCATTCCTGATTTTAGAAGCTGAAATGTGTCTTAGGCTGTCCACTGTGCAGAATTTTTAATATTGAGGACATTATTTTCTGGAGCTCTGAATGCAAACTCCTAAAAAGCCATGTGGGTGTTTACTTTTCAGAGGGGGGCAAAGAAAAATATGTTGTGTTTTTATGCTTGTACTGAAGTTGTGCAGTCCTGTTGATCTCTGCAAACAACATATCAAAATTTGGTGTTGAAGCTGAATTGCTTATATTTTAATTTATATCCTTGTATGTTACACATTCATTTTCTCCTGGAGCTCAGTCTCTTGTCTGGGGGTCCAATTGCACGTTTCAGTTATGGTTTGTATGCCCATGTGTTCCTAAAGACAAGAATGTCTCCAATAGTGAAATATTTCCCTGTGTAGTCAACATAAAGCCATTCTTGTGTGTCTGCCTGCCCCTGTTCCTTTCAAATTAAGTTGTGTGTCAGATATTTTTGTTCCCATTTATGTCTGATATTTTGGTGCCCTTTCTTCCTCTGTGTATCACAATCCACTTGCATCCTCTCAGCTGATTTTCCCAACATCCTCATTACTTATTCTCCTTCACACACTAAATTAGCATTGAATTATGTGTTGCATGAATTTCCTTGACAGATAAAAGGAAGAACATTTCTAGTGTCTGGAATGAGGAAATGAGTACAGTTAAAACATTGTGAAGGCTGGCCATCTGCAAAGAGGGGCAGTGTCTGTTTTCTGGGAGAAAGTGAAAACAATGCAGTGTGCATGGCCCTGTCAGAGCACTTGCATCCTTTACTCAAGGCACAAAAGAAGGGCTCCCAAGCATTCCTCACTTTTTCAGATAGAGACTTCATTTATCAAATTGGCACAAATGAACAAACCAGTGGTACAAAAAATTGCATATTTGAAGGTACATCTGAGCAAATGTACAGAAACAATTCTCTGATCATTCAGCTTCTACTTTGGTCCTTATCTCAGACTCAGGAGCTGTGTTCCCCTGGTCATTATTTCCTCAATTATGTCATGTTTTATATACATTTTTATCTGTGTGCATCAATGAGGCAGAATGCCTGCTCTGAGTAAGCACTTTGGATTCCAGCTCCAAACTCTGCTCTAATCAATATTGTTTGCAGTGACAGAGTGCTGGGTAGAGTCTCCTTTTCTTGTCTAACCTCAGAAGGGAACTACAACAGATGGGTTTCACCGTGTGTTTTTGGCAAGGAATAGCATGAAAATAGAAATAAACCTTATTGCATATGTGCTTCTCAGCATGATGCTTGTAATCTGCAATAAATATCACTAAAAATGTGCAAACTTATTGCCAGTTAACCATTAATCAGGGGAAAAAAGTTTAATAGAATGAGCTTGAGAGCAAATGTATCTTAACCTTTACATTAAAAACTGGTGGTAGGGTGTTTTTTCTTGTGGTCTCAGGTGAGATGACAATATAACTCAGTGTGCTGTCATGAGCTGAAAGAAGATGCACTTCCATGTTTTTCCAGAAACAGCAAATCCATTGTTGTCTGAGCAATATAAAAGATATGTAAAATATAACAGACTAAAGGAAGGAATATAATTAGAAGACAAAACTGCATATCTTTAATTGTGTTTTCAACAGGACATATTTCCACAAATTACCAATTAACATTTTAAGTCACCTGAACTCTACCATTATGTGTAAATCACCTAGGTTTGGTAGAAACTCAATGTTTTCTGATCTCTAGATGATCCAGCTGTTATCAGGACATTTGAGAGGACAAAGTGGTTAAATCCATAAAATACCTGGCGATGCCAGAGCTGTCTGTGGCTGCTGCTGTGGGTGAGGCTGGGGTACCTTGGTGGCTGAGCTGTGCATCCTGGCCCATCCCAGCTGCCCTGGAGGCTTCTGGAGGTCATGGGTGAGGATGTGTGCTTATCCAGGACTATCAGCAAGATTTAATTCTCATAATGATTCATCCAGCCTCTTGTGCAGCTCAGCTCCTAGTCTAGTTTCTGTGTGTTAGTACACTAAGTTATTTATTTTAAAAAATAATCCTATCAACCAGGATAAATGAAAGCTTAAAAATGTTTTTAAATTCAGAGATTAATGGTTGCTTGACTTCTTTGGACAAGGCTAGATCTCTGGACTCTCTGCGAGATGCACTCTGGTTCTTTCTACTGAGGACTGGACAGAATTTTCCTAACAGTGATTTCTTCTTCATGTTCTTCATATCTCTTCTTCAAGGAGATGTTAATCCAGGGCCATCTACAGAATGTCATGAAATTGTAAACCTTTCAGGTTTTTCCATTATATGTAGTAATTATATCAATATTTGGTGATGATCCTGGCCATTCTGTATTCCCCAATGGCCAATGCAACCTTCTGTGACCCACCACACACTCATCAGGCATGTCAGCTGTTCCCTGAAAAACCAAAATGTTCTCTTTGACTGGAGACTGAAGGAAAAATGGATATCAGATATCACCTGTTCATCCTCCCCATTCAATGTTTCCATTGTTTACTGATGTCAGTTCTGTGCTTCTGCTAAAAACAGGGAAGAAACAGTGAGGATGCAACTGCAGCAATTCATGTAAGCCCAGAGCAAATGAACCTTTTACTTTTTCTGTCAGTCTGCTCAGATGTGCATTTTATACACATATACAACACCTTCAATTATATATTTTGATACTGGTTGGTTGAGTAATATCAAAAGAAATGTATCTGTTCAAACCCACAGAAAATCAATAAAAGTGTAGCAGTGAAAATGAAATAAAAATGTTTTCTGCCCATGTGGGATTCCACAGCCCTCAGCAGCTGAGGCTTCTGGGTTTCCTGAGTGTCAGAAGCCTTAAAGCATTTGGGTCTGAGCTGGATTGCAGAGGACACCTTTGGTTTGCACCCTCTGCCCATCTCCCATCGTGCCCGAGGTGAGAGGTTCCTTACAGACACACCTTGCTGCTCCTGTACAGCCTCCAGGGCAACTGAAAATACCTTTAATTAATTTAATGCCATCCCTGTTTGCTTGGACTTTCCCAATTCTGCAGCACTGTTTTGTGTAAGTAATAGGTAATGTGAGGCAGTTTCTAATCTTCAGCTTCATTAAAACCAGAAATTGTTTTGTAAATGAGTATTTTCTTTTTTAAATCAATAAGTTTCTTCACATTACTCTGTTGATGGTCCCTTGAAGAAAAGTTTTGGCATGGCTGGATCACAATGGGCCACAGCAAGTTGGTTTACATATTTTATTGAGACCACAGATGTTATCTTAAGCACAGGCTCTGAATTCTTATTCTCCTTCTCTGACATACAATTCTCTCCCCTCTCTTTCTTCTTTTTTAAGAGCTTCAACTGCACTAAACAAAATTATAAGCAGATATTTCCATTGTAATAATATCTAGCTAATGAATAAAAAATGGCAAATCAGCACAGTAAACCTCAGATATTTTCATGTACCATTCCTATTGCCTCATGCCATGACTATCTGCTCTTCTTTCCCCATCCCTTTTGGTTGACTCTTCAGATATGGAAAATCTACTCCTCTATATCTTTGTAAAATCCCATTTCTCTGCAGTGTTATTGCTCTAGTGAGCCATTTAATGTAGACTCAGTTGTTTTTGTTTACTGATGCTGTAAATTTGAGGTATTTCACTTTTCCTCACCCCAAAAGCCCAGTGGACCAAAAGGACAGTTTGATCTTTTCAGATGCAGTCACTTCAGGAGAATGAATTTTCCCTGTTGGTGATGGGATTTCCTCTTGTGGGGGCTGGGGAGATGTCAGATTCAAAATGTACTGCACTCAGCAAAGGGAGGGACTGGACAGTTTTAAAATGAGAACTTGACTAAAACTAGTTTGAGGAAAATGAGGGGGATAGCTTAACTTCTGACATGTTTAGTGTCTCTTGATTTATCTGTTGCTGTATAAGCAAATGGCAGGTCTTAAATATTGGGATATAGAAATTTTCTTCTTTTTTCATTGCAACCAGTTTTATTTTTTAAAAAAGACTGAAGTCCAGTCTTTCTAGACACAATTATTTAGACACAATGCTCATAATATTTCATAATGGAAATCCATTTTTTGTATATTAATGCTATCCTGTTATCATTGATAGCAACACTGTTACTGTTTATGGATATCTGAAGGATATCCATGGATATTTAATATTTATAGTAGGAAGAGTTAGTGCTGGATTGAAGAGAATGGAAAAGGTGCTTAGCAAGGCACAGTGGATGTCACTTTGGGAAGACTTTGGTACTCTATGGTGCTCTGCAAAGATTTTTCCCAAAAATTTGTTTTCTTTTCAGTGATTAATTTTTATTCTTATATCATTATCCCTGTAAAGAATTAATCCATTCTTTACCTTTTTAATTTTGTGCATGTCTTAGTGTTAAACCTGATTTTTTTTATGACTTCTTTGTTTTTCTGACATATCCAACACTTTGTATGATTGTCTGTTTATATGACCGTGTAGGGCAGGTAGTTCTGTATACTTGGTGAAGTTTGTATGTTTGGAGACAAATTATGTGGATCCTCTCATGGCTCTAAAATTTTCTGTCTAGATTCTTCACTGCTACAAAATAGGAAACAATAGTTCCTAGTGCTACCAGAAAATTCTGGGTGCCCCAGACATGCCAATGCAAGAAATGAAGAAATATTGTTGAAGATGTTTGTTTGCTTTGTTACTTTGGCTTGAAGTGTTTGGGTTATTAAAGGGATGAGGATGTTTGCTTCGTTGGTGTAGGGAATTTCTACTTCAAACAAAATGAAACTACTTTCTCCTTGAATGGCTCTAGCTTTTCACCCATTTTTAAGGTGCTGTCCATGCCAAGGACTGCTGCAGGGAACTTTGTTACCTTCTTAAATTATTCCCACTGTTTCCTTTTCTAAACTCTATTGAGTTTTTCTTCTGTGATTAACTAAAAAGTAATTTTGTTCAAATAATCTAAGCGCTGTAAGTGGCACAGAAGTGTTACAAGTCTGCCATGGAAGCTGTTCCTCCTCACCTGTCCCTTGTGTGTTCCTTGGGGGGCTGGAGGAGAGATGTGTCTGGAGCAGGGATTTACAGCCCACATTAAGTTACAACACTTGTATTTTTCCATTATGTATTATTCAATGCATTTTAGCAAAGAAATGGGATGTGCCAGGGTATCACAGAGTTCAGCCTTCACTACAGGATCAGTTGCTGCTTTTTTGGAGATTTACAGAGCTTTTGTCTTCACACAGAGAAGCCCCAAGTACAGGCAAATACTCTGGTTTGAAGCCTTAGTATATCCAGCGCTTCTAAAAATGCTTAAGCCTTTTTTTTTTTTTTTTTTTTTTTTTGGCAGAGCAATTTTTTGAGCTTCTGAAGGGTAATAAACTGCTCAAAAAAGGCATATAGGAACAGAAAAATATAAAAAGAAATGTAAAGCTGTTGTTTCTGATTTAACTCTCAAAACTGCTCTATTCTTACTCCTGTTGCAAAGAGGGGCTGTGAGAAAAGTCTCAACCTAGCAAGAATGTGGGCACAAAATGCAATGATGATGTTAGTTAGTGTGTATTTTACCTGGCTTTTTACCTTCAGTTGTTGTCTGTATTTCAGACAGCTTTGAAAACAAACATATTCCTTTCAGTGAAAAATAGGTTTATATCATCCAAACTGAACAGCACTGTCATTCCAGGTAGGCTAAATATGTTCTGTTATCTGTGATCCAAAGAGTTTATGAAGGGACAGAGAAGTAGGAGAAAAGTCCATCTTCTTTTCTTAAAGAAGAGATCATTAATAAATATGTGTAAAACCTCCCAAACCCTTCCTCATGCATTCAGAGCTGTGATGAGAAGGTGGGCAGGGGAACTGAGGTGTGTGGGCCTCCTCGAGAGCAGGGAGGGAAGCTCAGGAGCATTTTCAATTGTGGAGTTCATGCTTAAGATAATTTAGGTTTTTTAATCAACTGGTAGTTTCTTTCTGAGTCAAAACAAAAGCTGAAACCTAACCAATGTCAGCTCTGCAGTCAGTATATTGTGGGATTAAACAGATCTGAACTGTTATCTTTAGACTATTATTAACTGGTATATTAATTGGCATTTAATTCCATTTAGTTTTAACAGAAACACTTTTCTGTTAGGATTTGTTTTGCAGGACAAAGGGAAAAGCACATTTGTGTACCCACAGAGAGAGAGGCAGGTTCAGTGCTGTCTGATCCAGCACAGCATCACGGGGAAGCTGCTGTGGTTTAATGAGCACAAAGTGAATGAAGTTCATAACCAGGGCTGCTTTACTGATGTTCTTGGAAGGGTTTGAGAAAACTTCTCTCCCTGCACGTGGCCGCAGAGTTTAACCGCGGAGGGAGGCGCTGCCAGGAGCAGGGTTTGTGTCTCTGTGTCTGCAAAACCCCAGAGCTGGGTGGTGCAGGTCTGTGTAATTGCATCGTTAAAATGCAGCATTTTGTGGAACACACCTCAGTCGGCAGAAGGGCAGAGAGAGGTTCTCCAGCTCCCTGGCACCTCTGAGCAATCCCACCCTGAGCCCCTGCTGGCCTGCTCAGCCAAGGAGGATCCCTTGGGATTTGGGCTCTGCGCCTCCAGGGCAGCCCTGGGCCGCTCTAATATACCAAGGGATTTAACAACAGTGTTTGATTGTTCTGGGCACAGGGAGACAGGTACAGGCAAAGACTCTGGTTTGATGCCTTGGTATTGGCAGTGCTTCTAAAAATGGGGAAACCTGCTTCAGCAGGAGCAGTTTTTGGCAGGACCGTTTCTTTCAGGGGTTCTGAGGGCTCCGGTGTGCCAAAGGCAGCCGTGTGGTGTGCAGGGCAGCTCCTTCACTGCTCTGGAGGAGCCTTCACCCTGCATTCCTAAACCACCACAGTCTTTTGAAATCCAGACATTATCTCTTGTTCAAAAAAAACCCAGAAGCTTCAGCACTGCCCTCAGCACTTGTGTGTTTTATGGAATTCTGTGGAGCTTATTGTGAATTAATTCAAGACTCTTAAAAATTAGTATTTACTGCTACGAAGAATTACAGGCCTGTACCTTATGAGCTGCCAGGAGTGAGGAAACAAGCTGAGGTTTGGGTTTGGAGGCCTGCTGAAGGTCAGTGGGACCTTGGCTGTTGGAATGCAGCAGCACCGAGCGCGGGCGATCCCTCAGAACGGGCCCGGCGTGCCCGGGGCTGCTCAGGCCGCGCCACCCAGGGCCTCTGCTGGGGAGCCATGGAGTCACACACTGCAGGCACAGCTGCCCTCTGCCTGCCCCACTGCCATTGCTGGGAAATGGGGCTAAAGAACCATTTATTGCCACAGAAATTCATCACCCGGTGTCATTCCAAAAGAATTCTTTTCTAAAAGGTGTGGTGTTGCAGGAGAGGTGACCAGGGGAGTGTTGAGCCTGGCTTGCCTCACATGGTGGCCTGGCATGAGTAGGGTGGCTGTGCTGATGGCTAAACTGAAAGGCATCCTAAATATAACAAGGAGTCTGGATAGATGTTGCTGTAGAGATTATTTAGTTTTAACACAAGCTCACCAAATTAGTATGGGTGCTGTACTTAAAACAATAAAAATAGCAGCTCTGAAACAGGGATATTCTACTGTACAGCAAGGGGCTACAGAGCCTTTCTTACAGTCTGTAGAAAAAACAGCTACTCAGCCCATCCACAGATATTACATAGAAATAACTGAGATTACCTTGAACACTGGGCTAATAGAAGTAGAATCAAATTCAAAACATAAAATCAGAGGTCATATCTTCTAAGTGAGTAATAGCAGAGTTTTGTAAAGTGGAAACTTGCAACAAGATTCTCATTATAGATAAATAGTGCTTGGATGATCATGGGATGTGCTTTAGCAGCCCCTGTGATATGCATAAAAACAAGTGAACAGAATATTCTGCTCTATCAGTATGAGTTCATCATTTCTGAACAGTTTAATGAGTAAGGTGAAGAGGCTGTCATCTCAGAGGGAGACATGAGGAATATATTCATCTTTAGATGCTGTGTGGAGCAAGAGGAAAAAAACTGAAAGCCAATGGCTGCAGAGGGAAAAAATGGTGCAAACAACTGCAGAATGAATTGAGGCTGAACTCTGAAGAGGATTCCTGACGGGCAGAGCCCCCAGAGTCCACCACAGCTTTCCAAGGAGAGTGGTGGCAACAAAACAAACCAGGGATTTTCTTAATAAGGAAATTTAAGTTCCTGAAATAAATTATTTTATGTCTCTCCTATAACATCCCAAGGGAAATCTTCTCAGCCCTGTGCTTCTAAGAAATGTCTCATACCACTAGTGCTCATAATGCTTCATTCAAACTATTTTCTTTATCTGGGCAAAGTGTGGATGTTATCAACTATACTTGAGACAACCCACTCTGGAAGTAAAATCCTATTGGGATAAATGTTGTGATACAATTACCTTGATATGTAGGCTGAATGTGTAATAGTAAGAGAAGAACATATTTAAGTAATGTATAAAATATGTCACCACAAAGGAATGTACAAATATCCTTCAAAAGGAGCTCAAAAGTTCCAAAACAACACTCCAGGGAAGAAAATCTAGGAGAAAGTAGATTAGCTACAGATACTCATTTCTGGATGTTTTTCTTAATAGTTGCTGATTTGAGCATGCTGATGGATTCTTAAAAGCCAATTTTAGATTTTAATGCAGTATCAACTGTTTTCTTAAATTCCTTATGCTCTCAAAATTGCACCCATGAAACATCATCTATGTTTACCAAAATATTTTCAAATTTAGATGAGGGTTGCAACACAGGGAGATAGTTCAAAGAAAGAAGTGTGTATCTAGTGTTGACAGTTTTGCAAAATGATGTGAATATGCATTCAGAATTTTCACTGTAACTGGAAAAAATAGATTTTTACTCTTCCAAAAAAAAAAAAAAACCAAAAAAATCAACCCACCCCAAACCCCAACCCTATCATTATAACACATTTTGACTTTAAAAACAGCATTTGTTCTTGTGCTTTAAAACAGAAAGTATCAATGCTTTTTAGTGGAGCAATTTATTCTATTGCCATTGAAAACAAATGTGGAGAAAAAAACTCTATTGGGTTCCTATCTTTTGTTAAGTTTCTCTGCAAAAAAATAGATCCTATGAATCTGTGACTTTTAATGTCCTACAAGACTGCAAAGAAAACCTTAACCATAAAAAATCATAATCTGAGTTCATTGTTGTATCATGGTAACTGCATAATAAATGCTGTAGATGTGACAATTTAACAGGTGAGTAAAAGAAATGCTCAGATCACTGAGAACACAGAGATTGCCTGGCCCCCAGACCTGTGTCACCTCCCTGCCTCACCTGTGGCTTTCTCTGGGCTGGGCTGAAGGCATTGAGATGGCAGTTCATGTTCACACTCAGGTGTTTGTTATTTGTTATCAGTGAAACAGTCTCACTGCTGAGTTCTGCAGCCTTTCATTAGAAGGCACAAAATGGCCAACAATCTCTTGGTACAAGGGCTTTTAACACTAAACTATCCAATGAAGAGCTGACACCTGGATTATTTTCCCTTTTAACCCAATAACTGATCCCACAGAGCCCACAATGCAGACTTTTCTGCCCAATTACAAAATGCCACCCAAACCCATGGAGAAGAAGGAAGAAGCAGCATGGAGAAGAAACCCAGGATGACACCCTGTGCCCTCCATCTTGCTGCCATCCACAGCATACTAAAAATCCCAAACCCTAAATTTCTCACCAAGTGACACACCTACACTGCTCTCTATAACCTATTTCACACTTTTGTGGATTCCAGTCTATCTTGAAGTCTGGGAAACTTTCTCCATGGATGGGTGTCAGAGTCAGTGCTGCCCTGGGGGTCAGGGCACCCCAGAGCAGACACAGAAATATCCCTGGTGCTCTGGGTTTGCACACCAGGAGCTGCTTGGGGAGAGGCTGGAGGTGAATCCAGAGACGCCACAGAGCTGCAGCTCCTGACTCCAGCTCTGGGGCCTCGGAATAAGAGATTTGTGGATGTGTTGGAGATCCAGAGGAGGCCATGAAGATGCTCAGAGGGCTGGAGCATCTCTGCAGAGAGGGCTCCTTCCAGAGCCTACAGGGAGTGGCACGAGAGCTGCAAAGAGAGGAGGGCATGGAGAGACAAGAGGGAAGGGTCAGGTTGGATATTAGGAAGGAATTGTTCCCTGTGAGGGTGGGGAGGCCTGGCACAGGTTGCCCATGGAAGCTGTGGCTGCCCCATCCCTGGGGGTGTTCCAGGCCAGGTTGGATGGGGCTGGAGCAGCCTGGGACAGTGGAGGTGTCCCTGCCCATGGCAGAGGGTTGGAGCTGGATGATTTTAAGATCCCTCCCAACCCAAAGCACTCTGTGATTCTGTGCTAACTGCATGTACAGACAGGATAAATGCAGCTGTCTGAGAGGCAGCACTTCGCAGCATGATCGAGATTGAGCAGAAATGTTGGTACTTTTGGAGACGCAGTGGTCTGTCAAGACCTCTGACAACGTGGGAGGTGCTTGCTTTGAGTCAGACTAGTAGTGCAGGAGTAGACAAATTCTAATTTGCTTTTGAGTAACCTCAGATATTCAATAATTCCACTTTCCAAGAAAAGAATGATGCAATTTAGTCTTGAAGTACTTAATGAAATGATTATTGAACTGGGTCAGACCATAAAGTGCCCTCTAGCCCAAGGTCCTGTATGAAATAGAAAGCAAAACCAGGCCAACTCTTTATGGTATTTCTAATATTTCCAGTCTTTAGATATTTCCAGAGTATGGACTTCTGACCTGACTTCTGTGTTGCCCTCAGTGACATAGAGATGGATACATATAGATATATTTATTTTTCCCCCTGGAAGCTGGTGGTCCCTCTGACTCAGGTCCCTGCACTCCCTGGGGAAGGAGGAAGGTGTGCTAGAAGGAAATGTACCAGGATTGAGTGACTGGCACCAGATAAAACAGTAATAATGGGCATTGCTGGCCACTGCAATGGCTCACAGATGTTTAGCATAGAAATTTCATCTGGGTGATGACATAAAGATGCCCTGGTATATGTGATTATAATACTTTATATTACACATTTTAGAGCAGATTAGGTACAAAAATCTGCATGTGTGCACTCCTAATATCAGGGATAAATTTGGGTAATTATAGCTCATAATTTGTCTCGTTGGAGCTATTTTTGAAAGTTAAATAATTGCTGATAGAAGGGAGTGGTAATTTATGGCAAGAGAAAATGCTCTGGCTTCATCTTCTGTGGAGGGAGGTGGGTGTAATCCTGAGGCTGGTCCTGTTTGCTGCTGCTCTAAAATATGCACTGCTGCTGTCTGTAGGCACGTTTTGGGGCCTGAAAGGATTCACAGCAATGTCGGTATTTTCTTAGTAAATGAAATGATCACCATGCAGAACCCTCGTGAAATATTTAGATAAATGGTTGTCTGTGAGTGGGGATATGTAGGTATGTTTTCTAAATATACTTAATTTTGAAAGAAAATAACATAATAAATTTCTGGTTGCTAATAATATGCCAGAGAATAGATTATTTTTTAAAAAAACTGATCTAGATTGCCACAGCTAGGGAAGGCAGCAGCTTATTTAAGTAGTAAGCTGTTTTTGAGGAACCGTGTCTGTTTATTAACTTAACGATGTTCAACAAATGATTAGATTGAAATGTGGATATTGCCTTTGAGAAGATGAATGTCATGAGAAGGAGCTGATGGGATTATAACTTCGAATATGTTCCTGTTTATGTGTTTAATGCATTATTAAATGTCATTTGTTTAAGAAAGAATTAAGTTAATAACGGATCTAGTATAAACAAATATTGTTTTTGTACCACTTAGGCTCTGTTTGAGCTTTGTTTCATGACAGCAGTTCAGAATTAAGATTCCATTATTTATTAGCTAGAAAGAAGGATGGGAAACAGTCATCAATTGTTTAGCTTGGAAATCTGTGGGAGTTGAGGAAGTGGCTGAACATTATGGATGTAAAATACTCATGGAAGTCTCCAGGAAATGCTGGATATTTTGCAATAAAATAAATATTTGGAAGATCTGACAAGACATCAATCATATGAAGACACCCTGAAAGCACCATTTTATCTGGCATTGTAGAGGATTAAAACTAATTTAGGACAGCCTTCCAATGTAGTTGGTATGGTGTAGTTGGCCTGGAGAAACCAAGTACGAAGGGGTTTCAGGAACTAATAATTGTAAACGTTAATGAACATGATCGCAGTATATTAAATTCTTCATTTAGGAGATGAGTCAGAGCTGTGCAGGAATAACCCAACACAGTGGACACTGAGGATGTGCCTGAGTGTGCTCTTCCCAGCAGAGAAGCCTTTGCCATGAGGGATGCTCCATCTTCCTCCCTGAGAGAGGAAAACCTTCTCCAACAGCTTTACAGAAGGCTGGGAAACCTCTTCTCACTGCATTCCTCAGCAGGGAAAATATCCATGCAGGAAAACTTTATCGTGTGTAAAACAACAGACCTCCAAATTCTGCAGGATTCATTGTGTTCCTATGTTCAAGCAAGTTCTTTAAACTTAGAGTTATTCAGCGGGCACGAAATTATGACCAGCAGGGTCAGTCTGTCAGGTCAGACACTTGCTTTGTGTATTTAAGTACATTTGCTGTCATCCCAAATGTGCTAAAAATCTTTATGTTCTCCAGTTGTGACTGCCGAAGTCTGACTAGTTAAGGAATTTTAATCTGGTGTAAATATTCCCCTATGCAGGAAATCTGGTTCTATTACTTCTAACACCAAAATCAGTATTGCATTTGAAGGAATAAATTACAAAACAAGGAAAAGTCTAGAAAGTAATTACTGTGAATATGGTAGTGAATTCTTGAGCTGCCACTTCACTGTGGGGTTTGCTTGGTTTGGTTTTGTTTTGTTTTGTTTGGTTACTTTGGGTTGTGCTTTATAAAACATGTTTATAGGCTATGTCAGCAATGTTCTTCCTCAGTTGCTGTTGCAAAGACTATTTTCCTAGTTTATCACAAAATGCCAGATTTGCTCAGCATGTAATTTAATCTTATGCTTGGAAGCATCCACATTACTTGGTTATCATGAAGTTATTCTTTAATAAAAATGTATGCTTTGTGATCTATATTTTATTAATTTGGTGAGTCAGTTTATCGATTGTTGCAGATGCCATGAATGTATAATTTGTCACAGTTATTGGTTGCCTGTCAGCAGTTCACAGCCACACAGTGTTCCTGGCTCTTGGGGCACCTTAGGAAAAAACCTCTCTTGATCTGCAAAGGAAAAGCTTTCTCCTGTAAATTATCATCAAACTTGGGTTGGTATTGGGTTTATCACGTCACAGAGTGCGTTACCCTGTATTAGCCAAACTCTGTGAATAAATTCACAACGTGGCCTGCTCAGGCAAGGGCTTTGAGCAAACACAATTTAGTGATTTTAAATGCTGGGGCTGAGGAAGAAGGAGCACAGCATCAGAAATGGGAGGTGCAGGCTTTGGGCTTTGTCACTGTTTTAGTTTGCTCTGAACTGAGGAATTATTGCAAAAACAGAAGAAAATTCTGAGTCATTTTTATCCCCTGTTCTACAGCAGATAGTTTTCTGTTGTAACATAAAGCAGTCATGAGTTTTGTTGATTGAAAAGTGTATTTTCAAGAATGAATGTTAACAAATTTGATATTTTTTAAAAGGGCTGTTTATTCCATATATTTTAGCAGGTATTTATACCCACAATTGTTTGACTTGAATAAGAAAACTTTGCTAAGAATTTCGCAGTGGTGGTACAGATGAAGCAGCTTTGCATGCTGGAGTGGAGCTGTGTGGTTGAAACATCTGCTGGTTTCGTTTTGTTATTTTTAAAGGCTGGTTCTGCATCCTGGGAGCTTGTTGAAGTCATGCACAGAGCTTGTGTGCCATGCCAAAACCAGCTCCGATTTTGGCTGGACTCGTTCTAGTGGCTTCTATCCCCTCATCTTTTCGGGTTCTCTAAAATATCAATGTCTGGTGCTTCCCCGCCATCGGTGGTGATTTGGGCAAGAGCATCCTTCCCCTCACAACAGAACAACTTCCCTGGGGGCTCCCCAAGCTTTTGGTGTCTATAATTAATGTACAGTGGGGGGAGTGCATAAAAAATCCGGGAAAAGGCCCTGCCTAAAATAACAAGGGCAGAAGGAAGTTAAAAGAGGGGAGCGAGAGAGAGGAGAGAAATAAGAAAAAACAAAAAACAAGAAAGAAAAAGGGTGGGGAAAACCAAGGCGGGGTGGGGAGGGAAAAACCAGAGGAAAAAGGGAGGAAAAGAATTAATCGCGGGTGGGGAAGGAAAAGCCAGAGGAAAAAGGGAGGAAAAGAATTAATCGCGGGGGGCGGGCGAGGAGCGCCCAGAGCCGCTCCCCGCCCCCGCCGCTCCCGGCCGCCGCCGCCTAATGAGCTGCGCTCTGATTGGCCGGGCGCCGGCGGCGGGGGGCCGCCATTGGCTGCGGCCGCGGCGCTCTCCGCCCCCATTGGTCCGCCCGCCTGCCCCGTATTTCCAGCAGCGGCGGCGGCGGTGGCGGATTCCGGTGTGGAGCCGGCGGCGGGCGGGATGCAAGGTGGGCGTGCGGGCGATGCGCGGGGCGAGGGCGGCGCGGGTGGGTGGGGGCATGGATGGATCCCTGTTCGCTCGGTGCCCGGCGCGCTGCCCCATCCCTGCGCACCGTCCTGAGCCACCATGGTTGATTCTTTCTTTCTTTTTTTTATTTTTTATATTTTTTCCAATAATTATTTTTGCACCGCACCCCCCGGCGGCCTCTGGGCGGGGGCTGCGCCAGCGCCGCGCCGGGGGCAGCGCCGGCCGCGTCCCGCCCGCTGCTCGGGGGCTGCGGCTCTTTGTGCCTGCCGGGGGCAGCGGCAGAGTTTCCCCGGGAGCGGAGGGCAGGGGATGGGATGGGATGGGATGGGATGGATCCCGGCCGGGCCGCGCTCTCCGCGGTCCCTCCGGGAGCCCCGGTCCGGAGCGGTGCGGGCCCTGCCGCCCGTCCCGGCGCTGCGCTGCCGCCAACTTGGCGGGCGCGGAGTTGGCGCTGCGGTGCCCCCGGCTGGGAAATGGAGCTTGGCGTGTGCGGAATTGCGGAAAGTCAATGGCAATCGGCTGGGGGTGTTGGCACATCCCAGAGGGAACGCCGGCATTCTTCCCATAAGTTGTTTCTGCGGATTTGCCAAATATTCAGTACCTCCCCTTCGGTTAATTGGAAATCGATGTGGTTAGGTGCGGTTATCTGAACACACTTTGGTTTGAGTTTAAAATAACAAATATGAAGTTAAATACTCTCTATTTTTATCTTGCCTTGTAAATCTCTTATACGCTTCATGGACGAATTTAGCTCTGTTATTTTGCAATATATCTCCTTTCTTTTTCATGATCTCTTTTACAACCAACTGTATTTATTGTATTTCTTCTGTATATTTAACATCTTATAAAAACCACATCCACGTTTTTAAGTTCTGAGTTTCCTGTTGGTTTTCGTGGCAAAAGTTATTTCTGACGGAGATATGTTTTCAGAGAGAGAAATCTGCTGACAGATTTTGCAACTTTTTTCTCTGTGGCATTTTTCTCTGCATAAGGCTGCAGTTAGGACTGGGTTCTGTCATTTCTGTGCCATCTAGTAGTTAGCTGGGAATTTAAATACTCTCTGAGCATCCCCAGCTGGAGATGGTACTGCAAGCTGTAGTATATTTGTACAACCATTTCTGTGATGTGTGAGAAGTGGAGAATTTGGATAGAAATAATTGATTATGGCCATTCAGCAGTCAGTGCTCGAATGGTTCTTTCAACTAAAATTGCTGCTGAACCGTTAAGGTGCCTTATATAGAATTTGGTTTAAAATCAATGGTTCTGACCGTGTAGTCAGTGAGATTTACACCTGCATGTGTGATTAACCCCTTGCTGTGCATTGCAGAGGCAGAAGGATGCTTGTGGGGCCAGCTCTGTTGCTAGGCCTAAAAACTTAATTTTTTTGTTGCTAGCCTGAAGCTGTGAGAATCAATAGAGGTTTTTACATGGAGTGATGGAAGAATTTCAGCCGGGCCCTACCCAGGAGCAGTCCCAGCCCCTCTGGGGTGAGGGAGGTGGCCAGAGGAGCTGCACTGCCCCAGACTGGAGCAGCCTCAGCTCCTGCCCGAGCACCCATGGGTGCACAAACATCCTGACTGCCAGCAGGCACCGGGACAGGGACATCCTTCTGGGAAAAAGGAAAATGACCAGCAACAGCACCTGTTGCACCACTGGTGATGTGTCATCTCCCAGGGAAAATCTGTGCACCCGCAGTTCTCTGATCACCTACCCAAATCGTCTGAAATGAGCAACACCCAGGGAGTTTAACGTGAATTTATCAGTGTGTTATAATGAGGTGCCTGTGATTACTTGAGTAGGTGACAAGGTCAGAGAGTTATGTATAAATTGTAATTATTATGATTAAATAAATGCTGTTTATACAAGTGATCTGTACTTTTAAAATGAAGCCAGCAACAGTTCAGCTATTGCTGCTTGAAAGTAGAACTACCCATGTGTACATTTCATGGCACTTTGATTTTGTTACATAATGGCATGCATAATTTTCATGCATTATATAAACTTCTTTCAGAACATCCTGAGAAAACAGACAAAATAAGGGCTAGGTCTGTGTGATACCTAGTGAGGCTTTTTTAGCCTAAGTAGCAAATTCTGGTGTCTAATGCTGTGTAAACAAAGTGCAGCCAGGCTGGCAGGCGTTGCCTGCTTGTGGTGGGAGCAGGAACATGAGAGATGATGAGAGCCCTGCAGAGCTGGGTGACCTGCACGCCTCCTGCCTGTTTGCTCACCGGGCAGGTGAGGGGAGCAGCTGAAGGCTTTCCTTTCCCTTTGGCACAGTGCTGCGTTGCTTTTTTGGTACCAGGTAGAGATCTTGTGACCCGCAGAAAACCTTGTTGTTTCTTACTCTAGATGTTGCTAAGTGTAGACTTAATATCTAAAGGAGATGTTACTAAAGAATGTGTTTTCCAAGTATGAATAGATAATAAACTTCTAATAAATTAAAAAAAGGTCAGATTAGAAAAAGTGAAAGTTAGTTGTTTTTTGGGGGTTATATTTTTTCCTAATTGTATGAATTTGCTAAACATGGATTACTGGAGGTTTGGCACCAATAATATGGATAAACCATTCATTCATTACAAAAGAGTCTCTGAATTTCTTGTTTTACCTACTTATGGGTCTGAAACAATCAAAGTTTTAGCAGGTGCTGCCCTGTTGTTTTGTAGCTGGTTTTTGTTTGCGTTTTTCCTTTTACTATGACCCTGATGGATGGAAAGAGAACATTCCCTTGGTGAAATGTGAGGGATTATTGAGTCTTCATGGTGTCAGTTTCTGTCTTATAGTGATGTGACTTATGGTAGCACTTTTCCCTGATAGCAGCAATGTTTATTTCAGAAGTGTAATTTTCATATTTAAACACATGCAGCGCTAGATTGGAAAACTTTTAACGACAATTGCATGGCATGTTTGTTTGTAAATGGTTATGTTGAATGACGGGAGAAAAATTAATTTCTACTTTTTAAAGATCTGTGATTTTTATATCTGTTATTTAACAGAGCCGTAATGTTATCACTGAGTGCTGCCAGTTGGGTATAAAGTGCAATGTGTAACATTTCCTGGTAGTAGAGTTGCTCTAAGTGGAGAAATAATTTAAGCAGTACAAGGAATTTTATAGCCCTCTTGTCACAATTAACTGTTTTGATGAAAGATGAATTTACACAACATCTGCCTTGTGGGACCGGCGCTCCCGTCGGAGCCCTCGCTTCCCGCAGCAGCAGCGGCAGCAGCAGCATCCTGCCTGGAGCTGGATGGAGGCAGGGCAGCCCGGGCTGGAGCCGGCCTGCAGGCCGGGCACCAGGAACCAGCCAGCGTGGGGCTGCTTCCCTGGGCAGCCCGGGCTGGAGCCGGCCTGCTGGCCAGGAACCAGGAGCCAGCCAGTGTGGGGCTGCTTCCCTGGGCAGCCCGGGCTGGAGCCGGCCTGCAGGCCGGGAACCAGGGACCAGCCAGTGTGGGGCTGCTTCCCTGGGCAGCCCGGGCTGGAGCCGGCCTGCAGGCCGGGAACCAGGAACCAGGAACCAGCCAGTGTGGGGCTGCTTCCCTGGGCAGCATGGGCTGGAGCCTGCCTGCAGGCCGGGCACCAGGAACCAGCCAGTGTGGGGCTGCTTCCCTGGGCAGCCCGGGCTGGAGCCTGCCTGCTGGCCGGGAACCAGGAGCCAGCCAGTGTGGGGCTGCTTCCCTGGGCAGCCTGGGCAGCACGGGCTGGAGCCGGCCTGCAGGCCGGGCACCAGGAACCAGCCAGCGTGGGGTGATTCCCTGCCCGCATCTCCCCGGGCAGCCTGGGCAGGAAATGCCGCTGCTGCTGCCAGGGCAGCTCCCTGGTGAAATAAACAGGGCCAGGAGACTTCTTCTCCTTTATAATGCCTTTATTAAAAGTGATCAGCTCAGGCTTGGGCGGCTCGGCAGGGCTGCAGTCCCCGTCGCGTCTCCCAGGGCGACTCAGAGGAGGAGGATATGCGCAGCTCCGTCCACTAGGGGCAGAGCCGGGGATCCAGTCCTCATGGGAGCCTTAGGGCGTGAGGTCCCCGTCAGATGTTACGTTGTCAGTGCGGTCCCCCTCAGTCTCGGCGCTGGGGACGACTCCCATGGTCAGGGCGAGAGGGGCTCCGCATCTCTGCAGGCTCAGCACTTGGCTCCTCACATCCAGACATCACCTTAGTCTCTCAACTCTTATTTGGCTCGTTGTTTTTGGGGTTTTCTCGTTGCATTTCGAGTCAGGGTCCCACAAAGCATTCTGGACTTTGGAGTCACTTTGCATAACCCCCCCCACCCTCTCAGGTGTCTTCCCTATGCTGTAAGAGAGCACAGCCTCGGGGAAGGGTCCACCGCGCCCAGCCAGGCTTTTTACTAATACAAAAGAAGGAGATAAGCCTTAACGACTCGGTATTACAATAACAAAGCACTAAGAATCCTGGCAGCGCCTGAGACCTGGCTGCCCCCCTGCAACTCTTTCTCACAAAAAAAATTAACTGAATTTTTGTTCATAACACCTGGCCTGCAGCCCCTGTCAGCCCCCAGCTCCTGGGCAAAACACTCGCTGTGTGTGTGGGGCCTGGCGGTGGGGCGTGCTTTGGGGCCGGGCACACAGTGCTGGAATTGATCCTGGAGGGAACAGCGCTCTCTGCCCTGAAGCTGCACATGAGGACTTGCAGTGGGATGGGGAATCCAGCTGGACCAAGCAATGGGAAGTCTCCTTGAGACCCTTCTGCTCTGCATCCCTGTAGTGGTCACTCCCTTACCAGAGGGGAAGAGCTGGCATTTTGTGGTCACTCCTATCAAATCTGGCTCTTCATAGTCATATTTTCCTGCACCGTGGGATGGAGGGTGCCTCTTGTCACTGCGGGCTAAGCTCAGAAATGGTCATTAATGCTTGCCTGCTACAATTTTTGTGTGCATCCTAGGAAAGGCAAGTCCACAGGAGGGTAGAGTAGCTCCAGGATCACTGCTGCTCCTGCTTGGTAAGGGCTGGCTTGGGAGGAGACATCAGGATGTGCTTTTGGAAAGATGCAGTTCCTGTCATGGACCAACTGAGGGCACAAAGAAGAATGGGCACAGAGATGAGAGACTGTGGGAAAATGTTGCAAATAATTCTGTAGCACTTCTCCCCCTTTTCATACATGGCCTGTATTGACTAGTAACCATTCCAGGCTGCTGCTACCCCTCAGGAAAGAAGCTGTGCAAAGGTGAGGTCCCAGCCTGGCACAGCACGATGGGCAGTATTCAGTACACAGAAATGGCCCTGAAACATTGACCCTAAGTGCTGTTGGCACAACATCCTGCACATTTCGAGGCGCCATATTAACAAATGAGTCCTCAAACTAGAGGTTGTACAACTTGGGGAGTCTGGTGTGTTCTCTTGGGCTGTGTAAGAGATCTCAGTGCTCAATGCTATTTTTGCTGTCATTCAGGGCAGAATAATTGAGGTCGCTCATCAAGCAAGCTGTGGTGTTGGGAAGGCAGCAGCACAATGTGCCGTGTGCTACCTTTGCATCCATGGTTTAGGAGATGGAGTAAAAATAGTTCCAAGTGTCATATCTTGGTGAGACCATCCAGCAAAACCTCCTGATTCTTGCACAGATATTTAGTTCAGCCTTCTGCTGCTACCTGACTATTTGCTTCTAATTGATCTCTTAATCAATAATTACAAATTATTACAATTGCTCGGTCAGAGTGAAAAATTATGTGTAACAGGTTGCTGTTCTAGTGGAGATCAATCATGTTACCTTAGAGCTAGTTTAATGTGGTGAAGGAAAGAGCCAGGACTAGTTAATTGTCTCTTCTTTGGGTTATCCTTCTATAAAATGGGGATCATCATCATTATAAAAGGTGCTTTAGGACTCACTAAATATCTTTGAAGCACTTAGGAATCATAGTTAAAAAAAATAATTGCCTAGTGAATTGTCTACTTAATAAAATGTAAAAATAAAAGATGTAGAATATATTAGGATTCATAATAATTTTAATAGATGTATGTAGTTTATTTACCTTCTCAATGAGAACTAACAACCATTGAAAGCAAATAGGTCTTTAGGAAAACTATAGTGGCAAAATGAGATTATTTAAATTAAGGTTTCCAGTTCACTAGCTTAAATTACTTTTACATTTATGATTTAGGCTCTGATTTAAATCATACTTTGTACTGTTAGTGTTTAAAATTTATCATCAACATTGAAGCTGTGAACACAAAAGACGTTTTTGGCAAGATTTGTGGAATGCAATGTCAATATATTTCTCTGGAATACCAAAAATTTAGAAAACAAAAACTTTCCCTTGACACTTATGACTTTTGATATATGGGGGGGAAAAAGAAAACCCTTAAAAAGACAAGCTGCAAATGGTTGTTTTTAGTGAACACACCAATGGGTGCCTGTTCCAATGGCCTGGAAGGGCCAAGGGCTGGGTGGAGGTGCTGCAGCCACTGGCTCTGTGGTCATTGGTCTTTGTAGAAGGGAAGGAATATTTACAAAGACTTTCTTGAATAAATAACATCAATCCCTTCATCAAATATGAAAGGACTGGTAATGCTTGCTGTTGTTTTTGTTGATTAAGAGAAGTACCAAGGAAAATTGTTTTGCATTACCAGCAGAAATACTGCCGAGTGGAAAGGACTTCCTAGAGCTCTTTATTCATTTATTGTTCTGCTGAGCAATTAGAGGAACAAAATCTCTTTACATCTTTCTTACACTCGACAGATTGGCATTTGTTTTTCTGTCTGTTTAAGAGAGAAAACAACCAACAAGCTGAGATTTTCTTCGGTAAGGGAGGAAGTTTAGAGCAGAAGTTTCCAGAATTTGTGACTCTGGTGTGAGCACAGCTGGGAACACCCAGAGAAGGTGTGGGAAGGCTGCAGGAGGCAGTGCCAGGCTGTGAATCCTCAGCAGCACCTGTGGCTCCCAGCAGTAATGATGCTTTAAATTGGGATTTGCATTTGTATCTTTGAGGAGTGAATACCAGATTGCATTTGTAGTTTTGTACCTTCCTTTTTTCATTCTTCCTCAGAATATTTTAGAATAGAATAACCTCTGAGTTGTTACTGTGGTTTATTGGCACCACAATAATTTTGAAATCCAAGTTCAATAATCATATTTCCTACCCTCTCAAAAAAAAATAAAAAGGGAAGAAATCCATTATTTGCTGATTTGTTCAAAATGTTGTTTGGCTCGTTTTGTGTGTACCCACTTAAGTGACCAGAATGTCAATGGAGGCTTTGTTTAAATGTTTTTCTTTATTTTTTTCCTTCCAAACCCACCCACACATACACCTGTTCAGCTAAGTCTTTTGGGCCAGATATCAGTTTATTTAGTTGGGCTTTATGGATTTTTTCCCTCCTGCTCCATTCAGTTAACTGCTTGCTGTCAGTTCTGGCACATCCCCTTGTTTTCTGTAAGTTGCCCATGGAAAAAAGGCTGGTTTCCAAAGGCAAAGAGGTAATCTGGCTGGGAGTTGGATTAACTGTTGCAGTAGCTCATGATAAACATCTGTTGCAATGCTCCCAGATGAGAACATTGCTTTCAAAACTATTTACTGCACATTTTGAACTGCTCACTTTACTTGGAGTTTTATTTTTTTCCCCCTCCAATTACTAAATTCTTTTGAAAGGACATAAATCCATAGAGTCCATCTCGGAGCCTGTGTTTATTTAATGATACAGAGAAGGAAATGGGGTTGTTGAGTTCCTGTGCAGTGCTGGAGCCCCTGAATATCTCAGACTGGAGCACAGAGGTGAGTGCATTCCTTAATGCAGTGAAGTGCAGAGCAGCCCTGGTTGTGTCCGTGCTCTCCCAGGGCTGCAGCCCTCTGGATGCTCCCTTTGCTCTGCATTTGGCAAGATGAGGCTGCTGGGGAGTGCAGTTTGACTTGGATGTGGCTGGGAGGGTTTGGCCAACTGGGATTGGGACTTTGCCATTGAGGAAACCTTCTGCTGTTTGTTTGGAATGTTTTTAAAAGTTTGTTTCTTTGTTTTATACATTTTTAAAAAAAAGTTTTGAATTGTAGATTGAATGGATGAAATGATGACAGTTTGTGCTGCAGCTGGGTTTTGCAGTTAGGGCTGCCAGCAGCCGCTCACTCTGCAGCTGAGGATCAGCAAACACAGCAAGCTTTGCTAGGTTTTCCCAAAACATCGACAGCCTTCTCCCCCACCCCACCCAAACCACAAAACCAAACCATTCTTGGTGTCTCTGGGAAAAGAACGTTGGAAAACACTATGGAGCACCTCAAATGGTGAGTGCTTTCCAACAAATCGTTTCTCTTTCTTATGTTAATAAGGATGATGCTCTTAACTTAATCATGTTCAAAGTAGTTTCACCCATATTTCTCAGAAGCTGGAAAGTATTTGGTGCTGAATTTCATATCTAAGTGTTTCCTATCACAATCAAAGAAATCATCTGGGTACTTTGCATTTGTGTTAATCTTTACCAGAATTAACTCTCTTTGCATAACAGTCTAACAAACATGGACAAGGAAAGGGGATTTCCAAATACCAAAGCTACTTGTGGCAAAATACAAGAGTCTGTAACTTTATTTCTTGCTGATTTTCTTAGGTCTGGCAGAACCCATGTTGTTTCAGCAATAAATCTGTAAGAACAGCTGTTGTGATTCAGAGCAAGCACTTACAGTTCAATATCCTGTCTCTGATGGTGATCAGCAGGTATCTAGGGAAGCATACAAGAGCAGTGATAAAGTGGTGGAATCTAAGGTGAGGTTTCTTAGTTTACCAGTTTTATGGTGGCATCAGGATTTTCAGATTCTGCTTTCTAATCATAATGCTGAAATGACAGGTGTGAGACACTTAACAGCCTCAGCTTTCTCTTAAAGACTCTGGTGGTGATAGGATGATAAAAAAAGGAGAAAACCCTGAAAAACAATGGATAGTATGTAAAAGAGAGAGAGAAATAATGGGATAGGCTGGGAAAAGGGGAAAAAAGGGACTATAATTACAGAATAGTGTAAAGAAATGGCAAAAAAAGGTGGCTTGCTGCCCTCCTGCACTGGGGCTTACAAATGCCTTGTCCTGGTGGGCTCAGCCATCGCCTGCATCACATCATTGGGGCATGGGGGAGAGAGGCAAAACCAGGACACAGAAATAGTTGGCCTGAGCCTGGTTCAAGGCAAGCAAGACAGCAGAGGGCAGACAAATTAAGTGTGGGAGAAGAAACACGTGGGAAAGGGGAGCGTGGTGATGGGAGTGTCCAAGAAACCTGTAGAAACTGAATTATTCTCTGTCTCCAAATATCTGTCCATTCAAATTGATGAATAAGAAATGTTGTCTGTGTAGAAAATTTGTTTTGCAGGTTTGTACTGACACCCTTGGAGCATTGCTGTATTTTTCCCAGGCTTCAAGACACCCAGGTTTTATTTTTAGTGCTGTGAACCTGTTCCAGCTTGCTGCAGTCATTACTACTAAGACCATCGAAATAGCAACTCAAAAAAGCTATTAAAGCAATGTAAATAGTAATAAATTGTTTTGGCTTTGTGTGGATTAAAAGGTACACTTAGGAGGGACTTGGTTTTGGGTCAGGTTTTTTAATGCTCTAGAGCAAAAGCGTGACAAGCCTTGCTTACATCACTGCTGAGCAGAGGTGATGCTGCTGCACTTTAAATAAAAGGCATGAGGGCGTTGTGACTGGGATATTCACTGGAACAGTCGCTTAAAAGGAGATTTTTAAGGGAAGCTTTTACAAAGGTGTGTGGAAAGCTGTTATTGACTATCTAAAGCAAATTCAAGAATAATATCCAGGAGGTGTTGCAGTGGGCGAGGAGGTGTTAAAGCAAAGTGCTCTCCAAAATAAGTCACGCTGCAAGCTAGGATCAAACCTGACAAATCCAGGGTTTATTGTATGTAGCAGCATGAAGAGAAGAGGATGCATTTGAGTACAAAAGGGCAAAACCCATCCTGAATTTGAGCACAGTTCACATAATCCTGTGAGCAAGGAGGGGAGTTGGTACACCCAGCAAAAGGGGCTGCTGGTGGTACCTGACAGAAGGGACAGCTTCATCTGTGGGTGCAGACCAGGCAGAGGAGATTGATCAGCTCACAGACAAGGTGGGTACAAGATTAAATAAAACCCCATACTGCTCTTTAATGAGTTGATATTTTCATAATTAAATGAATAATTAATTAATAATTAAATAAATTAACAATAGTGGTAGTATTGTGTGTATATGATATTAGAACAGAGTTTCCCATAATTAAAGGAAAATAGTGCAGGAGCAGCTTCACCAGTATGGGAACGGGAGGGACCAAGAGTCTGTGATTCAGGATTCAGCTTCATTTACCTTTTTAAGAGGATTGTAGGAAATGGATCTTTTCTCAGTTCCCAAGAACTGAAGAAGCTTTTCCCAGCCTCATTCTCAGATCCAAGGAGTCTGGGGCTGGTTTTCTCCATTATCTGCTGTGGAAGATGCTTTCATTTGCACCCTGTTACTGTTGTAGCTGTGGACAGGAGAACCACAGGAGTGAATTGTGCTTTCTCTTTTTGCCAGAGAATTTCACCTTTTCCACTGATTATCCATGCTCCTGAAGAACCTGAGTATTCATTTGCTTTCTGTTAGCAAATACTTTTAAATGCAACTTCCACAGTTACTACTCTCAGTAGGAAAATAGGAGCTCTAACAAGGCATATATAAAATAAAATTTTCCAAAATCTAATAATCTGGGTTATGCTTGTTGCCCTTACTATGCAGCTTTTTCTTAAAAGGTTTATAAAGGTAAGATGTCAACACTGACTTTTGCCTCCCATTGCAGCAATGTTTCTTGTGTGTTTTAGATGCTGTATAACCACCTTAGAATAAACAAACATTCTCCAGCATCAGCCTGGATGCATTTTTACAGCACACTCAGGAATTTTTTATGGATGGTTTTGTATTTTCTCTTCTGTTACATACCTCCAGGTGTGCCTACCAAATCCTTTCTAAGCATCCCAATGATTTCATTGGCATGCACAAAGAGATGTCTCCGTTATGTACTGAACATAAAAAAGAATTTACTATTGAATTTCAGCCTTCACTTAAAAATGTTTGGTTGTCCTATATCCGTACAGGATTGACTTAACTTTCTAAAGGAGATTCCTCAGAATCAGGAAGGAATCTGATGGCACATTTGCACATCAGTTTACAGTGACTTTTTTACACTCAGATTTTATTTGACTTGTGTAATTCTGTTGTGGTTTCTTTAGTAAACAGAAGTAGCCTTACAGCTCTGTTTCACAAATGCCTCATTATGCTGAGCTGTTAATAGTTCTGTTAGTATTGTTAAAGTATTAACAGAAGAATAATAATTGCTCTGCTGTAATTGTATTGAGGCTAAAAAAGCATTCTCATAGAATATTAATGAGAGCCTGTTTCGAGGTATGAATTACTGTTCTTAGGACAGAAAATAAACAAAAAGAAAGTACTATCCTGGAAGAACATAATAATAAAAATCAATTTGGCTTCGCTTTAGTCTTGAACTCCCTTGCTCCTCCTCTGCTGCCCCCGTCTGTGTTTCCTGAAGGTCCCATGGATCTGCTCTGCACCATATGTGCTCTGGTGCCTCGGCATCACAGGGGGCTGGGAGACTTTGAACAATGAATTTTCTTTTTTTTCTGTTTATCTCAGCCTTAAATTACTTTAACCTTATTTAGTCTTAAAAACTGTGACTGTGGAGCTAATATTTTATGCAGCATTGAGAGGAACTGGAAGTGCTTTTCATTGCCATGCAAAATGCAGCTGGGGAATAGCGCAGAATTAACGACAGGGACTTGTGCTCTTGAGAGTGTGAGCAGTAGTTTATTTTCATTTCTGTCATTAAATATCTTATTACCATCTATTTGTTTTTTCTTTCCTCTCCCCTGCAGTGCAAAAAAGAAAAAAAAGAGAGTGATTACTAGAAGGTAGGAATTGTACAAATGCTGGAAAATACCTTAAATCAGCGACCTTCAGCTGACCTCTGCCACTGCTGTGTGAGCCCAGCCTGGTATTTCTTTTCATAGCTAAGTTAGGACCTCTGCCATCTTTTCCTTTTATCAAATCTTACTCAATTTCATATCAGGTTTCTGATTTAAAAGCAAAATCCAAATATAGGAACAATTAAAAGAATGATCTCTTGTAAATCTGAAGAGGGTGTATCAAGACGTAATAGAACACGAGTGTTTCCTGGGACTTGCTTGACCATTAAAAATTTGCAGTTTATGTTGCATAATACAATTTTCTGACTGTTTTTGGTAGCAGTTATTTGTAAGTAGGCAAATGAGCTGCCGTTGCAACACTTGGCTTTTTCCAGACCCATTGACCTGTATGAAAAAGACAGTGCAAACTTTAGCTTATTGTTTGTTTTCTGAGATTTGAAAGGGGCTTCAGTTTATATTCTAAAGCATGTAATTTCTTTTTTCAGTCTCATGTACCAGCTCCTTGTCATCCTTCATTCTCCCTTGTCTGACATCAGTTTCTCTCTTGTCCATTTAAAACTGAAACTTGAAAAACTGCAGTTTTATACTTTATATTATTCTTCTACCCCGGAGCTGTTTTTAGTGTCTTTATTGCAAGTAGACAGATGGTGATATTTGGTTTCCTGTCAGTTTTAATGAATATAGATAGGAGTGATAAGAACATTTGCTTCGTTTAGCAAACTTCCTTTTCTGGCTTTTAATTAATGAAGTGCTCGCTGGTGTGCCGCTGCCTTTGTATGTGCTACAGTAAAATCTTTTATACAACCCAACTCATAGTGTCGGCTAATGAAGAAAAAGAGCATGAAAATAACTTTTTTCTCCCAAGATCCTTTAAAGTTTATTTACCCAGGCTTGGAACACTGCAGGCATCAGCCATGGAACTGCTCGGACGAGCTGCTGTAGCAGCATCCTTTGTTGCAGCAGATTTTGGTAATATTTTGTTTTATACCAAGAACCCAAAGGAAGTGGTCTGTGTTTGGTGTTCACTTAACCTTGGGTGAGGTTCAACTCAGTCTGGGAGCAATGTGTTTCTCATGCAATTTCTTAAATAAAATATGGTCCAGAGCAGAAATTTGGTAAAATTAAAAAAAAAAAAACAAAACAAAACAAACAACCTTTGCTTTGCAATCTTTTCTTCCCCCTGCAGTTTGTCCTGCCTTGGAGAGAACCAAAACATTAATATTAAACATTGACTTTTTTTTTTTTTTCCAATAGTTTGATTTCTGTGTTAGCTTAGCACAGGCATTATTTTAGATTCTTGTAAACTATTTTAGAGTCCATTATTTTTAAGATCTTTCTCCAGTGTTTAACACTAAGAGGTTTTCCTTTCTTTTTGTGTATATTGGTGTTTTAATACAGAGGGATGATCACTCCTTGTAGGTGAAGTTGTTGAAATAATTTCTGCTTTGCCATAACAGTTTGAGTTCTTTAATGGTGAAAGTAACCCTTTCTGTGTGTGTGAAACATTGCAGTGGGTAAAGTCTGAATCCTGGCTGTGGATTTAAAATCTCTGCTTCAGCTGTGTAGCTCTAACAGTTCAAGGTCTCACTAGATGGAGGGGAGTGGAGTGAAGGACCAGAAGGTGATCTTTGGGAACATTATTTTCTGAAGAATCTGATTATTGCTAATTCTGATTTTAAACCTGTTGTGTCTTAATATTCCTGTTTCCTGAGTTAAAAAATGGACTAGATTTTGTACTTTTTTGGGGACTTTTGTTTTGCTGTAGCCTTATAAGGGTAAGATTTGGTTCCCTGGTGGAAATCTGTTCGGAGGAAAAAAAACTTGGTTTATTTTAGCAGAGCTGTTTTAAAATACTCCAACAAGCCTGGCAGGAGGCAGAAATAGTTGTTATTTTATATTATTTCTTAGGCCTTTCTGAAAACGTCACAAAGTGCAAACCCTGTTCCTATGGAAAGCTCTTCTCCCAGTGCAAGATTCCTCCATTGTAAATGAGTTAAAACCAAACAAGTTGTTTTCTCTGATGCATTTGGTGGAGGCAAATAATCAGGTGTGTGTAGTACATGTATTGCATGGATGGTATCAGCTCTGCAAACTAACAGTGACTGAGGTTTTGAGTGCATCCTTCCTGCCTTCCCAGAGGTCACACGTAAGGGAACAAACCCATGGAAGGACATCTCAAGAGCAGCTTATATTCAAATAAATCCTCACTTTCTGTGCCTGCATTCCCTGTCGGTGGGTTTGCAGTTCTGGTGGCTGTGTTGGTTTGAGGTGGGTGATGAGGAGGGATGTGTGAGCCAGTCCAGGGGAGCGGGGATCTCTGTGGGCAGCTCCAGCTCGGTGTGTTCTGCTGCAGGCCCTGAGCACAGACACATCCAGTCCAGGGATCTCTGTGGGCAGCTCCAGCTTGGTGTCTCCTGCTTCAGAGCACAGACACATCCAGTTCAGGGATCTCTGTGGGCAGCTCCAGCTCGGTGTCTCCTGCTTCAGGCCCTGAGCACAGACACATCCAGTTCAGGGGAATGGGGATCTCTGTGGGCAGCTCCAGCTCGGTGTGTTCTGCTTCAGGCCCTGAGCACAGACACATCCAGTCCAGGGGAGCGGGGATCTCTGTGGGCAGCTCCAGCTCAGACCTGAGCACAGACACATCCAGTTCAGGGATCTCTGTGGGCAGCCCCAGCTCAGACCTGAGCACAGACACATCCAGTCCAGGGATCTCTGTGGGCAGCCCCAGCTCGGTGTGTTCTGCTTCAGGCCCTGAGCACAGACACATCCAGTTCAGGATGTTGTCTCTGTGGGCAGCCCCAGCTCGGTGTGTTCTGCTTCAGGCCCTGAGCACAGCTCACCTTCTGTGGGAGCAGCCCAGGCATGCTCATGTGCTCTGGTTCTACCATGAGGGTCCTTTCTTCTGAACCACAAATCAGCCCTGCTTCAGACAGCAGTGCACAGTACCAGGGCCGGTTTTAAGCTATTTAAGCTATTTTCTGTGCAGAAATAAATGTAAGCAGAAAATGCATGGTGGTGCCTCCTAATGTGCAGGCAAGAACATTTGAACGTTGTTAGTTGCAATGTTAAGGTTGTGCTTTCATCTCTTTCTGGTTCCTTGCCATCCTTCAGGAAACAGAACTGCGTGTCTTCTCTGTTATAGTAAAAGAATGCTTTCTGATGCCTCTGAGCTGGTGTTCCTTGCTGTATTTGACATAGGTATTTGTGAATTTTATATGAAATACACGCTTGAATTAATGGGAAAAATGCACACATTTAATTCAGACTGAATAAAACCTTCTCCCTCTGGAAAAAGCCCATAGCCTGTATGTGTGGGGTTTATTTTTTCTTTAGCATTTGCTTCTTATTCTCCAAATAATTGTAGTTGCATGTTCTCCTTTTCAATATTTGCCAAAATCTCCAGCAGTTCTTATTCTCTCATATCTCGTTCAGTCATGAGCCAGAAGGAAGGAAAGTCATCTGGAAAAGAAAACCCACAGGGCTTCATTCCCTTCCCACGCCCCATCATTTTCTCTCCACATATTTGAAGATGTGAAGCAGTTTAGATCAGCATTCTCCATCGTTCCTTTTTCCTAACCCAATTCCTCTTCTTGCAGAGAGAAACAAAAGGAAGATACAGAAGAGAAGTTGAAGAAGAAAGGAAAGACAGAGGAAAAAATAGTGGAGAAAATCAGAACAGAGTTGGCTTTTCTAAAAGGAGTTGTCCAGGAAGCAAAATGAGCAGCTTCCCTCCTTATTGTTTTTCCTGTTTTTAGCCCATCCCAGATACTGCAATTCTGAGATAAGTGGGTCAGGCAAAAGGACATAATTAATAGTGGTTTCACAGTTGCTGTGGGTACAGGAGAGCATAGTGGGAAGAATGGATTCAAGGAGATGTTGGCAGGCTCTCAGTGGAAAGCTCCCAGCTGAGCCCCAGGTTGCCATGCCCATCTTGTGCCATCAGCCTGTGGGCTGTGCCAGCCAGGTGGGAGCTGGATCAGAGTGGGAATGGAGCAGATGGATGCTCCACTGGGTGCTCTGGTGGATGGAGTGCAGCACATCTTAAGTACCCTGAATTTAGTATGGGACAGGATGCGTTTGTGAGAGCAGCTGGGGAAAGGATGGATCAGCCTTTGGGAAGCATTGTGGGGAGACAAAGAGCTCAGCACCCTGACCAGGGGGCATAATGGAACAGAATTTTTTTCTGTCAGATATTCTGAGTTTATTACTAAGGAACATTTCTTGTTTCCCACATCACCTCCAGTTTCTGTTACCTTGCAGTGCTTTGTTTCCTCTGGTTGGTGATCATGCAGCATCAGCAGGGCTTGTGTGGGATGTGCTGCACATGGTCCAAGGACAGCATTCTGTGCATTTCTAAGAGATTACCTTGGGTTTAACCTCTGGAGATAAGGAGAGAGCACATGCAGCAAGTTACAGTCTGAGGGTGCTGCTGCAGAGAAACTGCTTCAGACAGATGTAGTGGCATTGCTGTCATGGGAGATGCAAGGACAAACCACTTGTGTTGTTCAAATCTGCTTTCTGCAAAGTTTAATTTGATCTGCTTTTCTTTTCCTGATGGAGCCAAGTTGCTGTGCCCTGGTCAGGGGATGGTGCCATGATTTTGGATGCTCTTAAAGCCCTGATGGGTCTTTATGAATTCTGGTGCCCCATCTGCTCTAGGACAGGAGGAACCCCTTGGATTAACATTCCCAGCAGTCTCTGTGCTTGGATTACACATGCCCAACATCACCTGCTTGTGCTGCCACCAGAGCCTGCAAGAAAAGCTTTTCTCTTGAGGAGGAAATGCCTGAACAGGAGATTTTTACATCCCTATGACACATTCCACTCAGCCACTTTGGAAATGTAGCTGGGAGCAGCATGTCCTGGCTGCTCATAAAGATTCTCTTCATCCAGCTGTGGCCTGTCAGGGCCAGCTGTTGGGACATCACTGACCTGCATCCCTTGCTGCAGATGAGTTTGTGAGGTTGGACACTGCTTGCAGAAGAAGGGCAATGCCTGGGACGGGCTGTCCCTGATGGAGAGGGGAGTGCAGCACCTTGGCAAGATGATCTTATTTCTGTGCCTCCAGAAAAACAGTAAATTCATGCTTTCAGGTCTGTAAAAGTGCTTGTGGGTACCAACACATTGCAGAATAGTTGATTGTGTGCATCTCGTGGTTTCAGCTCTTGAATGCAGAGGATGAAGCAAAAGCATCTTAGGGGTTGGATTTTTATTTTAGATCAAGTCTGTGTTTCAGATTTTAGGACATATTTTGGGGTCTGAACTTTATGGTATTGAACCTTTGTCCTTTTTGTGAAAATAAAAAGACTCTTCTCTCTGTGGTTATGTCTATGTTATTTTGGTTAAATCAGTTGAGATCTTTATTCACATGATTTTAAATGTTTTGGGATTGTTGCTAAAAAAGTCAACCCAACTTTCTGAAGGATTTTGAAGGAAAAAAAATAATTTTTCTGGAAGCAGTGGCTCAGTCATCAGCAGGTCTGTTCTGAGAATGAGTTTGTACAGCCCACACAGGGGCACATTTGATTGTTGGATAGACATCAGTAACTGGTATTTTTCTTCACAAAAAACCCTTTTGCTTAATACTAAAGATCTATGTAGTCCATTTTTTCAAAAAGAGCATCTGAAAAACTGCTTTAGAAATGTTAGTTATTATCAAACACAAACTTTGGAACATTTTAATTTTCCTAAATTACGGTATCAGCGCAAAGACAATAAATTGGAACTGAAGGATGCTTTCCAGTTTCTCCAAGCTTTAGACAAAACATTTGTGCATCTGTATCTTTTTTATGTATGTTGAAAGTGCCATATGGAGAGGTCACTGTGTATTTCAACTGGCAGATGAAATAGGCTAGGAGTAGGAAGCAACTCTAAACCGAAGGGTTTTTCAGCAAAGGAAAAGCCCCAGATTTGCTTTTGTCCTGTGGTGGACATTTATACTGTTGACTAATAATTATGATTTGTTGTATTCTAACAAAGAGACATCAGTGGGCGATTTTTTGTGAAGGGAAAAAAGATGACATATGTAGGAATAATGCCTCTATAAAAGGCAGAAAGCTTGAAGCAAATACAGTGAGCTGGAAAATGGTGATCTGTATCCTTAGTCAACAAAATGTAGGTGAGCAACTGCAATTCCATCTTTTACACACAAATGGGGGAAAAACCCCTTCAGTTGTGCCTGAGTCGCCAAAGCCAGTTAAATGCAGGGGCTTAAACAGAGATGATGAAAAGAATAAGGGAAGAAAATACCAAGTATTTGGTGAAAGCCTGGTGGGGGAATGTGGTTATCAAAAAGGGAAAAAGTGTGGTAGATGACTTCATGGTCATAAGAAGATGCTGTTCCTCCTCAGTTTTGTCACTTGCAGAGCAGAAGCAGCACAAGTGAGATCTGTGCAAAAGGGCTCAGGAGGAGTGAGGACAAGTTTCTGTTGGTGCTCTGCTGTGAGGCAATGGCCCGATGGCATTTTCTGCTGAGGGGAAAATTATCCATGGCTGAGGTCTGCAGGGAGGATGGAGAGCAAGGTGATGGTTCTGCTTTGGTCTTTAACAATGCACGCTCTGCACCTTTGCAAAATTTAATATTCGTTTTGTCATGGAGAAACCCGGAGTGTGAGCTGTCACCGCAAGAGCGATGGAGCTTGCTGAGATCAGGGAGCAGGATCTGACCTGGGTGGGTGCTGCAGGACCAGGGCTCGTTTCTGGGAAGGACAGGCATGCCAGAAAATAGAGCTGGAGGTGATGGCAGCCTTGGGAAGGTCAGAGCTGCAAAACACCAGAATGGTTAACACTGGGAAGGACGAGACTGTTCTGGATGCGTGGGGTGAGCAGGAGTTGAGCCCTGACCACAGCTGGCCAAGCAGAGGTGGTGAAAACTGGAATAAAGGGCTGGAAATGGAAGTATTTTCTTCCTTAAAAAGGATTTCTCCTTCATGTTTTTAGACCTCTAATGGATTCTTGGTTTGAGAATAATTGTGGTTATTTTCCTGTTCTTTTTCTCCCTCTTGTTCCGGCCAAAAATAGAATTTTATGTAACAATCAAAGACACAAAGTTTATTTCTTGAAGGAGATGTTTAATGCTAACACGTCAGGACAGTGTTTTGGTTTTGTTTCTGTTCCATTCCTCCAACCAGGAGAAATCACATGAAATTTATCATTAAATCAGGAGCACAAAAGGTTTTCTCAGCAGAGCATGGTGTCAGTACTTTGACTTAAAAGCAGTTGTGCAATTCCACGCTGTATTTCTCCTCTTGCAATCCACTTGTCACAGTATGTTGTTCCCATTATGAGCTCATGCTTCAGGAAATTGTGCCACTTTTTTTTAATTTTAATTTTTTTTTTATCACAGGATTTTCAAAGTGAGTATATCTGCTCCCTGTAATTTCAAAGCAGAGAAAGAGACTTCCTAGGGCATGTTCTAGCCTTTCTATTTCTGTAACAAAGATCTGCAACTTGGTGGTAGAAGACAAATGATTCATTTTGTCAGGAAAATACCACTTTTCTAAGTGGTTGTCAGGGCATGTCTGAAGCAAACACAGAAAGATTAAAAGCAATCATCTTATGTAAACGTTCAGCAGGACTCCAGGAAGGAGATAAGGAATCAACAGTCAAGAAATTTTGGATGGGTTGCAATAAATATCTTGTCCTATATATTTCCATAGTGCTGTGGGCTTGCAAATTGTGGGGCCAATTGCAAGGGAATACTGAATGTTGTTTTATATGGGATTTGGATACCAATAAACAGATTTCTGCCTGGGTTTTGTTGCTTAAAGAAGTATTGAGTAAATGTAATGTAATTTTTTTAAGCAAACCAGGTTGCAGTGAGAGGAAATATTACTTAAAACTCCAAGTGATTTCAGGAACAGTGGAACTGCCATGGAAAGTCACTCAAGATTTATCAGCAATATATTTTGATGAATAAAATATGTGTGTTGCTTTATACTTTCATCATGAATCAGGAAAACCCATGCAAGGGGCACAGGAAGAGCAACTCTATTTTACATCTTGTCCATTTTTCCCTTTTTAGTTTGGCTCTGTGCCCTTCTAGTAAAACACTGTGTTTCTATAAATTCACATTATATACATTTGCATCACATTTATTTATATGTAAATTATATCAAGAGATATGAAATGCCCTTGGAATTATTCGTTCTTCATGCCAAGATGTGTCCATGATAGGCTGTAGACAGTTTTTCAGAGATATATTAGATGTACTTTCATGAGCCTTTTCCCCTCAGCTTTGGTGCTTTTCCAGAAAGAAGCCATTGCCTCTTTTATCCATTTTTGAGATGAAGATGTCAAGCCCTATAGAGGAATTCAGCATTTTTTGCCCAACTCCTCATTTTGTTTAAGGTCTGTTTGCAAATCTGCTTTTGTCTTGATCCAACCAGATCTCATGGTGGCCTATCAGGAGTTTGAAACCTTCTTCATCCTGTTCAATGCCAGCACTTTTTGAGTGCTTCAAGGAATCCACACTGGTTTATTTAGTCATTGTAAATGGCTTTGCAACTCTTGAATTTATAGTTCAAGTTCCCTAAGTTATCTTGAATGGCTTTGCAACTCTTGACTGTTTTCATCACTGGCTGTTCATAAATCTTGACCTCAGCTTGGGTTTGGTCCTCTAGTGACTTGTGTTGCAGCATCATTCCATCACTGGTGCTGCTGCAGCTTCACAGCATTCCCTGCACTTCTTGAGCAGTACATTTATTTCCCAAATCATTAGGAAGTAGCATTGTACAAATTGCGTTTTGGAGCCCTGTTTTGAGAAGGAGGTTGGGTTGGACCGGATGATCTTGTTCTTCAGATTTTATGCTGAGGTTTTCTCTTAATCCTTTGTTGGCTGTTTCTCCTGGCCAGGTTATTGCTGTTCCACTGCTTCTCCGTGGTGGTGCGAGGATCCAAAGCCACTCTTGGTATTCAGCATTGACAATGAGTTTGGTAGAGTGGCATTTGTTTATTAATCACTCTCAGTGTTCACTGTGCCCTGGTTATTTATCAGAGCCTTGCCTGAAAGCAGGGTGTCGGTTTTCGGCTGTTTGGAGGGCCTGGAAAGGCCCGGAGTGGCCTTGGGGCAGCCCGCGTATCAAAGGACGAGAAGAGGCTTCAGTTCTTCTTTCGGTTTTTATGTTTATTAATTGTTTATCTAAAAGATTTTCTTTCAGCCGAACAGAGCTCTGCTCAGCAGCCAGCCATGAGCACACTGTGCTGCCCTCCGGACAGTCACCTATCTTTATACCCATTGTTACGTGTACAATATTTATCATTTTTCCCCAATACCATTTATTCTTATAACTCAGTGCACTTTCAGTAATGACGAATCCGAAAGTGCCACCATCACCACAGAAGATGGAGGAGAAGAGGAAGAAGAAGAAGGACAGGACACGCCCCAATTCCTCCATCTTACTTCTCTAAACCCCCCTGTACAGAAATCCTAAACCCTGTGTCTCACCCTCTAATTAACCAATCCCTTCACCATTCACCCCGGTGAAATCCTCCTGTCCTCATACAGGTGTCGTCTCCTGTGTAGGATCAAAGTCCAGCCACCAGACACTTCTGGAACATTCCAGGACTCCCGAGCCCCCCAAGGGTGGTCTCGGTGGCACCTCAGGACTGAGATGCTGAGATCCGACAGCAGGGCTCTCCCGGAGGTTGCTGTGCCCGGGCTCTGCAGCTGTGACCGCATTCCCTCAGCTCTGTGCCCGTGTGCAGTGAGATCCCTCTGGCACCTCCACCAGGGCTGAAGGGCTTCCTTGGGCGAGCACAGGGGAGCCCTGGCAGCTTCCCCTTCTGCTTGGGGCTCAGTCCCGAGCATCCCTTCACTCCCACAGCCCTCAGAGATGCACTTGGTGTTTTTCATGCACTGCAGCAGCCCCGCTGCTTTCATTCCTTTGGTCTGCTGCAGCGTTTTATCAGAGAGATGGAATTGAAATTTCAAATTTACACTTGTTTATAGAGTTTGTCTTGATAAATGTGCTTTTAGTTAGGTAAATCACTGTTCATTGAAAAGCTGTAATGCAGGAAATCTGCAAGGATGATGATGAGTGTTGCACTACAAGGTGAAAATGTGACTTTTAATAGGGGTGGAGGTCCCTCTAGTGATTGGAAAGCACTGGTGTTGTCCACCCAGTGTGAGAATGGGATGGAGGGAGGAGTGGCTGCTGGGGGTTTGCTGGGAGCTGAGCTGTTCCTCATTTCCAAACTGGTTCCTCAGTTGTGCTGGCAGAAGGTGCTGTGCCATCACTTTGAGCAGTCTGGGGCAGAGGATTTGCCTCTCCGTGGGGAAATGGGGAGGTAAATGGCTAAAGCACATCAGGGCTTAACAGATTGCTGAGGGGAACGTTATTCCTTCCCTTCGTTTTCTAAATCTGTTTTATTCTTAAAAAAATAAAAGTTGGCTTTGGCATCTGTTAGAATTTAGAAAGTAATAAATCTAAATGAAGAGACAGCAGCTGACAATGTCAGGTTGTTGTGTATGTCCATTTTAGTAATATGTATAGCAAACCAGAATCTTGTGTATTTTTATTCATATTTATTGTTAAAAATTGGATAATTGGTTGGTCTTACTTTCTTAGAAATTCTCTGTTTTGCTCAGTCACTCTTTAGATTACATACAGTTTGAGTGGCTTTACTTGATAGTAAATGTAATGTCAGAGCAGTAATGCCTCCCAAGGACAGGAATAAAGCTGTGGTTTAGTAGTTACTTTATTTTTGTGGATTCTTATTTTCAGGGAGATAGAGAAATCTGTATTTGTCTTTTTCACAAGACAGAATGTGTATTTTTCACAAGAAAGAAATGAAAAACCTTTTAATGCTAAATTTTAAAGGAAGATCCTTTAAAAAAAATAATTCAAGAAGTTGCAGATCCTTTTACTTTTGTTGGGTGTTGTAAGCTTGACCTAGTTTTGAATATCATTGCGGCTTCAAATAAGGAAAAAAACCAAACCAGGAAAAAACAAAAACCAAAAATGAAAAAAACAACAAAGCCCAAAACAAAACAAAAAAACCCCAAAAAACAAACCCAAAAAACCCCCAAAAGCAAAAAAAAGGGAAAAAACCTTCCTATTGAGAATTTAATTCTGGAGATATTCCAGCATGGGCTACTATTTCACATACATAATTAATAGTCTTAATTCATATTGAGGGCAAAAAGAGCATTGTTGTAATGGTACATATGACTTAGATTAAATATGCTATTTAAATGGAGCACTCTGAAGGGTATGAAAGTGTTTAAAAGTTTATTTTTATTCTGACTTGTTACTAAAGTTGGTTAAGAGAGCTGAAAAACGTCTCATTTGCAACAGTTTTTGTTGCTATTGCCAAATATTGTCATTCCCCCTCTTCCTCCCCTTGCCTGCAGGTTTTGAAGGAAACCAAAATTAACATGCCTGTCCTTATTAATTATGCTTTCTATTTACACAGTGCAATGTAGTGACAAAATGAGTTTCCTATTGCACCAATATCTTTCTGTCACCATAGCTCTGGGAATATTATTGTTTATTGTTTATTGACCTCCATGGAGTCAAACCCTTTAAAAAATAATTATTAGTAAGGTGGAACCTGAGGAATAAAGAAGGGAAAATGTCTTTTTTGAAAATATAATTTTTTGAAGGTGAGGAATCTTGCTCCTGTTTGCAGTGACAGGAATGGGAGTGGTGGATCAGGGGATTTACTGATTGAGGGGGATGTTCTTAAAATGATTTTATTACTGTAACTCAAGACACCTGGTTTCAGTGGTGCCCAGTTTAACTCTCAGGTTTAGCTTCAAAAGGTTGTGAGGAATTTTTCTGTGTGGTGTAAATTACTTTCTGCTGATTACAACTTCTTTTTGCCTCTACTAATAGTTTGCCATAATAAAAATAATAATAAGTAACATAATAAAAATAACAACAGCGAGGGTTGAAACTGTAGAAAATGAAGTTGTCTGCACAGATTTATAGTATATAAATTGTCAAACTGCAGGATCTTTATAGGGGATTATTTTTAATGAGGGTAATAGTGTTGATTTAACAATCTAGGTTTCTCTATAACATTTGACTCGATATCATGAAACATATTAAGTGGAAAACCAGAATGATGCAAAATGAACACTCTAAAGATGAAGTGGATTACAAATGGGCAGTTTGTACCAGAGTCCTGTAGAGAATTTTTTCTCTTAATCCTTGCTGACATTTTTATCCATGATGTGGAACAAACCTGTAAAGACATCCTTGATGTTTGTTGAGTCAGAGATGGAGATCAGTGAAGACAGGAGGTGCCAGGCACAGGTAGCCCTGGATCACCTGGTTTCATGGGCTTGTTTTAATATATGATGGAATAAATTGGAGGATGCAGTCAGATGCACAGAAGCAAAAGCTGCTGTCATGCCTGCAGTGGTGGGTCAGCTCTGGATGAACATGGACATCAGAGCCTTGGCCAAAATGAGGGACCACTCCCATTTCAGGCACAGGGAATTGGGAGCTGGGGCCCTCCACAGGTGGGGAGAGTTCTGGGAAAGATGCACAAGGGTGATGTAAAGGCCATGCCATTTGAGACAGAGGAGAGATACTTGTCTAATCCAATTGAAAACAACAAATTGTCCAAGATATGGTAATTGAGACAAATTGAAGCTAGGTGAGAGGCAATACTGTTTAACCTCAAGACTGATCCCTCAGTTTATCAGTGCTGAGGGGTGTGGGGAGGATGACCAACACAGCCTGGAGAAAATGGGGTGAGTGTGCAGGAGTTTGGGGATGGAACCATAGGATTTTTAGCAGTAGAGAGGAAAGGTGCTGTCACCTGCAGCTCCCTGCACTGGAGCTCTCCGTGGAGGAGCAGCATCCAGTGGGTTCTGTGTGGGAAGGAGTGAAAATGCTTTGAGCTGAATGTTGTAAATAAGAAACAAGAAAGATGAAAAAGAGTGAGTGAGCTGTGCAGTGGCAAGCAGGAGAAAAGGGATGCAGGGAGATTTTCTGTCATTTTCAGACTTTTTTTGAAGGACAACCTTAGTGCCTTAAGAAAGAAGCAGCAAGTGAAAGCCTACAAAAATCACATGCATTTTAAATACTGCGGATTCCTAGATGTGAGGATAAAACCCTACTGAGTTTCAGAATTTAACAATTTTAAAAAGTGAGCAGCCAAGGCATTTATCTTGTTGCTGTTGCCTGCTGTACCTAACTTTGGGAAGCTTTGTGATTTTTCCCCAAAAATCTTTAATATTCAGAAATCCCATGTAGTTTGGCTGGTCTTTTACACTGAATTGCAGCAGCTGCACACAACCTACTGTGCCAGTGCTGGGAGTACTTAATTGTGGAAAGCTACTGAATTCAGCTGCCCAGACATTGGGGTAAGGAAATCTTCATTAGAGCATCTTCAAATGTGCGGAGTTAAGAAAACACAGTGGGAACAGATGAGCAGGATTCCCACAGCTGCTCCCTCCCCAGGCTCCACAGCAGCATGGGTGGTTTGGCATGTGAGTGAGATTATTATTTTTATTATTGCTTTAAAGCTGATATTAAATCAAAGATTGTACAGGGGCTTCTGCCAACCAAAACAAAAACATTTATAATCCAAGTGGGGCCCTTCAGGGGTGCGTCAGAAATGAAAGTTTTCAAAATTATTCAAGTATACATGAAACAGCTGGAACTGCTTTGGGTTAAGTTCTTGGTGTTTTGAGGTAATGCTATGAAAATCAAATATGTTTATTAGTTTCATAAGCTTTGTGCAAGAGTTTCACTTGGACCACTCAATAAGCAGTTTATATTTGGAGATCTGTCCTTCTGTAAATGATATCTCACAGTTTTAATTTCTCTGATGTCTATCACTGTAACCAAGTCTGAAATTAGAGATGGAATCTTCTCCTGAAAATTAAACCCCAATTAATTTCAATTGGAAGGAAACAAGTACTTCAGAGAACTGTGTTTGGAGAATGAAGTGTTTATTATTGTGTGAAAGCTTGGGGATATCCTGCTTGAAAGGAGTCGGGAGTTCACTGGCACCCACCCACTTTCCATTCCCTCCTTCACTCTGGGGAGTTTGCTATTTTGTTTTTAATGCAGTATTATAAGGGGATTTTTGCAGAGCAGAAGTGGTGCTCAGCATTTGTGTTTATGAAATGAGTAGTGATGCCCCAGACAGTGTGAGCACTGCAGGCAGGTGCAACCTCTGCTCTTCTGCAGGGAACAAACAGGCTGGATTTCACTGGGCCCTGCTTCAGACAGCTCCCATCTCATTAGGAAAATAAAACCCCAAAGCAGGTACACCACAAAATCAGCATGGGGATTTTCAGTGGAAGGGCTATAAAGTTTGGAGTGAACATTTCAGAAGGCTGATCAGGACCCAGCATTCATTCACCGCAAGTCTCTACAGCACAGGCAAAGATGATTTTTCACCTCGTGCAAGCGAACGCCATCCATCCATTTCCTGAAAGCACCTTGTGTAGGTACATTTTAAATAACCGGCCAGCAAGAACCAGAGTTTTTCTCTCTTTCCGGGTTTCCCAAAATACCTCTGGTGAGCTATTTCTCGTGGTGGCGAGGGAGGCGGCGGCGGGGTTGCCATGGCGATGGGTGCCGGTGCCATCCCCAGTCTGCAGCCGCAGCTTGGCCCATCTGTTCCCGTGCCCGCCCCGTTCAGCTGGAGCCCCTTTGTGTTCAGGGTGGGCTAATGAGTGACCTTTAGCAGGGGTGCAGTCCCTGCGTGCGCGGAAAAGAACTTCTCTCACATGTGGATGCTCTCTTTGTAAGCGGGGAGGAAAAAGGGCTTATTTTAAAATTCAAAATTAAATTTCCTAAAGCTTTTTCTGATGGAATATTGTTTTCAGGACTAATCTGCAGGTCCAGTTCAGAATTGCAAAATGCCCAAAATTAAATTTCCAAAAGCTTTTTCTGATGGAATATTATTTTCAGGACTAATCTGCAGGTCCAGTTCAGAATTGCAAAATGCCCATTTGAGCCCAGTGCTTGAATGAGCAAATATGTTCTGTATCACAGCACTGGTTTCACTGCCTTGCTTTTAACTAATGTTGTTTTGAAGAATGTCAAGTCATGAGGTTGGGAGGTTTTTTTTTAATTTTTTTTTTTTCTTGCTGGTGGTGCTTGTAACTGAAAACTAAAAAAAAAAAAAAAAAAAGGACTAAGGTTTTTCCCAGCAATTAAAGTCCCAACAGTAGCCCCATTCATTGATGGTTGCTGCTGTGCCCTGAGGCTCTGGCTGGGGAAGGTGAGCTGGGAGGGACGCTCAGCCCTCCCTGGCTGCAGGGAAAATCCATCAGGGTTTGTGGCACCCTGACCCCGTGTACATCCCAGGTACTGCCTCTGGGGAAAGCCTTGTTTTCCTCTCTGCTGAAATGCCCCGTGCTCCTTGCCTCATTTCCCAGAGAGGGAATCACTGCATAGTGGGTTTTTTTTTCCTCTCTGCATTTGATACCATCATATGGTAAATGTTAAGTTTCTTTGTTTTTCTGCTTCAGAAAAAAAAAAAAGTGCTTTATTTTCTTAAACTTAGATTAGTTAGTCTGCTTAGTAGTGGCGCCATGGCAGATATTCTCCAAACAACTGGCAAAGTTTGGATCAAAGAAAATCTGAATTCAGGGAGACCTTAAAAACATCACATGTAAAATACAGAACAGTATGGATTTTTAAAAGCCATTCAGCTAAATGGAGGTGAAGGAAGAAACCAAAACTTCCCTTTCTCCATTTTTCAGTATCTTGCCTCTTTGTTTAATGGCTGAAGAGGAGATTGAACCTGATTTTTCTGGATTGCAGAACTGAGGAGAGCAAGCAAGCCCTGCCTTCTGCAGGCTTGGGTTTGGAGCACAGTGGCACCTTCCCAGCAGAGGATGAGCTGGTTGCTCCTGTCAGTGTTTATTATTGTTTGGAGTAGCAATAATAACAAAAGCAAATCTGTGGGGTTCACATGTCATGACCTTGCTCTTCCCTCTGGTGCAGACCCCCGTGGGTCAGTGGGTCAGTGGGGTGGCACTGCTGGACTGGCACTGACCCACTCGGGACTGGGGCTGCCACAGGAGGGTCCTGCTCCTGCTCTGTGGGGATGGGACTGAGCAGGAGCAGTTACTTGTTACAGAGCCTTAATCAGGAATCACGAGCACTATCTCCATTTTTAATGTTCTGGTTATAATAACAGAATCTGCATAAACGGAGCGCTATTGTACAACATCCTTACTCATCTAATTGAGCTCCTGCTCGTCAAAGGTAATTAAATGCAGGCTGTGTAGCTGTAATTAATGAGTGAGGCTGGGCTGCCATTGGCTGTGGATCCATAGCCAGTTGTGCCTGCTGTTTCCCAGTGCTGCACTGGTGTCCAGAGGTGCTGGGCCCTGTGTCCAGATGTGTGCAGCTGTTTCAGCTCCATCATTAGATGAGGGCACAGGGCAGGTGTGCTCCTGACTTTGGTTTTACCTGTCTGAGCTTTACATCCTCACAGGATGGGGAGTCCTGGAGGCACAATATAATTTTGTTCCTTTGGAGATTTTATTAAAGATGTATTTGACCTAAGTTACCAAAACCTTAACTTCCCTGCAAAGGAAAAATCCACTAAGTCATTTTATGCTTTCCTTTGTTAATTGATTTGGAACTCAATAAACCCCCTGGTTTCTTAGTTGGATGTGTGGTACTTTTTGTTAGTGCCTCCTTGGTTTTATCCCAGGTGAAGCAAGACTTGGCAAGAGAAGTTGGAAGTTTATTCATCTTCTAATTTAATATTTGGTACTTTCTTTTTGTTGAAAACATACATTGCCTGCACAAATCTGCGTTGTCTAAATTCTTCTAACAAACTGGTTATGTAATGACTTAGCATTAATTTTATGCTAAGGAACTGTCTTTCATATTTTATATATTTTATATTTTTAAAACACACCTGAGTGGAAAAGTGCATCTGCTTATGTTAAGAGAGAAATGAAACTTGGTTTGTGTTCACTGCAGTGCTCACTCTGAGCTGTATTGTGGCAGGACTGTCATTTTTTGTTACTGGTGTAGAATCTCCCCATTGCAATGGGTTTAATATTACAGTTTCTGAGACAGTAATTGACCATTTGGTCATTGAAGAGAAGATTTTTAGAAAACTTCCCCCACTCTGGGTGGATGATGCTAACTTCCAGTGATGTCTGTTGGTCTTAGACCTAAAATCCATTCAGTAGCTGAATCCATACTAGTAAACTAAATATTCAAAAGACATGATCTTTTTATGTAGCACTATCAAATCTGGTTCTATGGAGTTTATTATTGGTTTTTAATTATGTTGCAGTAAAAATTCCCAATTATTATGAAGAAATTCTGACCAGTCAAGAGGCATTTTTCTTTTTCTTCTCACCGTTCCATTAAATGAAGTTCTGGTTCCCTTAGCTTTTTTAGAAATGGATACTGTTCAGTTTTCTGTGCTTGTATCCAGGGCCCACCCAGAATAAAACTCCACTGTGCAGTACAGTAGTGTTTGGTTCTTTTGACAGCTTGCCAGGAAAAGATTTTCTGTTTGTTCCCTCACGGTGTTAAAGTTACACTTGTCACTCTCTGTGGGCATCGGGAAGCAGCAGCAGCTAAATGCCAACCAGAAATACTCCTGCAGGCACTCAGGCCCTTGCTTTTCTCTCTCTGTCTTTAAATGCCATTATTGCCTTGTGGCTGCAAGGAGGATGAGGCAGTGCAGGCAGTGGGGGCATTGCGGGAGGAGGCAGCTGTGCAGTTCCAGCAGAGCTGGAATAATAATTTATTATTGAAACTTACTTAAACCCCAATAATTTCTGATTTTGTGTGTTGCTCTAAAATGGGGGTTGGTCTCTTTTCCCAAGTGATGGTACAAGAGGAGATGGCCTCAAGTTGTGCCAGGGGAAGCTGAATGGATGTTGGAGGTGGATTGGATATTTGGAAAAATTACCTTACTTGGAAGGGTCCCAGAGCAGTGGCATTTAGACCACCCTAGCCTGGCAAACATTCTGGACTGGTTGCCACTGTTTGATTTAATACTATTGATTTCCAGCTTGTTTCTCTTTAGGAAATGATAATTTGTTCAGAACATAAACCTGTTTTTTTTCTTATGTCTGTGGATTCCCAACCATCCCTGACTGCTGCTCAGGCACTGTTTGCCAATGACTTCTTTGTTTTCTTCCTAGAAAAAGTCATGGATGTAAAAATTGCTTCAGCAAAAATCAATTTCAATTAGTCTCTGCTTTGTTACCCATTAGCACTTTCAGGGAAGAGCTTCAGCAAGAGAAATGGGAGGGTTTTAGCTTTGTCACAGGATATTGGTAGAGATGTTTTTAATGGCCTCATCCAGGGAATGGGAGCAGGGAAACAAACAAGACATTTCATAAACCTGAATTCTGCCCAGAGAATCCTGTGTGTTTTATATATACCTGTTTACCCAGAGAGAGAAATCATCCAGCCTGGGTTCTGTGTGGGGAAAGCACATGGAAGATATTTTTCAGCTAAGTTTGTGACTTTGTATTTCTGCTCAGATGAACTCAGTGATCTGTTGACAGCAGGACAGTGGAGAGCACAAAACTATTTCTGGATGGTAGTACAGACTTTGATTCAGTTTGAAAATCAGGTTGTTGAATGGCATTACTATAGCACAGAGTTTACAAAAAATGAATTACTGATCAGATGGGGGATTATATTTGGAAAAGTGCACTTATGGTCTTGTGTGCTGTGGCAGTAAATACTTCATGAATGCAAGGATTTCAAGTTAAATGTCTGGTAACAGAAATGTATTTCTATAACACCAATTCCTGCCATTGAATTCTAAGTGAGAGACTTCCAAATGCTTCTTGTTTTACACACTGTTCAGTAAAAGAAGCCTTTGTTAAGCAAGGAGACTCTAAAATAAGTCTAAGACATTGCAAGTCCTTTGTCAACCATGCTCCTTTCCATATTACAGATGGATTTTTTTACAGGTAGTTACCATAGAATTTGACAAATGGCAGGGGTGTGTTTATGAATCCCAGATTTCATAGAACTTCTGTAAAATTTGTTTTAACCAGGCTCTGGATTTTGTATACATCTCTCCAGGTAGAAAATCAGAAGTTTTTACTTGCAATTTCACCTGAATGGTTTGCCAGCGATTTCAGCTGAAAACCTGAACTGTGAGTTCCAGGCTAATAAATTTGTCTGGCTGATGGGAACCCCCCACCTTTTGTGGCAAAGCAAGCCCAGATGCAGCTGAAGTTTGCAGAAAATCCGAATGCAGACCAGAGTTGATTTATCTAGCAGGAGATCTCCAGAGCACAGGAAAACACCTTGGCAGGTACCTGGTGCTGGCAGCAGCGGGGAGAGTTCCTGGGCATCCCCAGGTGTGATTTGGTTGGGAATTTCACAAACACACCCAGCTGGTTTTGCATTGGCAGCTGAATGGCTGGCCCTGGCAGGGGCAGGGCTGAGCTGGGGCTGCACTGATTCAGCTTGGGTGGCTCTGCTGGCCCTGCTCCTGCACACACCCAGGGCAGGAGGGATTCCTCCTTGATTTATGGGGCTGGAGTCCTGCTAACACCAGCAGGGCAGCTGCTCCTGTGGAATGAGCACCGCAGGCAAAAGGAAAAGGTACTGAGCTCTTATATACATACATATTTTATATATGCACATAAGTGCAGACATGTATAAAAGTAAATATTTATGAGTATATATAGGCGTTTAATACATACATATATATATAACATAATATATAAATACAGCCACTTTAGTATAGGAAGCAAATTATTATGCCCCAGAGCATGGCTTGTTCCAAGTCCTCTGCAGCTGAATTGCTGCTCTGATTGTAGCTTTATGTGGAAGATAAACTTTGATTAATCAATGTTTTTATTACTCACCTGTAGAGTATGATGAAGTTGTGTCATACCAAATTTTAAAGGTGGGAACTGCAGTTACCTGAGTTACTTCTGTATCAAGAGATTATTTTTAAATTATGGTTAAAAGTGCTCTTTTTCCAAGTCACCTAATTTAAAGGAATAGTCATGCAATTAGTCATCTAATTGAAAAGAGAAACAGCTCAGATAATAAGAAAAACCTGCTTTTCATTTTGTGGAGTTTATAGTTAATATTGGCAAGTTTTCCCAACTTCATTGTTTTTTCTGCTGAAATATTAGACCTGAGTGGGGAGTCGATAGCAGCAGAATATCTGAGCAGCCCCAAGGGGCTGAGTCGAGTAGTTCCAGATGCTGAAAGCATTTTTATATTTTCTTGTCTTTTATAAAAGCCCAGTTGCAGTCCTATTTTTCTTTTGTGAATTTTAGGAGAACTTGTTTTATAACTAACATATGTGCTCATGTGGAATCTCTGCTTCTGCACCTTGAGTAAAGGTGGGCTAGGGGAAGGGTTTCTTTGCTCAAAAAAAGCAATTAAAATGTTAGCAAAAGGAGGAGAACTCTCATGTTTAAGACCTTTTTGAATCTTCATAACCTTCAAATATGAATTTCACAGATGTTATCTTGTTATGTCTTATATTGCTCTGTGTCACATTTAATTCCTGACCAGATTGCTCACCCCCATACCTACTGCTTTCTTTCTCAGTCCCTGGGCAGTAATGTGTTTTATGTGCACCATCCTCTTCACTCATCACAGAATGGAGCTGCTGACTCAGAGGGCTGCGGGAGGAATGAGGAGCAGCAGATTTCCCACAGCTGGCCTTGCCCCTCTGAGGCTCCTCAGCTGGGCTGGGCTGGGCACAGCTTTTCACAAGGGCTGCTCCTTTTTGGTGCAGTCAAAGCTTTTCCCAAGGGCTGCTCCTTTCTTGTGCACTGCTGGCACCTTTTCCACTGCTTCTCCCTGGCAAATACTTGGGCATTCCTGTTCTCCCACAAGTGCTGGCCAGCTCTGAGTGTTGTAGCTAATTCAGGCATTACCCTATATTATATATTATTATAGGTAACTCCTCAGTAATTTGGGTCAACGCAAATACAGTTTTTCTTTGCTGGCTGGGAACAAATTTTTTGAATTAATTTTTGTAAAGAAAAATAATATGAAATTGGTACATGCAAGTGCAAGCTCAGAGTGTGACTGAGGGTGCTGACACATTTCCCAGCAGCTGGAGGGTGCCTGCTGGAGGCCGGGCAGAGGGTGATGCTGTGCAGGCTGTTTGCTGCACGTTCCCCAGCAGCAGCACAGGAACAGCCTGGGCAGGGCTGTGGGAGCAGGAAAATGCAGGAGCCAGGGGGATGCTCTGGGCTGGGCTGGCTGATGCTCTCTGCATTTCTCTCTGCATTTCTCTCTGCATTTCTCTCTGCATTTCCCTGCCCACTGCACTGCCCCTGTTCAGGACTAGCTCAGACACACCTCCTTACCTTGTCCCCCGGTCACACCAGGACCTTGCCTGGCTCCCTGGCCTGCTCACACAGGTGGAAATCAGGTACAAGCATTTTACAAACCTATAATTAACGTTTTTGACACTATAACCTCTGAAATCTGGCTAATCAGGATCTCATCTGGTTTATTAGCTGCTTCTTGCCTTTTATTTAGGTTTCCAGCTCTGTCATGTGAGCTGGAGCCTCTCTGATTAACCATCCTGGATGCTAATTTTGGGGGTTTAATTATCTTCCTAAAAGCCAGCATGTTGTTACCTTTTTAGAAACACATGCTCAGTTCTTACGCAGATGTTGTTCTTAAAATCTGTTTCTGTAAACATCTCTTTTTGTGGGCCAAGAGGTTTCTGAGGGCTCTATATAGCTGTGTGTGATTTCCTGGGGGGAGCAGCAGTAAATCAAGCCCCATCAGTCAGGTGTGCATCCCTCCTGCAGCTCCCAATTCTCACCAGAAAGTTGAAAGAATCATGAATTAAATTACACTTAATTGGTAATGAATTTAAATTCATTCAGTTTACTTCAGTTTCTTCTGCTGCTTGGAAAGTAATTTTAAATGAAGGATGCAGATACTTGCAGAGATCACAGTGTCTCAGAAAATACTGAAATAGGGATGCTGAATGATGCATTTAACTGGTGATTGAAAAATTTAACGTAATCCTGTTGCATGGGTGGAAGTATTTACACTTTCTCCATCTGTGGCTTACAAAGCCATGATTGTGTTGTTTTTACATCTCAGTGTTTCACACACACAGGTCACCAGATTTTAATTATTCTTACCTGCTTGTGCCTTAATATCTGTGGGAGCCAAGATATTTATTTTTTTTTCTTTTGGAGATTTATTGCTTCTTACTGCTGTTCAAGAAAGCTTACACAAAACCTACTAATTTCTCTTTCTTGCTTCCTAAGTGTTTTTGTTAATTGTCTGTGCTAAGTTGTTGGCTTTCTCTAATGAATGTGTGATGCTATCAAGTGATAAGGGATTTTGTAGATGATAGCCATAATATATTTATATACCATTCAAAGAGCTTACACATCTCCAAATCCCAGCTGTGTAAGAAGAGCCTGGGGGTGAATCTTACAGGCATGAAAATTCCAGATCTGCAGAAATTTCCTTTACTGCATGGACAGCTGAAGGGAAGCTCCAGAAGCAAAAGGCTCCACATGTAAATGTGAGCAGTGAGTTGGGTATTTGGGCACCGTGTGGGTGTGCTGTGAGGTGATCCCTGACTGCTCTTTAGGGATCCATGCAAGCTGTGTGTCCTTCCAAAATAGGGAAACTTTGTGAAGGTGGAGCTTTAAAGCAGTGCCAGCAGACACCAGGTGCTGCAGTGAGGGTGTTTGGGGTGTTTGGGGCGCTGGGGAGCTGCTCCTGTCAGGTCCTGACTGGGGATCCTGGAATGAAGTGAATGCAAGCCAGTCCTGTCTCCTGTGGGAGATGCTGGGCTTTTTCTTTCATTGGTTGTTTTCTACTGGAGGTGGACCTGTGAGCTTCCACAGACAGGGGAAGCTGACTGAGCGCTTTTAACTCACACTTTGCAGTACTTGGAAGTCATACTTTTATGGTTTGGTGCTCCTCTTTCTTCCAGAGTTTGAATTTTTAAATCCATCTTTGTTTTTATTTTCAGTCACATAAAATTCTCTGGTTTATATCGTGAAAGTTTAAAGGTTTGAAGCTTTGAATCCTGAGTTAGGGGAATATTTAACAATTTTTTTTTTTAACCAAACAAAACACAAAGCAGAGCCCAGCCCCTTCCCATCAGCTGTGCTCTCTGTTAGCTTCTTTAGGCTGCAACTAAAATGGAACAGGCAAATCAATAATTGCTGTTTAATAATGTGTTAGTAATAATGCAGCTGCTGGATGTGAAAGCTCCCATCAGCCTTTCTGCCCTGCTGGAACTGGGCAGCTTTTGTGCCACAGGTAACTGCTGAGGGAGTTATCTGTTGAGATTTGCTTATTTTACGTTTGATGGCCAGAATGAAAGAGAAAGCTTTGGATAAAGGATGAGGTGACAGATTCAGAGATGTGCCAAGAGTTCATCACCGCCTGCATTGTGTTATTTTATCAAACAGTTAACAAATAGTGGTACAAAGTATTCTCGTATTTAGGAAAAACAAATCATCCAAGTGGCCTTGCAGCTGGATAAATAGTGCAGAGCTCCTGCAGCTACTGAATCAAGTTAATTTGGGCTTTTTAAAATATACCTGGAGACTTTGTGTGGTTCAGCATCAGTGCCTGCAAGTGAGTGCTGCTCAGTGGGGATTTATGTGCTTTTGGAGCGAGGTTTGGAGGAGGGATTTGATTTTCTGTGGTGTTGTTCCTGAAGGTTTTTGGTAGAAAAGCCTTTTTGGCAAGGTGCTGTGCCAGGCAGAGATCAGCCTCCCTGGGAAGGGAGGTTTTGGAGCCCTCTGGGCTAACACAAGTGTGTTAAATTTTAGTGAATAAAAATATTGTTAAAAATGCTGAAAATACAGCATATATGAAATGAGATGGAGTTAATCAATACAGAGGGTTAAAACAGTGAATGCAAAAAGCATTACTGAAAATATAGCCTATATTAAATGAGATGGAGTCAATCTTGGTGTAAAAGTCCACTGCCAAGTGAGGTTTCTGTTTCATGTATTGTTTTGTTGAAGCATGCCAGTTATAAACTTATAATTTTTCCCTCCATTTATCCTATTTCTTCTATAAAGGTGATTCAGAGGGTACAAATGTACACTGGATAGAATTAGAAGAAAATGAGTAATTTTTACAATAGTGCCACAGAGCCATCAGCCCATGCAGCAGTAGGCTGCATTGAAGTACCTGTGGCTAGAAAATTTTCATTTCCTCTGCTGCTGCAAAGTTTCCCTGTGTTTATTTCCAACTTTCAACACCTCTGTCCTGAATACACTTTAATCTTCAGCATTGTCTTCATTAAAAGAAGGGGAAATGAAAGTTAGAGGGAAAAAAAAAAGCTTGTATGAAGTGTGAAACAAACCCAGTGTAATTGAAGCCAGGAAGGATGGGGTAGAGGCTCCCCTGTGTGCAGGGCGCTTTTTGTTCAAAGCACTGTGAAATACCAGGCAAAAGCTGTTTTGAACTTTTAGGTGTGATCTGGCCAATTGTCTGAAATTCTCAGCAATCATCCTTTTCTAGCAAGTTCTGAGAAAAAAGTGCAGTGTTGGTGGTTTGGGTTTTTTTGTTGCGTTGAGCCAATCTGTAATTCTGCAAGCACTTCCAGTTGCAACCTTGCATTTTCATCTCTGTTACACCGTTCTCTGATTTTATCTGGGGTGAGTGAAAATTGCTTTTAAAAGTAGTTGGGCTGATTTTCCTGCAGCTTCCCAGAGTGTTTGCTTCAGGTGGAGCTGCCTGCCCTCCTCATCCTCAGCTCAGCCCTGCCCGATGCCAGGAGGGCTTGGAGCAGTGATGGTGAAACCACAGCCGTGGGAGCACAGGGCAGTGTGTAAGAGCATCCTCTTCTGCTGCTCCCAGCAGGATGAAGGACTCTGAAACCAAACCAATATTAGCTACCACAGCTGATTCCAAAAGGCCAGTTTTCAAACAGTGGGGGAAAAAATAGTTTTCATCAAAGCAGTTGCAAAGTTGCAGCCTGTTTAATGGCAGCTTCTGCAAAAACACAGAACACAGCCTGCCCACAGAGGGTATGAGATGGGATATTAGGAAGGAATTTTTCACAGTGAGGGTGGTGATGCCCTGGCACAGGTGCCCAGAGCAGCTGGGGCTGCCCCTGATCCCTGGCAGTGCCCAGGCCAGGCTGGACACTGGGGCTGGAGCACCTGGGACAGTGGGAGTGTCCCTGCCATGGCAGGGGCTTGGAATGAGATAAGGCACCTCCCAGCTCAAACCATTCTGTGATTTAGGATACAATCTGGTGTTTTCCTAAGCCAGTGAACCTGTTTCTGCTTTCAGGTGTGTGAGGAGCAGGAGAGGCTGATGGCAAAACTGTGTCACCCTCTGTGAGCCCCAGCAGTGCAGCTTCAATTCATGCCCCTCTGCAGAGGGATGCTCTGTGGGAACTGAGACGGGGCTGTGAGACTGAAATGATCGAGAGGAAATTCACACAGAGGCAGCAGCTCTGCAGAAGCACAGGAGTCCCTTCGTTACCTTTCTGGTGCAGCTGTTATTTGTTTGCAGCTGTGTGAGGATTGAGCAGGATTGTAGCAAATGCAAGCAGCAGCCTGTCTGTGAAGGGTACATGGCTCAGAGCAGCGTGTTGCTGTCACTGCCTGTGCTATCAGGTGTCTGCACTTACAGCTGTCATGTAAGTGGGTAAAAAAAAGGAGAAGCTGCAGTGCTTGGGCTCTGCCTGTCACTTGCAGCTGAGAGTTTGGCAAATGATTTTTTATCTTCACTTAAAAAGAATTTTCAACTTACTTGAAACAGTGTAATTGTAAACAAGGAGTGGATGTGCCAGAGGGATTCTGGCTCCTGAGACTCCATCCTCTCTCCATCCTGTCTCCATCCTGCTGCCCTGCTCCATGGGGTAAGTGGCAGGATCTGGTGCTGCAGGTGCAGACAGCTCTGCTGTGAGGCTCCATGGCCAAAAATATTCATCCCCATTATTTTTGCTGATGTTATTGCCTGTTCAGACATGGCAGAGCTTTGCCCTCACACCACCTCCTGTGTCACAACCGATTTTTTATTTCCAGTGCATGTTAAAATTTCCCAAGCAGAAAGAATTGTTCTTTTTTGTTTTGATTGGTGTTGTTGGGGTTTGTTTAAGCATTCACTGTAGTGGAATTGTAATATCCTCAACCATCACTGACATACAGCATCAGGCTGGCTGGCAGACTGAAGGCAGGAGCAGGAGCAGTCTCTGAACCTTGCATGTCACGTCCCTGCACGTGGTGGAAGTGATGGCTTTAAGGGGCATTGCTGGGCACCTCTGTAGCTCTGGGTTTGTACCAACACCCTCCTTTTGGGATGTACACGAGGTGCTTTCTTGAGCAGCTCATGGGAATAGCCAGCAGTGTAAAAATCAAAGGTAAATGGTCTGGAATGACAAAAAAATGAGAGTTTTCTGTGTACCAGGTGCAGCTGTGTGGCTGGAGCTGTTGCAGAGGTGTCAGCCTGGGGCTTACAAGTAAACAAGAGAAAATGAATTCTCTGAATTTAGTTTTTCATTTTTGTTACTGTGCATTGTTATACGTGTATGTCTTCCTTACTGTCCCCCATGCCAGGCTGGTATTTCTGCAAGTATTTTAGAATTTCATTTGTTTTCCAGGCTTAAAAACCAGTTAGAAGTGTATCATTTAACCCTGTGAGACAGTTGCATAGGATTTATTTTCTTTTGCAAACTTCTGTCAGGTCCCAGTGCCCCTAAGAGGAGCAGTAGAGATTCCCAAACCCAAACAAGTGCCCTTCACTGTGGCCTGGGGCCATCCCAAAGCTGCATCGGGTGGAGCTGCCATAGCTGCTGCCTGGCATGGGAGTGATGGCATAGGCAATGCATTGTGGATCACTTTGCAGCTGGGAAATCATGGAGCAGTTCTGTTGTGGTGCTGAAATACGGTATTAATCACTGTGCATTACTGGTACAGAACTTAGCAGTCACGTTTTTTACTGGATTAATAGACAGGGCTTTGGCTCGACTGTTTTCAACAGCGTACCCTTGTTTGCCTCGATGACAATTGGTTTTTATCACATTGGTGCACATCTGACAAAAAAGAGGCGCTCTGGATCATTGGTGGCATTAGTCTGGCATTGTCTTGCAGTGCCTTTATTAAAACCCCCTTTGTCCTATTGTTGCTAAGTGATCTATCCATCTTAATATTTTCCTGATGTCTAAGCTACTGTCTGTTAATGGCATCCTAATGCATTCTGAATTGACATATTTCACATCATTTAAACTCTGCTTACCTATTTATCATGCAGAGGTCGTAACTTAGTAAGTGAAAGTCACTCAGAGGATTTTTCTTTGCTATTTCTCTAATTTTCTGTCACTATAAGGAAATTGCAGCTCTTGCACTCACTTATTGTACCGTTGTGATAAAGGCTGTTCCTCACTCTGGCATCCGATACACAGAGGAGCTTTGTACATTTGATTTCCTTTTCTCCCGTTTGTGTCAGCCTGATGAGATATTAAAAACTGGAGCAGGGATGTTGTGTGCAGCCGTTCCTGGCCCTGGGAGGAACAAAGATGACCTGGCTGGTGTGGCATCCATCCTTGCACAGGGAGACTATCAGCTCGGTGCTTGCTGGGGCTGGGACTGCGTGTCACTCAATCTTGTCAAAAATTCTATGAATATTCAATGAGGATTTTAATGTATTGTCATCAAGGAAGCAATTTCTGTGTAGTCATATTAAGCATGTTGTCATCTCTGCAGTTTAAATACATTGTTTTGCCCATGAAGTGACCTTAGGCGATTTTAAAATGGTCTCGTTTTTTCTCCATTTGCCTTATACCAAATAAATTAGTTTTACCTAATAGGAAAGAACCTAATATGGATCTAACGCATTTGTATAGGGAAAAGCACATTTTAATAAATAATCAGGGTATTATTCTGCATGTACCAGGATTTATCTTTCCCACTTAAGCTTACACAGAAGGTTTGAGATATGGTCAGGTTGGCTGCAGTCAAGTTGTTCTCTAACTGAGCTTTCATAATGAGTTCAATTTTCAAAGGGGGGCCATTAATTTATCTCCCTCCTTGCACTGCTGGTGATGTTTAAATCACTGCCTGCCTCATCATTGTGTGTTTAGGTGTAGTTTAAGCTCCATTGCCCAGGCAAGGCTCTCATTTGCATAGATGGTGTATGAGTGTATTCTGTTGGATATGGATTATTGTAGGAAAACCAAATTGGTTCTACTAAAGTTAAGATTTTGAAGTTTGTTTTCTTGTGGACTTCCTAGATTGCATGTTTTTTTGTAAGTGCATATCTCTGTACATAGTGAGAATATGAACATTGTTTTTTTGAGAGCAGTGCTGTGATGATTCCTTATTGCACATGTCCTAAATAATGTATTTTTCTTCCGAAATCAGAAGAAACTATTTCAGGATGTACAGAATGTGGCATTTGAAGCTGAAATGTGAACAGCAGGGCTTTGTTAGTCACGCCAACGGTTGTGCTGGGAACAACAGGTGTATTGTTGGGGGGACTGGAACAGGGGGATGTCTGATGTGTGCTGAAATCAGGGAGAAAGCATTAGGGTGTGAAAGTGCTTTAGAATGCTCTTCATTAGGAAACCTGAAAATCCTGGAAAGTGCAGAAAAGCACATTTTGCTTTACAGCAGTTGGAGAAGCAGGCTGCTTATTAACTCAGCTGAACAGTGTTTTAAGCTGGGGAGAGAATGGTGTGGTCAGAGCTCCACAGTGTACCTGTGGGCCAACACTTTCCAAATGAACTGGAAAATGTGGGTGCCTTTTATGTTTGTGTAAGAACATGAAAGTATCTGATTTTTCAGAGGATGGATTATCATCACTTCCAGGCCCAAGTAGCAGTCACTTTGAGAAATACAGACTTTGTTTCTAAGGATACTGAGACACTTTCTTAAAAGTGATGGAATTCCTGCACCAAGTGGCCCAGCACTGGAGGAGAGGTTTTTGCCAGTTTTGCAAGATGAGATTCACAGCCTCCAGCTTTGCAGCTAGACTTGAGAAAACTTCCCTTAGTACCTTCCCAGGATTGTTTCCTCTCTTCTGTAAAAGCTATCAAAGTCACTTACTGATAAGAACCTTCCAGAAGTTTATTTTCCTTGATTTACTTCATGTGTTAGTTATGTGTGTGAGCAGTAATGCTCTTTGGTCATATCCTTTGCGTGTGGTTAAATATGCTGGATATATGGATAAAGCTGAACTGTGTTTATGGATGGATGCATCTGAGGACTTTTAATGACAGGATGTGAGGTCTGTTTCCTTCAAAGACCCAGAGATGGCCATTTATAAATAAACAGATAATCTTTGAAGGAAAAGGATTGATAAAACCAATCCTAACTGATTTAAATCATCATGATAATCCCTAATTTTATTTCTTGTTCATTGCCTGATTGACATCATTGTGATAATCTAAAATTTCTCATTCATATTCAGATGGAGGAGGAGGAATGTAACACCTCATGCACCTTGTGACACAGGCCAATCCATGGTGTCAGTGGTGTTTTGTAGGAATTATCTAAACCTTGACAAGCAGGAGCCTGCTCTCAGGAGTGGGGTGAGTTTGGCCAGGCCAGAAGGGCTGAGAGCAGAGGGTGATGAGTTCCCCAAGGCTGCCAGTTAGCCCTGTGCTGGGAACATTTGAGAAGATAAGTGTTTTGTGTGTTAGGCCAGCTCCCAGATGAGGATTAGTTGTGTTGCATCTGGGACAAAAGACTTTTAGACCATGTTTGCACTAAAAACTCACATCCATGCTGCTGCAGCCATGCCTGGAGATGGGAAAGGGCAAGAGCCAAGGCAGGGAGGGAATAATTCCAGCATAAATGATGCATCCAACCTTGACTCGTGCATTACCCTGGCTCTGTGGCTGATGACTTTCCTCCCATAGTCCAGACATGAGAGACACAGAAAAAGGGCTGGGCTTTTGCAGTGGAAAATGCAAAGTTTCACTGGGAGCCCTGGCACTGCTCATTTTCATCAGTAAGTAAAGGGCTGGACTTTCTAAAGGCATCACATCTGTACTTGATGCTGTTCCTGAGAACAGCTCTGGGCTCATGTGCAGTAATGTGCTGGGTCCCAGGCTGTGTACAGTGATTTTCCATTGTTCTGGGGAGGCTTCTCCTCTGAGCTGTTCAGCAAATGGAAGTGGATTAAAGAAAAAGGAGAAAAATTGTTCAGATTGATCATGGCCAAACAAAATGGAAAGGACATCAAGCTTCTCCAGTTCCTGACAGGGGATATTCACAGTATAAAGCAATATGAGTTTTCTTTAAGCTTTGTGTTTTCAATCTCTTCCTGTTTTTTAACATTTCAAAAGCCCCGTGGTAAAGTCAAAGCAGACTAGTGCAAAATTAACAAATCTGACTCTAGTATGCCTGCAGGGCTCTGGATATACATACAAAGTAGTAATCCTGTCTGAAGTGATTTCTTCTGAGTTGCTTAGAAAGTCTTTTGACGACTTTGCGTGTTCAAAAGCATTTATTGTTGTGGTCAGAAGAAACGATATTTTTCTCATGATTTCCACTGAGAAAAGACTTTGTGATTTTCTGCAGTTTCTAACATCTTGCAAAGTGCCCAAGCAATTAGCACTGGGGCCCAGGAGAAGGAGTCGTGCTTCATGGCATTACTGCACTTCCCCTGAAACGTGTGTTAGATTTCAGTACTGCAGACATTCATTTCACATTGTTTTGCATTCTAACCATGCATTCAACTGTATTGTTTAAGCTGGCTGTATTACACAGTTGCACTTGGGTTTTAAATGAGTGCATAAATATTTGCAGGGAAGAGGAAAAAAATCTTTACTTGTAGAAATGAGTTGTCTCTAATTAATACAGAATCTATATGTGTTGCTCTTCATTTAAACCTGTAGCTAATTGCTGTCTCGCTGACTTCTCAAAGCCAGTACTGACAGGTGGACTTGATGATCTTGGAGGCCTTTTCCAAGCTTTTCTGTGGTTTTCTCTAGTTTTTAGTTTGTCTCAGTGACCCTTTGCTCGCTCCCTGCCTCTGCCTGTGCAGAATTGCTGGGCTCTGGTGGCAGCACAGACCCTCTGCTGCCCTGACTGCAAAGGACAGATCAAAGCAAACCCACACTCCCCAGCACTCATAATTCCATTTACAGCTGGATTTGGGAACCCCTGCACGAGGAGGTGCTGTGGGAATGCTCCTCTGGATGGAGCCCATTTTGTGCTCACACAAGAGGTACCAGGAAGAGGTGAATTCTGCTGTTGTGCTGCCACATCCACACTCTGTTATCCTGCTGAACAACTCCACTTGGGCTGTTATTCAGTGCAGTTATTCAGTGTTCCTCTGGAACATTGTTCTGTTTGCAGTGTTCTTGTGTGACCTTAGATGAATAATGTGGGAGCTGTCACAGTGTAAAATTAGGCACATTATAAAAACATCAGTGGAAAAAAGATTTGTTGGGGTCGGATAGTATTTTCCTCAGTAATAGCTTTAAAAATAAAATTCAAGAGACTTTTGTCTCTTTAGAAATTACACTAAACTGACAACAGATACACAATTCTGGTTTCTTTAGATGTACATTCCCTGTTATTACTTGGCTGCCATAGAGATAGATATGTGATACCTTATACAGCCTGCATGTGCTTTGAGGTTTGAGTTGAGCAGTCATCTAATGGTGTAATTTGAAATACTGAATGTTTGTTTTCACTTTCCAAAAAACGTCATTACTGTTCTTTATATGTTGTTTGGCAGCTTCTGCATCTTAAACTGCTCTCTCACAGGATCTTAGAGACATTCCCACAACCACTGAGAAAAGCATTGACTAATATGATCTGAATAGAAAAGCAGAAACTTAAACTTTTAGCAGTATTTGAATGTTAAAATGTTATGAATGGCAGCACCGTGTCAAACCAAAGTCCTGACTAGTTTGGCTCCTTGCCTCTGAGAGGGATCAGGTCAGGGAAGAATTTCTAAGCAGAGCAAGCATTTATTCCACAAGCTCTGAATTGTAAGGAGAAGTAACTCTGGTATAATACTGAGCTTGATATCACAAAAATTACTACTATCTCAGTTAAGGTCCTATTGCAAAATGGATTTTATATTCTGGCTCTATTCCATCTCCTATTTTTTCTCTTTATCCATACTATAAAAGGAAGAAAATTTCAGCCTTACTGGAATATTTTCCCTCTGTCTCTCATTCACAAGAATACCAGAATTTCCAACCCCTACCACGCTTTTATCTAGTCACATTTAAATGTGCTTTTGACAAGTGAAAAATCAAATTGCCAGACTTAAATAAAAAAGTAGCAATCCCCTACTTACTACAGCTATGCATGTGCTAAACTTTGAGCAGCCAGAAAATGATCAGCGTGGCAATTGATTTCTGCCTTCCTTTCTGCCAGTGAGTGGCATTTGAGGGATGGGCACGTTTCACCTGCTGGCACCTGGCCCAGGTGGCAGAGGGCAGGACAGAGGTGGCCTCTGCTCACCAGGCTGCTCCATTAATGCTCCATGAATGTGCTGATGGGATGCTGCTGCTTTGCTGCAAGCCCAGAGTTCCGTGCTCTCAGCCCCTAAAAACGCCCCACGTGTTCATGTGCTGTTCCCCTCTGAGTGTGGAACACTCTTCAGCTGCAGCTTTCACGTTTTTCTCTGTTCAGCAAATCTGTTTCAATGCCTGGAGGTCAGTTACCTGGAATAAGTTGCTTTAGAGCTCTACTGGCTTTTCAAAGGGGTGCCTTGGGTGTTAGTCCATGCAGTAGATGCACTGAGGATCCCTTTACTTCCCACTCAGTCCCAGTTTTTGACTCTGTGGTGAAATATGATTCCCTCTAGGGGTGTAATAACAATACCCTGGGAAGACCCTGTTCCTTAATAGAATTTGATTTATTAAATAAGCACCTGTGTCCATGTAAATCTGTAACTGGATATTCTATTTGTGCACAAATTTACTATGATTTTAAGTGTAAGAAAATCCTTCCACTTCTTGTTTTTCATTATACCATGGAGAAATAAATTAATTTGAGCTCTGAAAACTATTCATACTCAGAATAACGTCTTTTTGTTGCTTAACAGTGTAATAAAATACCTCTTAGGCCCATAGCTTGTAGCAGTGAAAATTCCCCACAAAGCTGGAGTAACTAATCAAAGACAAGACAACTAGTTATCTGTCTATAAATGCAAAGGACAATATGTGGATAAAAGTTCATGAGATTGACCCCGGTAAATATTTTTTCCCTCCTTTTTTATTTGGTATTGTTATTATAATAGGTGTGGAATGCATTGGCTGCTGCTGCAGAGCCGGCAGATGGAGCAAAGGAGCACAATAAATAGTTGGATAAAAATATCCCGAATGCACTCGCTCTCAGAGGGGGAGGGGAAGTGGCTGCAGCCCCTTTCATGCTCACTGTTTGTCCAGTGCCATGGTTTCCCATCTGTCCGATCTTGCTCCCATTCTGCCTGCAGCCATCTGCATCACTTGCTCTAACTTTTCACATAATGACCAATTCACCCCAAAAGGACTCGGGTTCACTTCACTTTTTTTTGTGTAAACATTTTGCTGGTCTGCTTCTGTATGACAATGCTCATGGTAAAGGATTGATTCAGTTTTATCTTCTAGAAGAGTTTGGCTTTCAGAAAATTTAAAGTATAAATATTGTCCTGTAAATGTCTCAGTTGATTAAATCAGTATGGTATCTTATTTTTTATGTGATTAACAACAAACTTAAAACTATTTTTAGGAGGAAAAATGTACTTTGTTCTGAGGAGAAGGTTTAATTGTAAATCTGTTCTGCTAGGTCAGTGGTAAGTGTTCAGGGTTTTTCTGACAGCTTTTCAGCCCTGTGGCCACCCATTGTGTAAAGAAATGCTAATAGAAATATTGCCAGAAACATTAACACCGTTTTCAGTGGAATAAAAGGTTTTGCTCAGAATAAGATTATATATATCTGTATATCCATAAAGGGAATGGAAGCTGTCTGCCATGTCCATGAAATGGAGAACAGGAGGCTTGTTGAGATTTTTTAATGTAATTCGAGCCTATTGTTGGGATTTATTTGAATGCACTGTGTGCTCAGACAGAGATGTCACTGGGTGATATTTTATTGCTGCAAACCTGGGAGCAGCTCGTTCTGTGTGGGTACACGTATGTTGTGCTAGAATTGCTGAAGGCAGGTGGCTGAACACAGATATGCAGAGGACTTTCCATGCATAAACCATGACAAACACTGCACTTTGCTCCCTGTCTGGGGATTCAGGTTTTATTCTCTTGCCACACAACTGAGAAATTACTGAAGCAGCCTTGAGGTGCCAGTGCTGTCCTTTAGTCACAGAATTAACATTTGTTTGGTGACATGGATCACTTATAGATGTGTATATAACCTCACTACAAGTTTCAGAGTCTTGATGAGCTCATCTGAGACCTCTTACCCAGCCCCAGCTTGAATCACAGAATGTTTTGGGTTGGAAGTGACCTTCAACACCTTCCACTAGACCTGGTTGCCTGAAGCCCATCCAGCCTTGCCTTCAACGCTTTCAGAGATGGGGCATCCCCAATTTCCTTGGGTAAACCTGTCCTGCTGCCTCACCACCCTCACACTAAAGAACTTCTTCCTAATATCTAATTTAAACCTACTCTCTCCCAGCTGAAAGCCATTCTCCCTTGTCCTAGGTCTCATGTTGCAGCTGGTACTTTCTAGTACCACAGCAAATTCCAGCAGGCTGTTAGTGTTTAGTAAAGACCCTCTGAAGACAGAGAAACTTGTCAAGGCCTTGCTTTCAGGCTCTCTCCACTACATTTTCCATTTCTGTTAATTTATCTTTGCATTTTTTCTCCTTTTTTTACACAGAGCACTGCCCCTTGTTCTGTGCCATTTGACACGCAGGCAGCAGTCTCCATCCCTCCCTGCCTGAGCAGAGAAAAGAGTTCTGCAGGTCACACTTGGGATTTGTGGCAGACAGTTTTGGCTGCGTTGGCAGAGTGCAGTGGCAGTCCCCTGCAGAAGCAGCTGTGCAAGTATCCATCCCACCCTGCAGTTCATGCTCTGCCTTTATCCTCCTTAGTGAGATAAGATTGCTGCTCCCTTGTCATTTATAACAGCAATCATCTTGACCCTTGCCTTGAGGGTCTTTCACAATCCTTTAATTTCTCCCGGCCTTTTTGGCTGCACTAGAGAATATCTGTGTTGAATTTAGTTGTGTGAGGTTTCAAGCTCAGATAAAAGAGTAACTTGGTCCTGTCATCTGGGCCCAGGTGCTCGAGGACGTGAATTTGGAGGTCAGGGTTGTGAATGCTGCTTGTGTCTGGTGCTCTCAGCCACAGTGGAGGTGGGCAGGCAGCGTGGAAAAGGAACTTGCAGGAGGGGACTGGGAATGAGCAGCCCCCACGGAATGTATAAATTGGCCAAGCAGGGAAATCAAGGGCAGATGAGGAAAGAGTGGCATGTTAGAGGTGAAGTGATTAAGAGAGAGCAACCAAAAAGTTATACTGACTTAATCTTGCAAAAGTAAATTTAAATCACAACTAGACGATAATAGAGAAAATATAAATTGAACTGCCTTAATCTAAAAGTGGGACTGCCTTAATCCTGGATGAAGTTGAGATTAAATGGAACTGCTTATGCCCAAGATGCCTATTTCCTTTCCCAACACGCTGATTTTGGAGAAGATGGCTAATGACATTGAGGACAGAGCAATTTCTAATTGCAAAATAACAACCACAATTTAACAGAAGCAAAGCCTATTAAAAGGACTGCTGACCTGTTAATCACACCTTGCTCACATCCTTTGGAAGAGGTTACAGGAAATAAATAGATTCTGATCTAGGAGATAGAAATGTCATAAAGTCTAGTCTGAGTTTACTAAAACAGGTAACTGATACTTCTGCTCAGTCTGGGCTTCAGTGAAGTGCTTGTTAAGCATCACTTCAGGAAATTGTTAGTGAAACTGGAGACGATTAAAATAATTTAAAGGATGGAGAGTGTGACAGAGGACTTGATGTAAAGAACTAAGGCAGAAAGAGGAGTTTTAGTGATGTGTGAGTTGGTCCTGGTGTGTGTTTTATTTAATATTTTCAGTAGGGATCTTGCCGGAAGAGTGGTTGGATGTAATACACTGAGACTGTGGAGTAGGAGAGAATTACCAATGTGTAGTAAAGGATCAGAATATCTGTGAGGAAGCTAATGAGGATGGGTAAAATACAAAGGATATGTGCTGAAATACTGCTGTTTGGGGTTTTTTAGCTGTAAGCTTCTCAGCTCACATTATCCACTGTTGGAAATGACACGGGAAGAGAAGATCCTGGTTGTGGTAGATGGTGCAGGTTACCACTAAGGAAATGCAGCCATGAGAGAGGCCAAGAGCAGTGCTCTGTGGAAGAAACTTCCACTGAGGAGAGGAAAATCATAATGCCACTGAATAAGGCTTTTGTGCCATTTCAGAGCCCAAGTGTGTTGCTCTTGTCCTCACATTCACAAATGAAGAATTCATTCCAGGGCAGGGCAGGGAAGATCTGCTGAGGTGATGGAGGAGGATGTGTGTCCTGGGATGGTGGGATTGAGAGGCTGGCAGCAGGCACAGTGTGTGCTGAGAGCTGTGTATGTTTGCTGTCTGCAAGGATATCACAGAATTGAAGAAGGGAGTGCGAGGAGTTCCTTCAGCTGAATGCCAGCATTAGCAGAAGAAAGAAATTGATGTAAACTGACAATTACTGCTTTCAGGCTTGAGGCTGGGAGGCTTCTGACCATGAGGGATCGCTCTGACAGATGCAGCGGGTCTGGACACCAAGCTGGCTTTAATGTGATTTATTTTTTAAAAACTAATTGTGAATGGTACTTGAAAACTGGAGTCAGTGCTTCAAAAGGCCCTCTTCAGGTTTAGGTGCCTCTAGTCCCAGTAGTATCTGGATTACATTATAACTTAGACTGAGTTAATATAAACCTTTATGCATTTATTTATCCCATTTCTGGAATCTGCTGAACTGACAGGAACAAACAGAATAAAACCCAAGCAGCGTTTCAGAGTTCAGCTGCCCATTACTAACTCCACGTATGGTAATGTGACATTCTGAGGTGCATTTGGCAAAGGAATTGTGCTTTCATGCTTCTCTGAGCAAAGTTTCAGGTTGTCTTTGCCCTCAGGATATGGGATCTTTATTTTTTTTTTCTTTTACTTTTAAGCCCTAAACAAAATGGTAGCAAGGCCCAGTCTGTGTTAGGGTATGTCTGCACAGCTGTGCAAAAGCAGATAATGGCGTATTCAGCTTTTGGCGAAGATTCAGTACTTTTCATCTGTCATCAGAGGTTGCAGCAGTAATGCAAAGTGATACTGGAAAAGCATTATTCTGCTACAGTGACAGCACCATTAAAATCAATAGAATAGGGCTTTTTCCTAATCCCTGCTACAGAAAAAGAATTAACGTGCCGTTAGTTGTGCGAAAGCAGGAAATCATCTGGGGTGCAGCGAGTTTGGGTTTAGGAGGCTTTGCCTTTTAAAGAACAATATATCCTGCCCAGGGCTCTGAGTTCTTAAAAACAATCATTTAAAGATCCATCCACTTTTAGGGAAGGATGGATGATATGATTTTGGAAGTCCCTTAAACACACTGGTTATAAAGATCACTTTGACTCCAGTTCACCACTGTGTCTACAGTCATGAGTAATCTGGAGTTAAATCCATGGAGATGCAGATCCTGCTGGATAGAGCTGTCACAGGGCTGCTGAGTCAGTCTTCACCAATTGTAAGGTACCCCAGTGTGGGCTTGGCTGTATTTTAGCAAGCTCTATTTTTCACAGCTTTATTACTGAGATGTGAAAACTGGTTTAAGCTGAACATCTGACTTATAACAATGGTTTTTCTCCCTATTTCTGAAAGAATCACGTTTTTTTAGCTCTTACCTGAGCTGGATGTACATTTTCTTTATTGGCCTGTAACCTATATTACCTGCTGTGAACCTGTTTAAGGAATTAATTTATACTTGTATCATAGTTTAGTTTATCAAAAAAGTAGTTTTATTTAAACCAGACTTAGTAAAATCAGTGTTAGACAGGTAATTATTTTCAAAGACTGGGTTTAATTAGCTTGCTTGAGATTACAGACAAAATCTATGGCATAAAAGAGAATTGCCAACTTCTTATCTTTTCCACAAGGTTATAAAAATATTTTGTTACAGTTCTTCAAACACTAGTCTGTATTGAACCAAAACAATGCCACGTTTATTACCATAGTAATTCAGACTGTTGAACTGTGGTTTCCAAAGGTGAAAGGCTGATCCATTAACCCACTGATCTGCAAGTGTATGACAGTTGGTGAAAAATGTTCCATACCCTTCTCCTCCAAGCAGTGTGGCAGAGAGCAGCATGAAATGGGTGGCAACAAATGCTGGAGTTAGCTGAGCCCTTTTAGCAGAAAATGTGTTTTTTTATGGCAGGAGGCACACAAAGAATCAGTTGTGGGTTTTGGTGGTAGTGTGAGATTTTCTGGAGGTCTGAGTTCTCCAAACTTGTCTCACTTAGTCTGGCTTTTACTTCATAAAAATGTGTCAGCTTAAAGCAACTGAGGTCTGAAGAATGGATCATTGATTGCAGAGTTTCTCAGTGGGCATTCTGATTGCCTTCATCATTTCCCCAAATCGATTTATTTAATTTTTTTAAATTTCATTTTGGAATCTCTGTAGAATCCACTCTCATGGCAGGGCAGGGTGGTGGCGTGCCCTGGCACTAGAGCTGCTCTCTGTCCCTGAGTGCTCACCCTGGCTGTCCTGGCCCTGCCTGCTGCCATTATCTCACCAGCCATAGCCATGGTGGCCTCAGCTGTGCTTCACCTTTCTTTTATCTCCCATCCAGTGCCTCGGGGCAAAAACACCATCCCTCACTTCCTTCTGATGGGCGGTGGATGGAACATCAGAGCTTATCATGTATAAACTTCTGGAACTTTGTGCAATCCTCTTTTCATATGGAAATACTGTGACTTCAGAAAGCTGGTTACTTGTTCATCAAAGCATATTCTTTCATAATTTCTGGTTTCATATCATTTGCCTCACTTTCTCTGTGATGTTTTCCTGTTTATTAGATTAGATTATAATTCTGCCTTAGATGATAACTTCTTTGGCAGTGGATAAATACTCAGTAAGTCATTATGTAAGAGAAATTGCTGTTTAGAAGTCACCTCTGTGATAACCCTGCAGAAATGAGGGAAGTGAGCAGAAAAGTAGCTTTGGTCAAAAGCAAGCTGCTCTCCTTTTTCTGATTCACTAAATGTTATAGAACTGTTTCCTCAGCATTTCTTCCTCCAAGTAAAGTAATTTCTTCCACCTATTGTTTTAGGGATTATACTTCAAAACTTTTTTTTTGGTAGGGGGGGAGGTTTGGTTTGGGTTTTTCTGGGAGTTTTTGGATTTCTTTTGGTTGATTTGGTTTTGGTTTGCTTTGGTGTTTTTTGTTGTTTGTTTTGTTCATTTGTGGTTTGGTTTGGTTTAGTTTTTTAGCTGGTGTCACTGAGATGGGCACTAAGCACAGAATTCCTTTTCCTGCCCCTTTTGTGCTCCTCTGTTAACACCTGGTGACCACTGCTCTTCTGAGGGCTGCTGGACCTCCTGGTGGCCAAATCCAGGTTCCCTGTTCTTTTATGTGTTGCTCAGTCTTGGATCTTCACAGAGAGGTTTTGAAGCCTGCACACAAAGTACAGTTGTTAATGACTTCATTAGTAAAATCAGATTATTTTTTTTCCTGGAACAGTGCTGCTAAATGTCTGGATGAATTTGTTGAATAAAGACACAAGACTTGGCACCTCTGATTTATGAAGGAAAGGAAGTGATTTGTGTATCTCTTCAAGCTCTAAACAGAGGAGCAAACAGCAAAGGAAGGTCTTTGTTTACACTGGTACTGACAAAAGGATCTTCTAGGTTATAATATTTCATAATACATAAAAAGAGCTGATGCTTGCTTTGTTCTTTGAGGGATGTGCTTATCATGAAAGATGTGACTGCTTTTGGGCTGGCACCTTAGAAAGCTTATTGGTATATCACATCTCTGCCATCTCAAAAGAGAAAAGCAATTTAGATACTCATCTTGGCTTGGTTCTTCACTCAGAGAATACTCAGCAAGGCAGGTTGGTGCAGGAGAGCATTTTCCTTGCTTTGACTCTTGTCTGACGTTACCTCAGGGCCACATACAGGATTCCTAGAGTTAAAAGGAATTATACACTCTCCTTTTTCCTCAATTTCTTTTCATTCTGCATTTCTGTACCTCCTCTCAGTGTCCTCTCATGAGAAGAAGCTAAATAAATTTTTAGCTTCAGGAATGGACAAGAAATGCTTTCACAGGATGTTAGATGCTTTATTGTCTTCCCATGGAAAATTATGTCCCCAATTTTTTCCAGATAAACTCAAGATCAGACAGTATTATAAGACAGCTTTTTTATGAAGTTCAAGACTGGGAGAAATTACTGATTTTCTGAATACCTGCTTCCATATAGGTGCCCCCTCTGCTTGTAGGGAACCATTTGTAGCACCTGGAGGACAATTTCTCTAAGTGCAGGTATCTGATACTTTTATGTCAACAACACAATACAAAATTTGTTGGCAGAGTTTTTGCAGTGACTGGGAAAGAAGCATCTAAATTTGATTGGTGTAAGTGCAGGTTTACTAAGAGATGGAAGGTTTGGAGCTGGTTAGTTATTAGCATCACTAAAAGCATTGATGCCAGGTCTTGAAAAGGACTGGGCTCAAAATGTAGCTGCTTCATGAGTGCCCATTTAGAATAGAACAGGTTAGAGTTTACAACTGAATAATTAAACAGAGTATGCAAATGAAAACTTTAGGAGTGACAAAACCCTCCAGTTTGATGGTATGAGGAGGACTGACAATGCAAGTCAAAAGTAAATATATTTTTTCCTTACTTGCAGAAAATTTGCTCTTCAAACATCAGGTGCTTGGACAACTTCCAGAGTCAGGATGTGGACTAGATTGACCAATTTTCAGCAGATAAATCTTCTGATTCCATTTTTACTGAGTCTTCAAAATGTTAATGATTTGCTATCTGCAGACTTCTTTCTCAGGGACTGGAACACTGCCGAACTTCTGCCGAGTCTGAAAAAATGACTCTTAAAGCATTTCAATTTAAAACCCCATAATTCATCTGGGTATGAGCTGGGAGAGTAGCCCACAGCACACTGCAGATGAGAGCTCCTGGCTGTGCTGCTGGGCTTCAATCCTCTTCTGCACAGAAGAAATGGGAAATCTTTCCTTAAGGGTTTGACATCAGTAATGGAGACAAGAATTTAGAAAATTGGAGAGTGGGGAATTTGGTTTGCTATACTTAATGAATAGCTTTCACCCATAAGGATGTAATCCAGTTGTTTAAATGATGCATTTTGTAAGTATTTAGGTGTCTGAGGATGCATGAATCTCTCAGTGGGAGATTACAGGTGAGTTGGGAATGAGTTGGTATTGCTAAGGCAAATATTTATTACCAGGCTAGGTTATAAAAATAGCTAATTAGCCAATAAAGCAGCCAGGGCACTTCCAGGGATGGGGCATCCACAGCTTCTGTAGGCAGGATCTCAGAGTGCTTCCCTGCCCTTTGAGTAAAGAATTTCTTCCTGAGAGCTAATCTAAACCTGCTCTCAGTTTAGAACCACTGCCCCTTGTCCTGTCACTATCTGCTGCCTCTCCTTTTTATCAGCCCCCTTAAGGTAGACTTTGATGTTTTTGTACATCTGAAATCTCATAAATCCATCCAGTTTATGACAGAGCTGTTTTGTCTGCCCAGTTTGATAAAGAGAACCTTCAGGGGCTGTACCAGGATGTGTTTTGGTGGTGTCCATTCTTGTAGTTCAGTTGTGCTTATTTATATCCTCCAGATCTGTTTCCAAGGCCAAATTTTTATGAGGGTTTTTTGTACAAGAGGTAATCAAGCCCATTGGGAGTATTTAGGTGCAGTATAAATACGGAAATGATGAAGTCCGTGGAGTTTTGTGGTCTGGAGATTTGTGCAGTCAGGTGAATGAAAAGCCTGGCAGTGAGCTGTGTGAGGCTGAGTCTGTGCCCACTCAGCTCCAGCCTGGGCAAAGCCAGGGGCCAGGAGTGCAGGGCAGTGACCTGGCCTGGCCACCCACAGGAGTCTGCAACATTTACACTTAGATTATATATATATACACACAAAACAGAATCATAGAATATGCTGAGTTGAAAGGGACGCCCAAGGATGATCCAGTGCAGCCCCTGGCCCTGCACAGCCCCATGCCCAGAGTCACCCCCTGTGCCCAGAGCATTGTCCAAACAGCCCTGAGCTCTGCCAGGCTGGTGCTGTGCCCACTGCCCTGGGGAGCCTGGGCAGGGCCCAGCCACCCTCTGGGGCAGAACCTTTTCCTGATATCCCACACAAACCTCCCCTGGCACAGCTTCAGGCCATCCCTCAGTGCTGGCACTGTCACCACAGAGCAGGGATCGGTGTCTGTCCCTCCTGTTCCCCTCAGGAGGAATTTGTGACTGCACTGAGGTCTCCTCTCTGTCCCCTCCAGGCTGAACAGCCCCAGCGCCCTCAGCCTCTCCTCACACGGCTTCCCCTGCAGGCCCTTCACCCTCCCCGTGCCCTCCTTTGGGCACTCTCTGACAGTTTGATGTTTTTGTTACCTTGTGGCACCCAGAGCTGCCCCAGCACTCGAGGTGAGGCCGCCCCAGCCCCAGCAGAGCGGGACAATCCCTGCCTTGCCCGGCCGGCCATGCTGGGCCTGATGTCCCCAGCACAGGGATGTCCCTCCTGGCTGCCAGGGCCCTGCTGGCTCACCTGCAGCTTTCCCCTGCCCAGAGCCCCAGGTCCCTTTCCCTGGCACTGCCCTCCAGCCCCGCACTCCCCAGGCTGTCCGTACACCCAGGGCTGCTCCATCCCAGGGGCAGAATGCGGCACTTTCCCTGCTGAACCTCACATGGTTGGTGATTGCCCAGCCCTCACATTTGCTGAGGTCTCTCTGTGGGGCCTCCCTGCCTTTGGGGGAGTCAGGATCCCTCTGCAGAGAGCCCCAGCCCAGGGCTACACCTGGTGCCTCTGCAGATATTGAATATGTGTTCAGAAAGAAAAGGAACATTCATGTGCACACAGAGAAATCCATTTATTTTGCTATTCTAATACTTTATTGACTTTAAATTAAAACAGATCTCCTACAATTTGAACTTTTAACGGACTAGTTATTGTCATTCTGCTGTAATTGCTCTTTAATGTCGTTTGAATAACAATCGGAAAGGGGAAAACAAAATTTATGTGCAGTTAAACAGCTGCAGCTGCACCAAACACAAATGTGTGAAAGTTTCCAAATAGGAACTTTAATTTGGCAGTGATTTTGGCAAATAATTGTCCTTTTAGTGCAGCTCAACATCTGTGTGTAGTTTAAAGTTTTGTTACCTCTTAGATAATTAGCTGCCTAGCTTTCATTGTGTTTTAATGTGGTAAAAGACCCCAGTATAAAATATTCCAGGTTTAAAAATAGCAAACTGTGTTTTACTCTTGTTAAATTTACATGCCTTTCACAGCCATCACTAACAGGCATGAAAATATCTAAGCTGTGCTCCTTATAAAAGAGCATTCAAGTAGTGGTGTAGCAGAAAATACTTGGGGGAAAAGCAATAGGCACACACCCCCTTCCCACACTTGGCTGGAAAAAATGTGTTATTCTTTGAATTGTCATTGAATCCCAGTGTACCTGCAAATGTACAGTTTTACTTGGACAGAATAGTGTGTGATTCTCCAGAGATGGATATTTTTGCTTGAAGAAAGCAAGCTGCAGTGATTTTGGGGTGTTTGGCTCTGGCAGTCCCATGTGTGCAACAGCTCCTCTTAAAAGCATTAATTTCTACAATATGAACTTTGACTCATAATCTGCAATTTTTGTGGAGACACTTTACAATTCTCAGTAAATCCACGTCAGACCTGAGCTGCTGTTCCATCAAATCTCCCATACTGAAGCAGGGGAGCAGTTTAATGAATCCAGTGGGAGATCAGCATAAACCCTGATGATGAAATAATGAACTAATGAGTTGTGCAGCAAGTGGTGAACATGTAGACCTTGGTGCCTTGGGAAATCGTGGAGTTAGATTCTATCTGCTCTACAGACTGAAAAATGGGCAGAACAAGCTCTTGGATGTCGGATCCATGGGCAGCAACAGCAGCAGGTGGGGACACATCCTCCAAAGCCCCAAACTCAGCAGCTGTGGTGGGGGAACATCCAGAGGACTGCTGCAAGCTGTGCTTTGAGCCCTGAATTTCCAGCTGCCTTGGCAGCCCAGCCCTTCTGTACATTACCAATAAATGTGTTGCAGTGCCGTGTATTTGTGAGTTTTGAAACACCCAACACCACTGATGTGACCTTTCAAATCTGCAGGAAGTGCAACAGCTGAGGTGCCAGCCCTGGAGTTTCCCACTTAACCTTAATCAAACATCTCAATATTTCAGTCTCTAAACCATTTTCTTTTAAATGTCTGTGGCATTAATAGCTTGCTCTGAGAGCACCTGTGACATTAACTCTGGGATTTTAGGCTTTTGAATTCGTTCATCCTTCTGGGAGGTGGGCAGCCTTCCCTTTGGTTCTGGGAGTGCAGGGTGAGTAGGCAAAGCCCTACATGAAAAACAGGCTCAGATCTGGAGCTAAAAGTGAGTAAAAACCTCTGTCAGGTTTGAAAAAAACACTTTTCAACCATATTAACGTCTGCCTTGTAAAGTGTTAAATCTCTTTGAGTCCTTTGTAAATCATATAAGCAACCATGCAATCTCCACAGAAATCTCTAGCCAGACCTTCTTTCTCTTTGGATATTTACTGTGGTCTAGCCAAAAAATTTTGGAAGAGAATTGCCTTATTCCTTTTTTTATGTGTGTATTACTGCCAGGTGAAGAGATTGTTGTCTTGTGCTGTGGTTCCTTTAAGCCCCAGAGTAGAAAATTATTAAAGTTGGCCTTTCAGGCTATGTGATTTTTATCTCTGTGGAGTCCTGCTCCAAAAATTGTTTTAAGCTCAATTAATTTCACCATTATTTAACCTCTTGTTTAAATGTGCGATAATGAAAAGAAAGAAAACAAAACAGACTCTAGTGAGAGACTTGTAAGAGGTGAATAATTCAATTTTTAAAAATCTGTTATAACTTGATTTCTTGGCCTTGGTTGTGCCTCATCTGTGCAATTAAAGCACCTCCCAGTCTGTCCTCCTGATCACCAGATAATGTTTAAACTCCTTATTTCTGGCCTAACTTTACATATTTCCAGAACTAATCACTTCTTACTAGCCAAGGCAATTTATCTTTCTTAAATATTAGATATTTTTATTATTAAGTATCAGACTTGCTCTGCTTGAAGAATCTGGGCCACTTCTTAGGTTTGAAATTAAGGTAATTGGCGCTGTGTTTTTTCCTTGTGTGTTTGATGTGTCATTGGGGTACCAGGAACGCTCAGCTTTCTGCCCCTTCCTTCACCTCCAAGGATGAAGTGCAGATTGTGGCTGAGGATCTTTGGTGGGCCTTGAGGGTGGAGGAAGGTGCACTTGGTGGTGCCATGGAGCTCCAGACTAACCTGTACAAGTGGGGCCAGCAGAAGTGAAATTTGTTGGGTGTTGTTAATCCCCCAGGCATCAGCTCTTGTTCGGAGGTGCCTGAGCACGAAGTTGTTCCACATCTGGGAAAATATCACGGTGTGGGTGCTGTGATCTGTGTGCTGCTGTGAGGGATCCCCTCTGGCCATGGCTTGGAGCCCCTGCTCTGGCCCAGGACAAGGCTTTGGCCGCTTCACCACAGCAGGTCCGGCTGTAAGAAAGGAGCATTCCCAGAACGGAGGAGGGCAAGCAACAGAGAGTTCAGATGCAGGTCAGGAAGCACAACTGGGAAATGGTTTGAAGTATACCTTTATGCTGCTGGGGTTTTTTAACAAATAATTTATCTTCCCCTTAGATGCTTTCATAGCTTCACTTTAATTTCTCTGCTTCATGGCTTGATGGTTAATTTTCATATATTTAATTACATGTATTTTGCTGCATTTAATGTTTAGATTTATAGAGCCACAGTTTCTCAAAATTATGTAGTAAGTTCATTTTAAACAATTTTACTATTCCTCAGAAGGGTAAAATTCACAATTATATGTGCACTTGACAAAGTCATTTCATGATTTCACCACACAAAGATAGTTTTGTGATGGATTTATTGTGTGGTTTGAGTAATTCTGGACAAGCTTCCCACAGATTTTTATTTGATGTGTTTTTAATTTAAGAAATATATTGGATTAAATAAAAGATGTTATTATATATTAATGCATTTTTAAAGTATTACACTACTATTAAATCATAGCCTTTCTCACACACATATTATATAGACTTTGTAATATCAAAAATGAAAAACAGCTTTACTCTTGAGGAGTAAAGATTGCCAGCATTTATCTGGATGTGACAGAGATAAAAATTAATTGAAGGCAGTGAAAAAAGTGACAGTACATGGTAATATTTTTATCACACTCAAAGCCAGTAGATTTTCTTCATTTAGAGCTGGAAGTGTAACATGTTCTGGTTTTCTCATCAGTTCTAGGAAAGACTGATTTACTCAGGGCTTCCTGGTGCTGCTTTGCAGAGCCATTATCATTTGCCATCAGCTGGAATGGGCTTTCATCAGTTATGGGAGGCAGAATGGGAGGTTTGGGCTTCTGACAGCGGCTCCCCTGCTCTGCCCTGTTCCACTCCCGAGCAGGCAGCAGCCCTGACATGCTTCCACTCTGATTTCCATGGACTTTGTGCATTAAAGACACTTTCTAAATCTTTAATGTGCATCTCTATGTGCTGTCATCTTATTTTATTTGCACTGGTCAGGCCACAGATAAATTTGTGCTGAATAAAAGAGACTGGTTTTTTCCTTCTTATTTCTCTCTCATTGATGTAAATTATATTTTAGCAACTTAATTTTGCACTTTTTCCCTCTCCAAATGTGCCTAGGTCCATAATGGCAGCTGAGAGAGATCCATAAGGTGCAGGGCTTTTGTTTTCCCAAGGTGGAAGGAGGTGCTGCAGAATGCAGAGGTGCAGGGTGCCCCTTCCCCAGCAGCTCTGGGGCTCTGTGTGTCCTGCTTGTGCAGACCCCACTGCTGCGTGAGGAGTGCCATGTGATTAAAGGGTTAACAAAAGCACAGGAAATGGTACTGCTCTGTGTTTTTAAGAAAATGTTTTTTTATTTTCAGTTGAGTGGGGAAAGGAATGAAGAAAAACATTAAAAAAATAGTCTTATCATTGGTTTCCAAAAACACAAATCAAGTGTTTGGCTCCTTGGTTTGTGCACAAGTGTCCTCAGGGCCTGGGGTGAGGAAGGAGGGGGAATTCTGTGGACAAATAAGTGTGATGCCTGGATGTGAATTATTGTAAATACCAATTTGAGGGCTCAGATTCCAAACTGTTCTGCTGTGGAAAGCTTCACATTACTGGCTGGGCCAGTGATGGATTTGTTTTCATCAACCAAGTGACTTCAGCTGTCTGTGCCTTTCCTTCCCTTTGCCTTATCTCCTTCATCTCTAATGGGAGACATTTGCTCACTCTGAGCTCAGGCCACGGGCTGTGATTTCATCTGGCACATTTAGATGTTACCAGAATAGGGATAATAAAAGGTTGTTTGGAAATGTTTAAGATACCCTGTCTCTCAGTGGGTTGGTTTTTCAGCAACAAACACAGGTTTCCAAGTAATTTTGGTTCCATTGCAGTGGAGGTGCATTCTGCTGCATGCAGAAGCCTCAGTTCTCTCAGAGTTCATAGATAGATACACCTCCCAAAAATCTCTGTGTGAATGTTTTTATTGGATGAGCTCCGGCTCAGAAATGGAACCACGCCATCATTGTGTGCATGTGAGGTGTATTTAGTAAATGGGGAAAAACTCCATCTCATTTGGAGTTTATTTGCTGTCTCTTCAGCTACAAAGTCTGTAGTGTGCAGTTAGCAGTGCTCGAGTCTTGCATGCATTCACTGCAAGAAATTCTACAAGCTGTTGAGTTTCACCATTACTAAATACAGCACTCAATCCAGCACTCTTCAAAATATTTAACAAAAAGGAAAGTTTGTTTCAGTAGTGTTTGGCATTTTACAGTCTCATGATAAGCAAAAGCTTTAGTTGCACCTTAATACTGGTTTGAAAGTAAAGTCTGTAATGTGATTTGTAAAATAGATTTCATTATTGTATATACAAAATTTCTCCTATTTCTTGTAAAGACAGAAGTATTTACAGAGGATAAAACTTGATCTGCAGTTGTACTTGAAACTGTTGCTGTAAGAACATAATGGAAAAGTGAGGTAAAACTAGCATAAAAATATGTATAACTGATATAAAACTATTTTGGGATTAACCATCTGCAAATATTCTATCACTCTAAACATAATGGACCAACACGAGGACTCACACATAACGTTAATAATTAAATGTGTTTGAAAATACAGAAAATGTATTTTTGTATACCTGTAGCAGTTTCAACATACATATTTTTCATATTAAATAAAGAGAATAGCATCTGTTTTAAAAGAAGTTGTTACCAGAAAAAAAAAGCAAAATAAAAATAGGTGAAATGTGCAATAGCAGCAATATTTTACTTCTTACTGTAACTTTCCCTATAATCAAATAAGCTCCAGCTGCCAGGATATTTATCTCATTTGTCAGGATGTCCAAGTTGTTCTCATCAGCCACCTCAAATAAGTCAGCCTGTCCACTGCATTATGTTCACTACTCAGTTGGCCAGAAGAAAACCTTCTTGGAACAGACAGATGGTGAAGAGATAGCAGGAACTAAATAAGTAAAACAAAATCACATGTAAACTTGTTATTTGTAAGTACAAATTGGGGTTTTTCCAGAGGTCATCTGGCTTCTTGCAGTTGCTGACTCCATTAAAAAAAATCAAATAGATTTTGTTTTTTCCACTTAATTTGCATTAGATGCTTAGTGCCAATTTTCAGTGTGTTGTCTTTCAGGGTTTTTTCTCTTTCTTTCAATTTTTTTTTCTTTTCCATAGGAAAAAAAGCAGAATTTCAGCTGCTCTGTCATTATTAAATAACCAAAAATATTTTTTTAAAAGTCTGTAGAGAAACAGCCCCCACTCCTCCCTGAACTTGCTGGTGTTAAAGCGCAAAATTATAACAACCCTTTTTGTGTCAAAGGGCTGATGAAACACCTGAAAGAATGCCCTTCCATATAAATGACCAGTTGAAAATTCTGCTCTCTTCCCAAGTTTTTATTTTAAAAATTCGAAGGTTTTCCAGAGTCCTGCTGGCTATTGGCAGTGAGGAGATCAGCGCTGAGGGCAGGGTAAAGGGTTTTTGGAGGGAGGCTGGTGTTTCCAGCCCTACTGAGTGGTCTAAAGGTGATGTCCTGGTTTATTATTATTGGCTGGTTTATTTTATTTCATTATTATTTTATTTCTTCAGTAGGGTGTCTCAGCCTGGGCACAGTCATCTCAGGAGCCATTTTTGTGGCTGTTCCTACAATCACAGAGTGGTTTGGGCTGGAAGGAGCCTGCAGAGGTGGTCAGGCCTCGAGCACTGCTTCAGTGCTCATTAAAGAGATGCATTTGTCACATTTCCCCTAAACCTTCATGGCAGCGTTCCCACTGCTGTCCTTCCCTCCCTCTTTCCTCCTCAGCACCTTCAGCTGGACATTCCTGGCGTTTGTGATTTTGGCTGTGTTGGTAATGCTGTGTTGGGTTGGCAGCGTTCTTTGCTCCATACCTACCAAAATCTGGGTGGAAGAGTTTAATGGGTCTTGCACTGCACTGTAACAGTCAGCAGGTTCAGGAAAAGGAAATTCATGACAAACCACTTGGCACTTCCAGAACTTTCGCCTCTGGCAAGGAAACCATTGATTGTCTTTTTGTGATTGAATTGGTTTCTTTTCACTTAGATACTTTATGTCAAAGTAGTAAAAAACTTGGAATATGTACAAACTCCAGTGACTGACTTTTATTTTCTATATAACATGCAAAATCCCATTTTAAAATAATTTAACAAAATGTAGATTCAGTATTTAATTTTTAATTTCTCAATACTCTTTTAAAATACAGAAGTTACATTGTGTTGATGCTATTTACCCCATCTGTTTCTAGATTTTAAAAACTGTTTTGCCTTTCATCCATTTTTATTTTTATTTAATGGACTAAATTTCTTCTCTGGTGCTCTCAGTGCTACTTTTCTTGAAATACTTACTATAAGCTCTTGGATTTTTGTGTTGGTGGACTGATGGACCATGTAGGCCATTAGAAGAACTGAAAAGTTAAATAGTAGGAGTAGCACTGAAGACATAATTAGGTGAAGCATTTGTAGCTTTGGGTATGACCTGTAATGAGGAATTCTGTATAATTCCTATTTCCTTCAAAGAAAAACTGCTTGGTTTTGTGTGTGCAGGTCAATACTTAACCCCCACCTGCTCTGCATTTGAATATTGCTCAGAATTACTCAGCCTGTTGCCACGGTTGGATGTTGCTGATAAAAACAATATTCTGGAACCTTCTGTGCCTCCCATGCTGCCCACTCAGGGAAAAACTGCCATCCTGGTCAGAGGAGATTGAGGGTCTGAATGTTTCAGATATGTATTCAACATTTCATTGTGCTGCTTGACAGATTAATTGCATTTTTGTTTGCCACCTGCACTTTGTGTTGCATCAGGCCGTGTATCTCCAGAAGACACGTGCTGAAAGGTGATGAATTACAGTTTTCCAAATAACACAGCACTGACACCCATAAGATTCCAGAGGGGAGAAGTGTGATATTTGTTTTGCAAACACTGTTTTCTTCCTTTTCTGTGTTGTCAGTTCAGCTTCTTGATTTTCCTGGGTTAAGTTAAGGAAACAAAGATTGCAGTGGCAATAGTATGGGCACATTGCCTCTCACAAGTATCTTTTGTAAATAATTCAGGAAAAGAATTACTTCCCTGCATTCAACTGGAGGACAACTCAACAGGATTGACTATATTTTAATCATCACATTTGTGCCTTCAGTTGCTAGAAGTATTTTGTTACATGGTTGTAAAGGCTGGCAATTAAACCATAATGCTTCTGCCTCACACAAAACTCACAAAATCCTCTTTAAACGTCCTGGAGATGGCCTGGCTGCATCCACTGAATTTGTGTTTTGGTACCCAAACACTGAGGGGTTTTATTGACATGTCACAGACACAAATGTATGCATATGTATTGCTTGTAGTGTGTTCCACTTCATCTGCTCTGTGGAGTTGGTGGATGTGACCGTAGTATCTCATCTAGTCCAATATTTCATCTTCAGAAGGAAAAGCTGCTCAAGTGCCCATGGATTTGGGAGGTAACATTTGGCCATTATTGCTCCACTTCTATTTAATGTCTGAAGCAGGAGGAACACTTCTAATTTTGCTTATATTTCAGTTACAAAGCTTGGCCTGAAATATAAAATTCATTTAGGAATCACAGAATGAACCATAAAATGGTTTGGGTAGGAAGGGATGTTACAGATCTCATTCCAGTCCCCCTGCCATGGGCAGGGATGCCTTCCCACCATCCACTAGACCCAAGGGAAGAACAAGATGCATCCAACCTGGCCTTGAATACTTCAAAGAGCACTCTGCTTTCCTCCTTGCTTTCCTCAACATTCAACACAGTGTTTTATGTTCTTGTTTTGGGGAGTACTGTAGTCCTGTGCCTGTGGAAAGCCACTATATAAATTATTGTTAGATGCCTGGTTGTACCTTCTAAGCAGATCACTCCCTTTAAAAGTCATTTTAAGCTCCAAACATGCCAGTTATTCAGCAGAGAGTAAATATTTACTTACGGGAGGTGTTGGTTTGTTGTTTTTTTTAAATCAATGACACAGCTATATTGGCCTTCCCTTTAGTTTGAACACGAAATGGCCATTCCCAGGAAGAAATCTCCTTGTTCAATACCTGACAAAAAAAACTCAAGTAAATCCGATGACCCGAGGGTCTGTTGTTTTCATACTGGTCCATGTTGACATGAAATCTGTTCATCTTCTTTGCAGCCTTTGGTATCAAAATATTTGTGCTGTTCAGCTGAAGGCAGAAGTGACAAAAATCCTGTTGACAAATACATACAGTAAAAGCAGGAGTGGAAATGTACCTTACTGTTTCCCAGGAGATGAATAAACCTCAGTTCCACGGGCTTAAATGGGGTGGTGCAGACCCAGAATGCAGCAAAATGCACTCAGGATCTTCAGCTTTTCCTTGTCTGGGATGTGATGGTGCAAAGGGGAACAGTGGGTGTGATTTTGTCTCTGTGCTTTCTGTGGGAAGCAGACAAATCTCCCTCTGTAAATTTGGTTTATTCTCAGCTGGGCATGGAGATGTTCTGCTGATCTCCAGGGGTGCCCTGCATGAGCCTGCCCCCATCTGGGACCTGGATGTGGGGATGAGGTGCCCCAGAAAGGGGTTTGGGGGTGATGAATGCTGTCAGCTGTGCAGCTCTTCTGCAGGATCCAGGGAATGGCTGGCTGTGCTTAAAGACCTTTCTGTGTTATGAACTTAAAGGTCCATTTAAACAGCAGGAGCAAGAGGGGCAGAAAAGTTTGAAGTTCCCTGGAGGAGGTTCAGTTTGAAATGTAGAAGCAGTGGTTTGTGACAGATCATTGTGTGCAATCCCCACTGGTACCTGCAGCCACCAAAGGGTGAGGAGAGCAGAGCCAGCAGGAGGTTCTGAGCTCCTTTTGTTCTTGCTCCTTTTCTGATCAAAGGCCAGATATTTTTATTCTTAGGATACGCTTCAAAACTTGAAGGGTGTTTTTGTGAGATAACTGTGGTATTTTCTTATTGTGTTGAGGGAAATCTGTGTGGATTTTCCAAAGTGACTGTGATGTCTGTGATTCCAACTCATGAATTTGTTATAGAAGTCCACATAGTTTGTTGGTTTTTTGGGTTTTTTAAGTGATCAAATCACAGAGTATGTAGGAAGCATAAATCTGTGTATGGAGTTGTGAGAAATGTCATGGGAATTTTCAGTCTGACACTGCAGATCAGTACAAATGAAGCCAACTCAGTAACATCAGGGCTTAGCAGGTCTTTTGCATCAGAAGTAGGACACAGAAATGTTGCTTTCCACAGGATGATTTTTTTTTCCTCTTGCATCGTCTCATGGAGATGTCAAAATTTGCAAAGTGAGGTCATTTTGCCCATGGAAGTTAAGAGGAGCAAACCATTGGAATTTCAATGTGGGAAGCAGCAGGAGGGAGTGAGGGCCAGCAGAGAGCAGCCAGGGTTGCTCAGGGAGGGTGGCCACGCTCTCTGACCTCTTCCCAAAGCAGCCCCAACACCTTGCCCTGCCCTGGCTGGGATGGGCAAGGGAAATCCTCCTTCAAATGTTTCCTCTGAAGAGCAATCTCCGTAAATTAAAGTTGGAAGTGTAGTGGTTTCAGGTACAAATCCCACCTTGGCACAGTGCCCCACTGCATTCCCCTGCTCAATTCAAGGGTTTAAATCTGAAACCTTACCTCTTCTGGGCTGCACTCCTGTGATGTGGTCCATGTGGTTTGAGATATGAACATCCAAATCACTAATGTTAAATGCACTTTAAAAAAATCATCTAAAATAAGTGATTAGGAATGAAATGGCCATATTTTTATGCATTATTTATGGACAAATATTTGATAACCTGACCACATTTTTCATCTCTAGGGCAGTTTAATTAAATAAAACAAAATGTAGAAAAAATAAATTAGAACTTTATTTAACCCAAGCAAACTTTTTACTAGAACAGAAATCAGTTTGCCATCTGTTATAATTGATGGAGGGCTAAATTGTCTTTTTTTCATAGGAACATTTAGCAGACTGAGCTAAATTTAAATCGCAAGGTTTGTACTTAGAACATCCAGAAATTAAGTTATTATTTATTAAAAGACCCACTGCATTCTCATTTCAGTAGTGATGAATGCAGGAAAACTTGTTTCCATCATCGAATTTTCAAGTACAATTACTTAGCTGTGCTCATACAATTACTGTTAAAATGTCATATATAAAAATGACTGTATAATCACATTTACAAAAATGTACCACAGGATGGTATTTCTGTGGATGCTGGAAGAGAAGACTCTAGGAAATACTGCTTAATCTGTGTTGTTGTGTTTTTTAATTGCCCAAACTGCATCTAAAATACTAAAAATGGATATTTTTCTGAATAGTCACCTCATTGTTTGTAGTGATTAGTCCAGATAAGAATTCAAGAAGAGGCCTAGGCAACAGTTAAATTAAATTTTAGAAGCCACACTCTTCTTAAGAGCTGTAATTTTGCTCCCAGTAGGCCTTTAAATGCTACTCACATGCTGCCTTCTAAGTCCCATTAAAGATGTCAGTGCTCCTTAAGTTTGGCTTTGTTTAAAAAGAAAAAAAAACCCCTTCTTTTTGAATGAAACGTGCAAGCAAATCATTAGATTAAACTGCTCAGGAAATGATATGTGTAAGAGTCGTTACACAGCCTCCAGTAAACTTGGAAATCTTAGGGAATGGTATGGGTGGGAGAGGCTGCAAAGGAGGAATTCAGAAACACTGCCCTGGCATGCAGGGACAGGGGTAGGAAAATCAAAGCTCAGGTTGAGACTTGAATGTCACGGGCAAGGCAAAGCTTCCACAGCCCCAGGGGTGGTGTGAGGATTGGGATGTGTTTGTGGGGACAGGGTGCAGAGGAGCAGGACTGGGAACATCACCATGAATTTATCCCACACAGATCCTGCTGTGTGGGCAGGCTCACCTTGTGGAAACCTGGCTGCCTTTGGGGATCAGGGACAGTGGTGGATAACGTTTTCCTCAGGTGGAACAAGGCTTTTTGTGACAGTGTTACCCAAGCTGGGGTGTGTGATGGGATGGTTGTGTGAGGTGGGCTGCTCTGGTTGGATGATGGGGCTCAGAGGTCGTGTTTAATGCTACTCTTTATTTTAGTGCTGCTCTTTATTTTCTGCAGACAGCAGCAAGTGGAGGAGGATCTGTTGTGTTAGAAGGTCTTGCTTGTTTACAGTAGCAGATGAAGGCAGGCAGTGATACCAGAGTGGAACTGCAGCTTTTGACTACAACCAGTATCTCCAGATTTCAAAACTTGTGTTTTTCACTTGTTTAGTTTACAGAGTAACAGAATGGTTGGGGTTGAACAGCCTGTAAAGATCATCTTGTTCCACCACCCTTGCCATGGGCAGGGACACCTTCCACTAGACCAGGCCGCTCTCAAAGCTCCCTCCAAGCAGGCCTTGAGCGCTGCCAGGGATGGGGCAGCCACAGCTTCTCAGAGCAGCTTGTTCCAGTGTCTCACCACCCTCACAGTCAGGAATTTCATCCTTAAATCCACCTAAACCTGCTGCCTGTCAGTTGGAAGCCGTTCCCCCTTGTCCTGTCACTCCATGTCCTTGTCAAAAGTCCCTCTCCTGATTTCTTTAAGGCCCTTCAGTCACCAGAAGGTGCTTCAAGGTGTCCCTGGAGCGTTCTGTTCTCCAGGCTGAACACCCCCAGCTGTCTCATCCTGTCCCCGGGGCAGAGGGGCTCAGCCCCTGCTCACCTTGTGGCCTGCTCTGGCCTGGCTCCAGCACATCCATGGTGTGCCTGTGCTGGGCCCGGAGCCGGGGGCAGCTCTGCAGGTGGGACCTCAGCAGAGCAGCGCCAAGTCCCTCCCTTGGTCTGCCCACCCTGCATGGCTGCAGCCCAGGACACAGGGGGCTTCTGGGCTGAGGGGACGTGGCCAGGCCACGTGGAGCTTCTCAGCCACCTGCACCCCAGAGTCCTTCTGCTGGGGCCATTCCTGCCTTCTCCTGGGGCTGCTCTCAGCCCGTTCCCCACTGCAGCGTGGTGAGAGGCCTGCACTGACAGCAGGTCTGCCCTGAGCCTGCTAAAGCAGAGGCAGAACTGTGGGACAAAGCCCGTGGAGATTTTATTCTCCCCATTAAACTGACTAACACCCTTGTCTTGGAAGCTCTGTCAGCATGCAGGGAAACAGAGAGATTTTATTAATCAATCATTAGTTAAGGACTGAAATACAAGCAAGGGGTCAGGTTCTGCTAAGCCCTTGTGGAAGGATGGGCCAGATCCACACGACTGTGCTGCCCTCACCTGACCATGGGCAAGTGGGTAAATGCTGGTGGGAACGTGGCTGCAGGAGCAGCCAGCTCTGCACTTTGGAAGGATTCTCCTAGGAAAGATTATTCCATGGCAGAAATCATCCCCTTCTGCTTTCTGAGGCTGATGTCAGCAAAAAGGCCATTTTTTCATCCTACAAATACCTGTTTATAGTTCACTTTTTTTCCCCTTATCATCTTGCCTATAGCTAATTTGTAATAGGAGAGAGAATTTAGCCAAGAGAATGTGTGGTAAAAGGTTGTTCTTATTATCTGTATTTTGCTAAAAATCAGAATGAGTTACCAAGACAATTGATTTTTAAGGCAGGCATTATCCAGGGCAGGGTACACTACTGATTTAAACATTTGTTTTATGATGGCATATGTTATTCCAATAGTTGTAGCAAGCATTTTAATAAAATATGGATTTATTTTACTGAAAATCTTTCAAAGTTTTAGTACAGCTGTGAGCTGAGGTTTATTTTGGCACACTCAACTGTCCTGTCATCTACATTAAATGTTTAATTGAATCCCTCTAGTCTTTCAGTTTAACATCCTGAAAACTATTGTCTGAATAACAGTGATGTTGTTCTTTCGTGTTCATAACTATTTTAAGAGCTATGAAGAACAAAAATTAGCTTGTGATAAGGTCATTTTATGTAGTAAATAATTAAAGATTTAAGTGGAAAATTCAGTCTTAGCATATGCAGGTCTTGCATACTTGGATGGCAAATCTTCATTGAGTTCAGGAACATCAAGGAAAGGAAAAAAGACTTTTCAATTTTCCTCATAGATTGGAAAACAGAAAAATTGATTATGGAAACTGCAGACCTATACACAGTTCACACTTAGTTCATGTACCATAACTGTTGCAGAAGTGATAAGTGTGTGTTGTGCTTCTCAGGTCCCAGGAAAATATTTGATTATTTTTTCAATCCAAGAAGTATTTTGTGCAATTAATAGTAGCCCTGTGGGGGAGGATGAGGAATCAGCTTGGTGGCAGATTTTGGTTTAAGTTTGGATGCAGAGGATCCGTGTGTCTGGACCTGAGGGGTGGGGTGTCCGTGGCACAGGCATGGTGAGTTAAACACGTAAAATGGGTAAAATGGGTGAAAATGAAGGATGAGAGAAGAGCAGAGGCAGATGGAGGCACTGCCATCCATTATTGATGGCTGTGGTTGTGATTGGAGTACAGTTACACAGATTGCTAAAAGCTGAGATAGCCATCTCACAGGGAGCAGGATTGTCTTACACCCGCTGTGTTTAGTTCTTCTGTACAACATAGGATATCTGGCTTTAAAAAAGAAATGTATAAACCACACTGGGGTTGGCAGTCTTTTCTTGATTCTAACAACAATAGTTTATTTGGTGGTGTAAATGCTTTAGCAACACATGAATACAATTTTTGTTGACTTTAATTTCTCCTTTATGTATGCCATGATTAATTTATTACTGTTTTGGTGATCTTTCCAGGTTTTGCCCAACAGAATTCTTACTGAGTTTTTACAGTTTAGCTTCCTAATTCAATTTTTGTTTCAAAATGAAAGGAAGTTTTTTCTTAATCTTGACCTGCCAGGTTTATCTGCCTTTGAAGGGACCACTCCTCTCTCATCAGCTCTGTTCTTTGTGTAATAGTAACTAACACTAGCAGAAGTCAACAAAAAATTTGTTATGATTCAGTGGGAGGCTGATGTGACACTTTTTAAAACACACAGTTGTATTAAAACAAATGTAGTTTTACAGACCTTCAGGTTTATATTGTATTTTTATTAGCAGTAGGAACTTACTGGCCATAGGGGGACCTGTGTGCATGGACATGAGACAGATCAGGGCAGTGCAGACTGCAGGTCAGACCAGCAGCCTCCTGCAGATGCTGCAGGCTCTTCCTTTACAGGGAAGCTCTGCCTGATCTTTGGCATATCCACTGTGAACCCAAATGATAAATGATCATTTCATAATAAAATGATGCCCCACTGCTGACACAGCTGAGATCAGCACCATGCATGAACGTGTGCCTGCCTTGGTCTCCTCACTCACACGGAGCATGGCTCCTCAGCTGTGGTGGGATATCGAAATATTTTATGGATTTGCTCTGACAGCAAGCAGGAGTGTTCAATAGGCAAATATTGTACATCCTTTAAAGATGAGGAACCTGGATACACAGAAGGGAAGTGGTTTAGCATCACAAGGCTGGTAGGAGACTGGTGACAGAATCAGGAACTAACTGATTGTATGTTTCCCAAATCTTGGTTGGTGCACTAATCCTTCTAATTTCTCCCAGTTCTGAGGTGCCCCTGTTCCCTTACAAAAGCGACTGCCAGCAGAATTTCTCCAGGCTCTGTCTTGTGCAACTTTTTGCAGACTTGAGTGGAAAAGTCTGAGCTGTGTCATCAGTTAGGATGTCAGCAAGTTAAATACCAAAAATTGATGGGCAGCAAACAGTTCTGCTTGACAGAATACAAGAATAGTCTTGCAGTGCTGAGAGACAGCGTGTTTAGGAAAGCACTGACTGGGCTAAATCTGAGCAAGGCAGCAGTGCTGGTCCCTCAGGACTCATTGCCATGATCTGCTGGAGGACATTTCTGCCCGCAGCATCCCTGTGTGAGGTGATGAAGGTGCCACAAACTCCATCTCATTCCAGACTGCTCTTGGAGCACCCAGCACTGTGATTGTCCATTCGTCCCTGCTTTCCAGACACCCCGTTTTGGTGCACTTGGATGCACAAGTGCACGAGCCCCAGACCGTGTCAGTCACTGCATGGCAGTAAAAAGAACTTGTTATTAATTTACAACTAAAGTCCCCAAGGTCAGTGTTTCCCATGCTGTGTGGGGCTTCCCACTGGAGCCCTGTAGAAACGTCTCTCCCCTTGTCTGAGGTGCTCTCAGTGGGATCACCATGGGCTCTCTGCTGGAAATCAGCTGGTTTGTGGTAACACATCTCTCTCCATCTCAGCTTCTCAGCAGTAATTGCTTTTTGTTAATGGATGTCAGGAGCAGGGCGAGACTGATACCAGGAGATGATGCTGTGTGAGACAGCTCATCCGTTCTCTCCATGCTGGAGGGAGTGAGGCAGTGACCAACCGTGAGTCAGCCTCCAGGTTTTGGAGCTGTAACTCCCCAAAGGGCACGATCAGGAAGGAATTACCAGGTTACCTCAAACGCTCTTTGTGTCATGTGCATCTCTGATGCAGTTCAGCCCCAGATGTTTTATTAGACTGATCTTTCAGAAGGGCATTTGAAGTATTCAGGAGATAAAGACATGACCATAACCTTTGCAGTATAGTCAATAACATCCACTTGAACAACAACAACAAAATAAGCTAGAAAATACAGACTTTGAATGAGCTTCTAAGCTGCTCAGTGTTATGATGTCTTCCTTTAAGATCAGGCAGGCTTTTAGTGTCTGGTATTTCCCCCTGCAAAGTGTAATCATGTTATCTCTCGCAGGGATTTTTTGGCAATCTCAGTACATTGTGTTCTTCAAGGCAGTTTTTTCTCCAGCACCGAGTTTTTCTTTTTGCAAACTTTCACCCATACAGAATATGGATGCCAGAGCTGGCAGCAGCAGTTCACTGTGTATAATGTTGGTAATCCTGTCCACAACAGCAAAAATTTCCTCCATAGTTGAATGTAAGGATTTTCTCCAGGCAACATGACTTCCTCCTGCCAAGGTGTGTTCTGGGAGCTGCACCTCCCTTTCCAGGCTCTCATTCCCTACCCTGTCAGCATGGCAGTAGCCTTCTCTAATGGCAAAGCTTTCCATCTTGGGTTTATTAAAGCATGCTTTGTTTCTTTATTTATCTGTGATCCAAAATGACTGCATGACTGCGCTTTTGCTATTATTTTTTAGTCAGTTATTATTAAGATGTTCCTAGTAATTTTTGCAAAGATTTTCTATTTATGTCCACATTGTTGGTGAAGATGATGACAAATACCCATTAGAAATATCCGTACTGAGAGAGTTTTTCATTGACAAATGTGTCCTAAGATAATTGATCATGATTCTTTAAATATGTGTTTGTTTTTATCAGCCTTGTAGAGCACTGACTTCTTAAACCAGAATGTCAGTAGTGTGCTAACTGGGACATCCTGCAAAGCTCTCATTTGTTGCACCTTCATGGTTGCCTTAAATGAATTTCTTCAATATTTATGAATCCTGGTGATGAATGTAGTATACGAATTAAGATTATTAATTTCTAATGAAAATAATTTGCTATTTAGTAGAAATAATCAACAGTGTGTAAGTACACAGTGTCTGGATTTCATTAGTTGTTCATTCTTGTTGGCCAGATCGAGTTTAGAAATAAATTTTCATACCAGACGTGCCCAATGGCCCAAGAATTTCAACAATTGTTGAAATTTAATGTTTATAATGTTTATTAATTAATTGAGACCATAATCTAGTATTAGGAAAAGGATATTAAAAAAATAATTTAGTAAAAACCCCATAAAGTAGCCTTCCAGTATAGAAAATGGACTTGCAATGTATTTATTAGTATTTGGCTGACTCCTTTGAATCTGAATGTGCATGCACAACTGCTCACAATTAGAATTATTTTTTCTAATGCATCTATGTGGGTGAGCTTGGTTTCTGGAGAGAGAGATGTTGCATTTAACCATGTAGTGAGTCATATATATATATATATATATATAGTACCACTTGTTTGGGTCAGAAAGAAGTAGTATACTGTGATATTCTTACATTTCTGGTAGTGTAAGCTGCTCAAAAGTCTGTTTTGCAATTATCTTGATTATTTAAGTTCTTTGGATGTCCTTGTGAGAGCAATAGACTGTTCTTTCCAGCTGAAATTATTTAGCTGTTTCTTTCCTCAGTTAATGTAGGGAGAGAAAATCAATATAGAAGATAATATTTTAGCATTAGTTGATCCTAGGGTCTTATTTGATTCCAGCATAGCAGGCTAAGTAGCAAATGCTCTTAGCAATTGTTTCTGTTAGTGGAATTTTGAAAGCACTAAGAGAAATCTTGATCCATGGAGACAGTACAGTAATTCACATTGACATATTTTCCCCATTTGCCACAGGGCAAGTGGAACTATTAATGCTCCTGTGCAAAACCTCTTTTCTCCTTTCCTCTTTTTTTTTTTTTTAAGAGCAGAACAGAAACAGTGTTGATCTGAACAGTGTATTATATGTAAAAATTTAGACTACCCTGCGGCCATCAGAGGGAAAAAGATTCAGAAAATTTGCCATCAGTGAATCTTTGCTTTTTTCCTAAATAGACCCCTGTTCCATGAGTATATATATTTATTTATTTCCATGGTGGATTTCTGCAGTGTTTTGGAGGTTTGATGGTTGTTTTAAGCAAGAAGGCATCTCTGGGGTCAGGGAGCAGGTAGCAGCAATTGTAAAATAAACTGTTTGAATAGTGCATGTCCACATGAACTGACTGTAACAATAAAATATTCTCTGAATCCATTCTGTGCTCCACAATGTACAGTCAGTGCCCAATGGAGACAGCCGTTCCAATCATGTATACACAAGGAATATTTGTTATCCATTGTAGTATTTTGCCTGCAGCTTTGAGAGACCCAATTTTATCTTCCCTTAAGCAGCCAAAATGATGTCAGCATCAGCATGGTACTTTTTTTTCTTTGAGTGTTTCAAGAACCAAGAAATTGAGCTGTTTGTTGATAAATGAAGGTTTATGTAAAATACATATAAATTTAAGCAGTTTAACTCAGTGCAGTAAAATGGCCTTTGAAATGAGATTTAAATGTGAGTTCTTGAAAATCTGGTTGGTTAGATGTGCAGAAGATAACAGACAGTTGACTGCTAATAATGCCATAAACAATAATTAGGCTGTGAGGAGCAGTGTGTGATAGATGACCAAGTATATATTATATATCTTCTCAATGTGCATCATCTTGGCTTTATATTATCAAACTCTGTGTGTGCTATTAGATTAAAAGTTAACCAGAAAAAATTCCTAGATAAATTGGCAAACAATTTCTTTGGTGTCATTTCCCTTCCCCTTATTTTTTTTTCTTTTTTTTTTTTTTAAGAGAGCCAAGGGACCGAGCTTAGGTCACAAATGAGATGAGTTTGATGACCTCGGCCTGTGGCCTCTCAGACATCTGTCCACATCTGAAAACATCCATAGATTTTAGTGGAGTTGGAAATCTCTTGTCAGGAAAGATTCAGGAATAGAGTGGGAACGCTTAATTCTTCTTGTGATTGTAAAACCTCAAAAAACAAATAAATCATCTCCTTCAGTGCTTGGTATTGAGTAAAAGTTACAGTTATGATGCATAAAAGGAAAAACTTCCAAAATACTCATTGAACCAAAGTAGGGTTGTTTTTCTTTTTCTCCTTAGACTATTTATTATCTGCATGAATTATTGTTCATTCCTCTGTTGTGATAGCTCTTTCTGAAGTGGCCTCTGTGTGATGTTAATCATAGAGGTGCAGCCTCTGGGAAAGACACAAACTTTAACCTTTCTGGGTCACGGGGCTGGAACCACGTCAGTGAGAGATCGGCACACACGGCCATACACAGCCTGTTCCCATTGCTTTCCAGGTCTGTCAGGAAAGGAGAATTAATTATTTATACCTTATCTATGTACATTTACTTATTATTACAGCTCAGTTGTCTTTAGCTTCCAGTAGTTAATTTAAAGTACATTTTTCCTAAGGTAACTTCATCATCTGTGATATAACTTGCACTGTTCATAAGGCGTATCAAATCATTTTAATTAAGAACCCAATCTGTTTGCATGGAAGTATTTCCCTTTTTGTCTATGTCTGCTGAACTTTCTTCTTCCTGTGGTGATGTACAAGCCTGTACTGTGATCATTCTTCCAGATACATAAAATAATACAAAATAATAAGAGAGTATTCTGATATCAGTGACTCTTCAGCTGTTCATGGAATTATTCAGGACCAAAGAAACCATAAGAATTTGAAGGAAAAAATAGGCTTTATATACCTTAAGATCTTCCTTGGGATTATGGGATAAAAATGAAAATTTAAAAATTGTCGATTGCAGATTTTTAATGTTTATTGTGTTACTTGTGATCTTGTAATTCAGATGGCACATCAGTGTAGTGAAAAATAATAGTTTGTTACATAAAAGCAGTATAAGATACCCTGCTCCATGAAAAAGACAGCATATGTTAGGAAACCAAGTAATTGTCTTGATGAAATAAATGAGAAAAAAAAAAAAGGCAGCAAGATATTCAACATGGTCTGCATTAATTGAAAGTGCTTTCAAAAGGAACATAATGTTCCGAGTCCTCTTCTATTCAATAGTCAGTTCCAGGAAATGTACCTTTCAGAACTGTCACAGAATTTATCTAAATGCCGTTCGTTTTGCTCTGCGAGCCCCTCGGTATCATTTCCCAGCAGCCGTGGCTCTCTGGGGAGATTTGCAGCCACAGCACTCGTGCAGCAGCCACAGCACCCGCGCAGCAGCCACAGCACCCATGCAGCAGCCACAGCACCTGTGCAGCAGCCACAGCACCCGCGCAGCAGCCACAGCACCCGTGCAGCAGCCACAGCACCCATGCAGCAGCCACAGCACCCGTGCAGCAGCCACAGCACCCGCGCAGCAGCCACAGCACCCACGCAGCAGCAGGGCCTGCAGGAGAGCTGGGAGCTGCGGCCTGTCCGTGTGGGCTCTGTGAGGCAGCTCCCGCTGCACCAAGCCCGTCTCCTCCTGGGACAGCGCCACCCCCTCAGGGAGAGGGCAAGGGAAGGGGCCTCAGGGTGTGCCAGGCAGCCTTACATTGGATATTTGGAACCATTTCTTCATGGAACGGGTGCCCAAGCATTGGAACAGCTGCCCAGGCTGTGTTGAGTCACTGTCCTTGGAGGTATTTAACAGACATGGAGCAATGGTGGCCTCGGCAGTGCTGCTTAATGGCTGCACTCAGTGATCTCAAACAGTTCTGTTTACAGCTCAGGGTGAGATCTTTGTGGGCTTTCCACAGTGCGTCACAAATGCTGCAGATGTGTCAGCCCAGGCACCCTGGCAATGCCTGCCTGGCACAAGAGGAGCTGTGTGTGAAATTGCACCGGTGATCCTGCTGTGTCAGAGCAGGGGTTGTTGTGAGATGATGCAGTTCCCAGAAGACACTTGTAGGACCAGAGCTGTGCTGTGCTGTGATACAAATTCAACAAAACATCCCTGTCAGATGGTGTTTTCCTGTGTAGAGGAATTGAACCGTTAAAAAGACAATGATTTAGTAAACATTTCCATGAGATGTGTTCTCTCTGCAGTATCTTCTTCATGTAATATGATAAGGCCTTTGGAAAGTTTATCCATTAATCTTTAAATAATGCCATCCTATCATAATGCTCAGTGCTGCCTTAGTCTGTAAGTCAGGGTATTTGGCAGCACAGATCAGCTCAAAGAGCAGTAAATCTGTTGATACTGATTATCACCTCTCTGAATCGCCTTTGCTTCTGTACTGAAATTCTGTGTTACATGAGTATAAGTAGTGTGATCTTTCTGCCAGGAGAACACGCTGCTCTCTCATTATTCAGCTATACAAAGGGAGTGTTTTCAATATCTTTAACTTTTTTTTCACATCACTCTGTAAATCACATAAATTGATATCCCTTTCGGATGGGAATTATATCTTGGGGAGTCTTGCATAGGGGTAAGTTGCAGTTTACTTTTCAGCTATTCAGTTTTAAGTCTTGAGAATAGGAAGTAAAAGAGCTGTACAAGAGTATTTTGGTTTAATAAAAGCAAAAAGGTGGCCTTCTCAATAACCTCCTACAGATGTTTGTTAGGAAAAGATAAATGTATTAGGAGAAGGTTAAAATATTATTGTGTTGCCAGGTATATGGAGGCAGAGAACATGGAGTATGTTTCCTTGGCTGATGGGGTATGTGCTTTACACATGAAACCTTGCTAGTTTCTTTTACTGGTCTGAAACCATCAACCATTCGCTGTAATGGATTGCCTGGCCTGTATATTGTTCCGTATGTTGTAAATATGGAATTGATTTTCACTGCCCAGCTCTTTGCTTATTGTGATTCTCTGCTCTAGTTTTCCTGTCTTCTTAGAGTTCAAAGATCACTGACTGAAAATAATATTGGGTTTTTCTTGCATATTTAATAGGATGTTTTTCTCATTTTGTTTACAAATTTCTGGATATACTACTTTTTAAATTAAATTAAGTAATTTTAATCTCCAGGTAGAGCTTGCATGTTTTATTGTTGTCCATTAAATGATCTAGCAGTTATCAGTGGGCAGGTTTTACTGTGTTGAGGCAAATGTGTTCAGGCTTTTTCAGTGTACCAGGCAATGTCTTGTATTGCTTGTTACAGCTGCTGTGCCACTGTGGGTGCCTGTAGTGCTCCACTGGTGGGGTGCAGCTGCTGACTGGTGTGGGGGCGCAGCAGGGCCGGGTTTGAATTGCAGGGCTGTGATCAGTCAGGGACAGCCAGGGAGGTGCTGGGTGTCTCAGGAGGTGCTGTGGGGATTCACCAGAGCTCACCTCTGGCTCACTGATGAACCACTCTCTTATCTGAGCAGCAGGTGATAGTGGAATGCTGGTACTGCAGTATTTCATGGTGATACAAAGCAGGGCTCACTTTGGAAGAGGATGAAATTCAAGCCTGGTAACTTGTCATCATCCTGAGAAAATCTGACAAAGCAGGAGAGTTCATTTCAATGTCATGAATGTCCATAATCCCAGTGTGTGCTTGTGCCTAAGGTCCTTTGCAGCAAATACACAGTTTCACTGTTCTGCTTTTTTCATCCTTTAGTATCCTGGCTGGTTTTTCAGATGGGTAAGACTTGTGCTAAGTTTCAGAGAAAACTCTCTAGCTAAATTCTTAGTGAGATGTGGCTTTGATTTCATATGTGTTTAGTTTTTCTTGAGGGCATCCTCAGTCTTGTGGAGTGTGTTTGAAACAAGGAAGAAACAAGGAAGTATGATGCTTTCTGTGCCACCTAGTGAATGAATGACAGTCACAAATGCAAATAGAATTGTTTGGGAACTTGAGAACTATCTCCGATACAACTTTTGCTGTTTTCCCTGGCTCCTTGTTGTACAACTTTGATAAAAATAAGATGCCAAGTGTGTTAGAACTCAAGAGGAGGTGGAGGACAGTAGAGTGCAAATGACACTGCAGCTCACTAACACACTCCCAGCAGCAAGTTCCCTCAGGACATCCACTGGTTCTGCTTAGGCCATGGGATGGTTCATTATTCTCCATATTGCCTGTGAAATTGCCACCACCAAGCAGGTTATTGAATCTACTACAGACTTGTGGGTTTTGATCCCTTCAGTTGGCCTTAATATGTAGATCTCATTTTTTTTGCATGCAGAATGAAGCATCATAAAGAGTATCTGGTTCTCATTATAATTCTAAAGAGACAGTCAGATTTCATAACTATTCTGCATAGGCCAGAGCCTACTTCCCTTAATCATCTAAAAAATAGCACTTTGCTTCATGGCCAGGCCCAGACTGATTTAAAACTTGAGAAGTAAATTACTACTCAATAATCCAGTTGTATAAAAGTAAATGCAGAATGTTGTTACACTGGTTCATTATGTTGAAAGCATAGTGCATTATAATTTTTAATGGAATGTGAGTGTAATATATTCTAAATGCCTTCTTTAACACTTTGGGAGACAGCTGCATCTGTGGTCTCACCAACTGAGGGATTCCCACTGTCCACAGAATTTTGTTAGTAGCTAGATGTAAAATGTTAAGATTTCATTAATAGCAGGACCCTCGTCTATGCCAGTTACACAGTTGGAATGAGCAAGATTTCAGGTGAGGAGGAGAAAACCTTCCCTGGGTCACTAAGCCATTTTTTGTCCTTTCATGTTAATTGGCTGCTCATTTCTGGGAACACAGATTGTGCTGCTTCTCCTTTACCTCATCCAATGTCAAATCCCCAAAGCAGCCCTGCCGGCGCAGAAGGGAGGGAGCCATATGGGGCAGGTTGCAATTGTTCCTTCAGGTCTGGATTTATTCCACTGTGAACAGATGGACAATGGCTGACATCCACTCATGGTTCTTGATAGTTTTCTTCTGCTGTTCATCTCTGGCTTCTTTTTCTCTTCGGCCACAACACAGACCATCCTGGAGATGGTCTGGTAACTCCCCCTGACTGGATGGAAAATAATATGCCTTGTTTCACGACAACAAGAAAATGCAGAGGATTTAATTTGACCCTGGGTTCTTATGTTTTTAGCACTTGTATGAAGAGGGTGAGAACAAGAAGAATATCCCTTAGTCACTTAATACAGATAACATCAGAAGAGAGAGGTTTTTTTGTGTTCAGCGGCTTGAAGGGAATTTATTCTTCCATCCATTCAGCTCACTATAAGCTTCTTCACTTTGTATTTCCAGCATAGACCTAGTAGAGCTGTTCCAGTCTGAGAAAGGAGCAATGCACATTTGGCATTTCAAAAATGACTTTGAGTGTTTGACACAGCTGAACTTCTTGTTCATTAAGTGGAACTTTAATCTGCTACTTTCATCCTTCACCTTCTTTCTAACAGTAGATGAAGGTCCTCTATTTTATTTCATGCTTGCAATGACTGCAATTTCTTAAAGATGAGGTGGTTCTCTTTAGTCAATTATTCTTTTTTTCCCATTTTCCCCTCAAAACCTGTAGCTTTTTCTCCAAAATGACTTTTCACATGAACCAGAAAGCATTAACTTCTTGCAGTGGGAAGTTGCACACAGGGGAAGTTATAACTAAAAAAAAAAGAAGCTGTAATTGAAATACGCAATTGCAAAATCAAAGGAGGCTGATCTCTCTGTGTGTTATATAAACAAATGCTCCTCAGGATCTAAGTGAAAGAATTAAAGAAATATTTAAATCCAAACAAAGTTTTCTTTCCAGGTTTTAAATAAATTGAATCGACTTAGTTTGATTATACATTTAAACAATCTATTTTAGGATAAAGGTTAAGTGTTGGGCCCTCTTTATCCAACCATTCTTTTCTTCTGACATAAATCTCTCCTAGGATCTCATAATAGCATCTGCAAGATTTACTGTTGACAAAAGTTAAGATATTCCATTGAAACATAATCTTGCATTTTGATTAAAAATGCATAAAGGTTTTAAATTTATGGCTTTAAAAACTGTTACAATGAATGACGTCTGTTTGATAACAAAGCAAAATCATGCATGAAAGAACCAGCACGCATGGCTGTGACAAACCAAAGAAAATCTGTAAGCACACAATAGCAGTATCTTTGTGTAAGAAAATTGTCAAAGCTCACTCTACACTTCAGAAAACATTCAACACATATCTTAGGGGGTAAAACAGCAAAACTTCCTCTTTCGCTATCTTCAAAGTCCCATCTGCTAAAGATAGTGAGCCCTAATGCACTGAATTTGTGACAGCCCAGGGTCATGCCCTTATGGCTGCCCACTCTGAGGGGAATAAAACTTGTACTTAAATTATACATGTGGCTGTTAACAGATACACTTAAAACAATGTCTTTGCTGTGCAGCACATGTGCTCCTCCAGCTGACTCATGAGAAGCCAAGGAACAGTTTGAAAAATGCCATAATTCTTAGTGCAGGGCACAGAGGACACTCAGCTGTGTTCCACTGCTGGTGAAAGAAGAGAGTGCAGGAAGAGGATGGGGATTGTTGGGCTTTGTGAAAGATGCATTGTAGCCCTGTGAGCCAGGGTGTAAAAGTTGTGAAGATGACTGAGTGTGAGGTGATCCAGAGGCGAGCTGCTGGAGAAAGCAGGAAGCAGAATGTGTGGGGACAGCCAGAGGCTTGGCTGGAATCAGCTCTTGTGCTCCTGCATTTCCCCATGTCCAGTCCAGAACTAGGCCACTGACAGCCATGCAAGGGAGGGGGGCTGAATTTGGGAAAAAATGAGCTGCATTTTCTGAAGCAGAAAGAGCAATGCATTGTGTTCTGAAGGGAAACTTCAATTTCGCTTGAGTTATTTCATGTTCTTTTCCGTCCTGGGAGTGTGCATAGCTCATTCTGTGGAGCAGGTGCCTTGTGGAGCAGGGTGCAGGGACCTTGTGGCTGGGGCATGGGGTCAGACAAGCTGTTCCCTGCAGCAGGTGCAGCTGGGCTGGCTGCTGCTGGTCCAGTCAGCATCAGCTGAGGATGCAGCCCGGGATGTTCTCCCTGGAAGCATGAACTAGTGATGGGTGTGCCAGGAGGAACCCGAGTCCCCTGGTACCTACAGTGTGTGTATTTGTTAGGTCTGTGTACAATCAGAAGAGGAAAAAGAGCAAGCATATGAATCCCTTCACGAAGTAGCGTAGAGAATACCAAACTGCAGTATTAATAACCTCCTGTTATTGAATCCTCCATCTGTTCATCATGCCAACTTATCCTCACTTAGAGCACTCCCCTTGTCATAATATTTTGCGCCACACTCCCCTCCCTCCCCGAAGCAGCAGTTCCAGTTTAGATCTAAACATTTGCCCAGTCATGTAACCCCACCGAGGACATGGTCTCAGTGCCTGGATCTGTTTATGTCTCTCTGTTAAAAAATGCAACTGAATTCTTAATTTCATTTTTGATTTTTTCCTTTTCCTCTAGTAATTTCTTTTTTCTGGAGATTTTCATATCCATATTGGTATTCACAGATATTTCTCTTGTGGTTTAAGCGTGTTTGACCCCCTAATGTTCATTCCTGATACTTTGCCACATGGCAACTGAAGCAGTGAGGGAGAAAAAAAATAATTATTTTCTCCTTAGAGCTTTGATATGTATGTGTTTTTATATTTTGCTAACATCTATAAATGGCAATAAAGTGGTTAGCCACTTTAAAGTGATTAAACCCAAATTTATTTATACAAACCCCACATGAGGCGCTTGGCTAGATGCTGCCCTAGTGATGCACAGTGAGAATTTAGGGAAGCTGTTCTTTGAGGGATGGCTGAGACGTCTGTGCTGAGCCACAAAAGGCTTTCCCAGGAATACAGGAGGAAAATGAAGATAAATCAGAGGCTGCATAAACTTGTCCTGGGAGCTACCTCCCAATCCCGGTGGATAATCCCATGAAAGGGACACACTACCTGGGAAATGATGGGGGAAAACAGGTTTTTAGGGAGCTGGAGCCAAGCTGCTGAAGGCTGCCTGGTTATGCTAAATCCTTGAGTTGTGCCCTGAGCGGATTCCTGAAATCCACACAACTCAGAGGCAGAAACCACCCTTCATAACCTCTGGGTTCAAATATTCCCCTCATAGGCAAACCAATCCCAAAAAACTCCGGGGAAAAATCTACAGCCCTGTCCGTTCTCCCAGTGAACTGCTCTTGTTTGCTACCCAGGAGTGCCTGTCTCTATCCGAGCGGGTCCGGGTCCCTGAGGGATGCCGGGGCCGGTTGCTGACAGGAAACGATCGTTTTATTTCTGGAAAAACCCAGAGAAGGGATGTTCGCTGGCGGGCTGGGCTGGGCTGGGCTGTGGGTGGGGACGGACGAGCGAACGGCCGCGGCCCCGCTTCCCGCCCGCGGCTGGCAAGGAAGAAGGGGCAGCTGTGCCAGTAGAGCGAAAGTTTCTGGGAGGGCTGGAGCGGAGCTCCGGGCGCTCTGGAGAAAAAAAGCCGCGGGGCAGGAGGCGGCGGGGCCATGGCGGCCGCCGCTCCCTCACCGCGCCCGGGCGGGGCCGCCGTCAGCCGACCCAGCGGCCGCGGGGGCGCCGCCACCGCTTTGGTTCGCGTCGGCCGCCGCCGCCGCTGTTGGGGCGGGGAGGGCCTGGCGGGCGCGGGGTGACCCCGAGGGACCGCGGCCACGTGGGCGCGATGGGAGCGTTCCCGTGGGGAAGAAATCGGCCTTGGATTCCTTGGCTTTGGGCAATTCGCTGCTCTCAGAATTTCTTAGAATATCTTTCTCTTAGAATTTTCACCGCTCGCGGCCGTGCCGACCCTGCGGAGACCGCGGGGTTCGTTCTGGGGCACTTCAGGGCGGATCGTGGGTGCTGCAGGAGGCACTGACCCTCACTGAGAGCAAAATTACAGCGTTGTGGCTTGATTTGTTTTCATTCCTGTTAGTTCGTGAGGGAAGAGCCTTAGCCAGATCACAAATACAGCGAAACACCAGAAGTGCTGATGTTTGTGATGGCAGGAACGGGCAGAAAGTGATGGGCAGAAGTTCCACCTGAACGTGCGGGGAACTTCTTTGCTTTCAGTGACTGCACACGGAATACATTGTCCGGAGAGGGTGTGGAGTCTCCTTCCCCGGAGATCTTCCAGACCCGTCTGGACTCAATCCTGAGCCGTGCGCTCGGGGAAAACCTCGTTTGAGCGGGGAGGTAGGATCCCGTGACCCGCTGTGGTCTCTTACAAAATGACCCATTCCGTGACTGTGTGAACGCAGCCGGCGTTAACTTCGCCGAAGTTTGAACAGAACAAAACAAAACAAAGCAGTGGCGACATCGCGTCCCAGGGCAGGTCCCGGTTTCGCTGCGCGCGGCCGAGCCAGGCTCGCCCGCCCCGCTGTCTCGTTCGTCTCGGCGCCCGCCTAGAACCAGGAGATCGAGCCTGGGGGGCGCGGCGGCGGCGGCGGCAGCGGCCGCTCCCCCCCACGCCCCCCCTCCGCCCCACCCCGCCCCTCCCTCCCTCCCTCCCGCGGGGGCGGGCGGGCGCGCGTGCGCGCGGCGGCGGCGGGGACGCGCCCGGCGGCGGGGGCGCGCACCGAGGCGCCGCTCAGTTCGGGGGCGCCCACGGAGCGGCCGCCATATGCCGCGGCTGCCGCGGCGGCTCCGAGCGGCGCTGCCCCCCGGCATCCTCCTCGTCCTCACCGTCCTCCTCCTCCCCGCGGCGGGCGCGGACGGAGCGCGGCGCCTCCATGGGAAGTTCGCACCTCCTGAACAAGGGCTTGCCTCTAGGTAACCATCCGGCCTGCTCGCCGCGGTGCGGGGCGGGCGGGGAGCGGGGCGGAGGGGGGGGACACACACGAGCGGCCGCCGCCGCCACCGCCGCGCTTTGTGTGCCCGTCACCGCCGCTCCGGGCCCCGCCGCGGGCTGCTGGGCGGCCGCAGCGCCGGCGCAACTTTGCCCGGTGGCTGCTTTTTGAGGTTGGGTGAAAACATAAAGGGAAATAAAAACCAGAGGCGGAGGGGCGGGGGTGCGAGTCGTCCCGAAGTACCGAACTGAAAGGGCGCTGAAGCGGCGCCCCGGAGGGCTCTGGGGTGCTGGGTCTGCCAGGGCAGCTTTGAGGTGTTGGGTCCATCAGGGCAGCTTTGGGGTGTTGGGTTCCCCACGGGAGCTTGGGGGTGTTGGGTTCCCCAGGGCAGCTTTGGGGTGTTGGGGCTGCCAGCGGAGGTTTGGGGTGTTGGGTTCCCAGGGCAGCTTGGGTTCCCCACGGGAGCTTGGGGGTGTTCGGTTCCCCAGGGCAGCTTTGAGGTGTTGGGTCCTTCAGGGCAGCTTTGGGGTGCTGGGGCTGCCAGCGGAGCTTTGGGGTGTTGGGTTCCCCTGTCTGTCGCTCGTGGGGTGAGCGGTGCCGGCTCCGAGCTGCGGGAAAGCTGGGCCGGTGTTTGGATAAACAGGAAGTTTAAAAGCGGCGTTTTATTGCTGTAAAAAAGTGCTTGAGGCCTGCCTGGTGGGATGGTTTTGGCAGAGCTGCGGACGGGTTGTGTGGCAGAGGTAAGGCTCTTCACACTAAATCTCAATTTCTCTGTTTCTTCCTTTCCCTTACTTTTATTTTTTTTTTAAAGCATGTGTTTATGGTGTTGTTTTTAAGGTAACATGAATAATATGCGCAGGGTGATGCCTCCAGAATTGCCGGGCATAAATTGTCATGTTAATCTGGAGGTGATTTTTTTTTTTCTTGCCCCCAGACATAAGGAGACAGAATGTCGATTCTGTTTATAAACATTATCATTTTGTAAGCAAATGTTACCAAAAGAAGGCTACAAAGCACAGAATCAGCCTGTTTACAGTGTAGATATGAGTCAGACTGCTATGCTGCTTTGTTTTCCTCTAAAAATTAAATTCAAAAGTCAGGATTTAAGTCATAGAACCGAGCTGGACAGAATAATGGTAGAAAATGTTGTTAGCAGTGCTGGTTTTTTTTTTTAAATTTCCCCTGTTGTAAGTTAAATTGATCAATTTCACAGTGTTTTAGTACAAATTCACATATTTCAGTAAGTGTTGTCCTTATGAGGAAGACTGTTTGCTTTTAGGCCACATTAGAGCAACTAAAGATAATCATCCCTTTAGCCTCATTGAGAATAATGAGGCCTAATAAACTGAAGTGAGTGTGTACTTTCTTTTCCAGTAAATTAAAATTAACTGTCATATTTGTGATGTGTGTACGTGTTTCAAGAGCATTGCACTGATTCCTCCTCCAGGGTCTTAAAACATGTAAATATTCTTACTTAGTATTCGAGCCCCTTGGCAAATAGCCTGATGCCCTTATTAAAATATTTTAAATCTCATTATTCTGTCCCACTAGGACGGGAGCAAGAAAATACTAAGAAAAATAAAGCATTCTTTAATAATTTTATATTGAGTTTGCATTAATACTTTGAAAATCTCTTTCTTTTGTAATAAAGAAGGGTTAAAAAGCTGAGTATAAATTAGACTGCCAGCAGAAAGATAATTGTCCAGTGCATCTCTTTGTTCTGTGCTCTTATCTGTTTTATCTATTTTTAGCTGTGCGTTGGTGAAGCAGGCATGTAAAATTAGCAGCCCAAACTGCTAACTTTAGTGCCTTTTGTAATGTTGCTCTTTATTGACCCCCAAAGGCAGCAGGATTTCAATATTGGAATTCCTTAATGTTTGACAGATAGCATCCTCTTCAGTTTATTATTATGTCAGCCCTCCCCAGAGTGAGGTAGTGACAGAATATTTTGCCCATTGGCAATTCATTGGAGTATTTCAAACCACAAGGAAACAAACAGCCCTCTCTCTGCCCCCCACCTGCCTCTTTTCCAGCCTGGACAAGAACTGGGTGTTTGTGAGGTGGCTGCAATTGATAAACAGATGAGAGAAAGTGGGGGAGTTAAATTGTTCCCTCATTTTTGTCATTGTTTATATAGAATAATACTTGGGACATGAATTTAGCTTCTCTGTGTTTGTTTGATGGCATTGAGGGGGTAAATTGATGCAGAGTCAGGGGTGTGTTCTCTGTCCCTCTGTAAACACCCCCATACCCCCCCAAATAACAGAGATTCGGTGTTTCTCCATCAGGGAATGTGTTATTCCATTACTGAACTGGCAGATAAAATAGTAATAATCCCGAGATATGCTGTAGTCATGCTCAGTAGAGGAGTTTAGTCAATGAAGCTGCTATTCTGAAATGAAACTCCTCCAGTCACCTTTGTGAATTTTGCATTAGAGTGTTGTCATACGTAGTTAAGGAGTAGCTGGAGCATGCAGCTCTGAGCACACAGTACACTAGGTGTAGAAATGTAAATATTGTACATGCTGTGATACTCTGTCATCCCGTGGAGTTCTGGTAGCATGATAAAACAAATTCCAGGTGCCCTTATGCTTGTCAGCTTGGTTACCTCTTGCCTCGTCCTTCTGCATCATAAAGATAAAATAGTGTCTGCCCTTTGTGAGAAATGTGTGCTCCTTCAATTTATCAATCTCTCAGTTTCTGAGAGCCATTGTTTTATTTGCAGTGCAAACCGAGTGGGTTGCAGCTCTTAGCCAAAGTGTGATCCCAGAGATTGGGATTGGGCGGCACACTGGAGTGCTATCGTGCACACACAGCAGTGCACTTGCCAGCCTTTTGAAACATAAAGTCAATCCCTCGTTATTAAATAGGAACATCTACTGCAGATCACTGGCTAGGCTGGGCCATCCCTATTGGGGAGAAAACTGACATTCCCCCAGAGTATTTTACATAGATACTGTAAATATGCAAAAAAAAAAGTAAAAAAGCCTATTTTACTAGAAAGCAGCTTGAACAGCAGTGAGTGTGTACAAAGGCGTAGATTTTAATGTGTTTGTAGCAACATGATCCTTAATTCTCTTACCTGAAATACAGCGGTATTTCACATAAGAGAATTAAAATTTGAAACGGTGCTGATGTTTTGGACTAAAAGTTCTTGTTGCCGTTTTGTTTTGACGCATGTCCCGTGCATTTGTAATTACTGTATTTGCTGAAGCTTATGCGGAGCGCTGGGCTGCCGGTGTGTGAGAGCTGCCTTGGAGAGCAGCAGTCAGGGCTTTGCCTCCCGAGGCAGCTGGAGCATTGATGAGGTGATACCCCAGCATGTGTCAGGCTTTCACATCCCAGAGCCTCCTCTGAGGCTCCCTCACCTCCTGCCCCCATCAGTATTTATTTAGTGTCAGAGTAGGGATGAAGTTACACTTTTAATACATGTCCTAAAATTTAAGGTGAGGATAAAAGCTGTACTACAGAGCCCTTTAGCCTTAGTTGCTCAGCTGCACGTGCTTTCTCACTCCAGACAGAAGCAATGGATTTACAGCTCAGGAAAACAAATCCCCAGCTGTAGTTTTGGGTCTCTTTCTCCCCTGTTGCCTCAAGAGCAAAGAGGATGATTCATTTTAGTCTATGAATTGATCAGGAGGAAAACATGCGTTGCAGATAAATCTAAAATTAACATTTCCTGCTGAAATGTAACCCTTTGCTCCCTCACCAGTGTTCCTGTGGGAGAGCTGGAGAAACTCAGCAGCGCTTCCAGTTGTGGTTTAGGGTCTCTGAGCTGTGGTTGGGACAGGATCTTTTCCAGTCCAGGTTAGGAGCTGTGACTGGGACAGGATCTTTTCCAGTCCAGTTGGAGCTGTGATCAGGACAGGATCTTTTCCAGTCCAGATTAGGAGCTGTGACTGGGACAGGATCTTTCCAGTCAGGTTAGGAGCTGTGATGGGACAGGATCTTTTCCAGTCCAGTTAGGAGCTGTGATGGACAGGATCTTTCCAGTCCAGGTTAGGAGCTGTGATTGGACAGGATCTTTCCAGTCCAGGTTAGAGCTGTGATCAGGACAGGATCTTTCCAGTCCAGGTTAGGAGCTGTGACTTGGGACAGGATCTTTCCAGTCCAGGTTAGGAGCTGTGACTGGGACAGGATCTTTTCCAGTCCAGGTTAGGAGCTGTGATTTGGGACAGGATCTTTTCCAGTCCAGGTTAGGAGCTGTGATCTGGACAGGATCTTTCCAGTCCAGGTTTAGGAGCTGTGACTGGGACAGGATCTTTTCCAGTCCAGGTTAGGAAGCTGTGATCAGGACAGGATCTTTCCAGTCCAGGTTGGGAGCTGTGATGGGACAGGATCTTTGCCAGTCCAGGTTGGGAGCTGTGACTGGGACAGGATCTTTGCCAGTCCAGGTTGGAGCTGTGGACTGGGACAGGATCTTTTCCAGTCCAGGTTAGAGACATGATTGTTTGGGACGGCAGATCTTTGCCATGGTCCATGTGTGGTGGGCTGTGACTGGGACAGGATCTTTTCCAGCCCAGGTTAGGAGCTGTGATCAGGACAGGATCTTTTCCAGTCCAGGTTAGGAGCTGTGACTGGGACAGGATCTTTTCCAGTCCAGGTTAGGAGCTGTGACTGGGACAGGATCTTTTCCAGCCCAGGTTAGGAGCTGTGATCAGGACAGGATCTTTTCCAGCCCAGGTTAGGAGCTGTGATCAGGACAGGATCTTTTCCAGTCCAGGTTAGGAGCTGTGATCAGGACAGGATCTTTTCCAGTCCAGGTTAGGAGCTGTGATTGGGACAGGATCTTTGCCAGTCCAGGTTTGGAGCTGTGGTTGGGACAGGATCTTTTCCAGTCCAGGTTAGGAGCTGTGATTGGGACAGGATCTTTTCCAGTCCAGGTTAGAAGCTGTGACTGGGACAGGATCTTTTTCAGCCCAGGTTAGGAGCTGTGACTGGGACAGGATCTTTGCCAGTCCAGGTTGGGAGCTGTGACTGGGACAGGATCTTTTCCAGTCCAGGTTGGGAGCTGTGATCAGGACAGGATCTTTTCCAGTCCAGGTTAGGAGCTGTGACTGGGACAGGATCTTTTCCAGTTTAGGTTAGGAGCTGTGACTGGGACAGGATCTTTTCCAGTTTAGGTTAGGAGCTGTGACTGGGACAGGATCTTTTCCAGTCCAGGTTAGGAGCTGTGATCAGGACAGGATCTTTTCCAGTCCAGGTTAGGAGCTGTGACTGGGACAGGATCTTTTCCAGCCCAGGTTAGGAGCTGTGACTGGGACAGGATCTTTCCCAGTGCACAGCAGTCCTCAGCCCATCTCCCCAAATGATTAACATGATCAGGAGTGTTTTGGGAATCTGGCAGCATCTGAGTGTTGGCTGTCTGAAACTGGTGTGTGGCCTTGTGTGGTGGTGCTGTGAGCAGGGGAAATGGAGTAGGAATCCCAAATCATTCATGACACAAAAAAGGTGCTGAGAGTCCCCAGATTAGACTTGGTTTTGGTGCCTTTGGTGTTCAGCTTTGGTTTGGTGGTTGAAGTGGGCAGAAACTTCAGATTGTTTTTGAACATGACCCAGACTCTCTGGTTCCTCGAGGAACAGAGACAGTCCCTGGGCTCCTCTCATTTGTGCCCCCCAGTAGCTGCAGTCTGTGGTGTGTCAGGATGGGAGGGTCTGCTCTGGACACCCCAGCCCTGCCCTCAGGCTCTGCCTGCTGCAAACAGCCCAGGGGTGCCGGCCTGCCTTAACCTGGCTCTTTACCCTATGGGTGCTCCAGCAGTAATGAAATAATAATTTAAAAAAAAGTAATCACAAGGTAAAATAAACGCCAAATTAAAAAAAATTGCTCAAAAAAACCTTTCCTGAAAAACATCTGTGCCTTAGATGAATAGGTTAATTGTTTTTTGATGTGCAACAAAAAAGTGTTTGTGTTTGCTATAGCAGAATGAGAAATTAATTTTTGAGGAAGATTATCAATTAGCTTGTTCTCTCTTCTGGAATATTTTTGTCACTTCATTTCAAACATATCATGTTTCCTATATTATTATTCTATTTACTAATTATCCAGTTTGTTTCTAATCAACATAATTGAAAATTGACATGGTTTGATTTTTTTTTTCTTTGAATTAAATGTAGCTAATACAATAGCATGTTTCATGCTGGTATTTATTTTGGATGACTTTTGCTTATCCTTGCATTTTCATCTTTTTTTTAATACCTGCATTTTTCAAGGGGCTTTTAGAGGAACTTCTTTGCAGTATACCTTCCAGGGTAGTCAGCCAGAAGGGATCCTATGCAGAAAGCAAAAAAAGCTGGCCCTAGGGACTGGGGACAATTGTTCAGCTAATTCTCTGATTCTGAAGTTGAGGTATTAATAGAAAGCTTTCATTTCTGTTGCATATGAAGCCTTTGTTGTTTCAGTATTAAAGCAGGAGGCAATGTGATTATATAATTTTGCTTTATGTGAGGTATTTCAAGGCATATTTTAATAGTTGTATTTACAGGTCAGTGGATGTCCCTTATCGTGCCTAAACCACCCTTGAGCGAGCTGTGTCACCAGCAGCAAAGTTACATAAGTCTGCAGTGCAAGTTGTTCACGCTTTCTGCCTGTGTGCCAGAGCTCCCCACGTTACCCCTCCTCTCCTTTTGCTCTATTTAGGGGAGCTCTGATGCCAACTCGCACAAAAAAAAAAAAAAAAAGGAAGGAAGCAGGGAAACATTTCTTACTTGACTTGAGTTCCAGATTGCTGTGTGCAGTCCAGCTCTGTATTGTTGGATGTGCTCTAATGGTCTTCCTGAACAGCACCGGTGTTTTAGACAGATTCCATCTTCTGCTGTGGGACACGGGCACACCCTGTGATGGGAGGGGTGGGAGTTGTGTCCTGCAGGATGTGCTGAAAGCTCTAATAGCAATGAGTTCTCACACTGCCGTGCAGAACATGACAAGGGCACAACTTGTGCTGCCTTTCAGAGCAGGCGTTGCTTTGGCTCCTTCTGTGCTTGGCTCACGTGGGGCCTCCTGAGACAAGGAGTGTGTGCACTGGGGGAAGGCACCGTGGGCAGCCCAGGGTTGTGCACATGTACCTGAATGTGTCTGGGCTTGTGCAGAAGGGACTAGGCCCTCACCCACGGCTTGTTGGGCAGTCAGAGCAGGGTCTGACCACAGCAGGTAGTGATTTAGGAGCACTGAGCTCTTGGGGCAGCAGAGGAGAGCTGTCCTGCTTTCGGTTTTGCCTCTGGGAGCTGGGCTCGCTGCTGTTGCTGCTGCCATGTGGCAGATTGTTCTTCTCTCCCACCCTCCAAACACGATCAATAGGAAAATGAGCCCGTGCCTGCCATGTGATGGCAGCAGGAGTGGCAAGTGGGAGTCTCTGAGGCTGTCCCTGCTGCATTCCCACCAAGCTGGGTTCTGTCCCTGCTGCATTCCCACCGTGCTGGGTTCTGTCCCTGCTGCATTGGGTTCTGTCCCTGCTGCATTCCCATCAGGCTGGGTTCTGTCCCTGCTGCATTCCCACCGAGCTGGGTTCTGTCCCTGCTGCATTCCCACCAAGTTGGGTTCTGTCCCTGCTGCATTGGGTTCTGTCCCTGCTGCATTCCCACCCAGCTGGGTTCTGTCCCTGCTGCATTGGGTTCTGTCCCTGCTGCATTCCCTCCAAGCTGGGTTCTGTCCCTGCTGCATTCCCACCAGGCTGGGTTCTGTCCCTGCTGCATTCCCACCGTGCTGGGTTCTGTCCCTGCTGCATTCCCACCAAGCTGGGTTCTGTCCCTGCTGCATTCCCACCCAGCTGGGTTCTGTCCCTGCTGCATTGGGTTCTGTCCCTGCTGCATTCCCACCCAGCTGGGTTCTGTCCCTGCTGCATTGGGTTCTGTCCCTGCTGCATTCCCACCAAGCTGGGTTCTGTCCCTGCTGCATTCCCACCGAGCTGGGTTCTATCCCTGCTGCATTCCCTCCAAGCTGGGTTCTGTCCCTGCTGCATTCCCACCCAGCTGGGTTCTGTCCCTGCTGCATTGGGTTCTGTCCCTGCTGCATTCCCACCAAGCTGGGTTCTATCCCTGCTGCATTCCCACCAAGCTGGGTTCTGTCCCTGCTGCATTCCCACCGAGCTGGGTTCTGTCCCTGCTGCATTCCCACCCAGCTGGGTTCTATCCCTGCTGCGTTCCCACCCAGCTGGGTTCTATCCCTGCTGCGTTCCCACCAAGCTGGGTTCTGTCCCTGCTGCATTGGGTTCTGTCCCTGCTGCATTGGGTTCTGTCCCTGCTGCATTCCCACCCAGCTGGGTTCTGTCCCTGCTGCATTGGGTTCTGTCCCTGCTGCATTCCCTCCAAGCTGGGTTCTGTCCCTGCTGCATTCCCACCCAGCTGGGTTCTGTCCCTGCTGCATTGGGTTCTGTCCCTGCTGCATTGGGTTCTGTCCCTGCTGCATTCCCACCAGGCTGGGTTCTCTCCTCTGGCACTCCTCTGCCCACCGTGTGCCTGGCCAGGCAGGGAATGGCCGGGGGGCTGTCCTGTCCTGCAGCCAGGCAGGGAATGGCCGGGGGCTGTCCTGCAGCGTGCTCAGACAGTGCCCTGGCCAGGCAGAGCTCAGAAAAGAGCCAGGAGAGAAGCAGCACTGCAGGGGATTTTCATCATCTGCTGCTACACATAGATCTTTTCACTCTGCAAAATGTCATCATAGCACTTGGGTGAGTCAGAAGTTGGGAGAATGAGCCAGAAAGGAGCTGTACCAGGATGTGTGTGCTCTCCATTGGATTGGGCTGATGTGCAGGAGGGTTTGTAGGAAGAGAGAACTGCCCCAGGCAGCTCTTAGTCAGCCTTACAGTCAGCAAGAGGTGCTGCTGGGGGCTGACAGACGGTGATGACTGTGCCATTGATGCAGATCCCTGTGCCTTTAATTTATGATTGCAAAGTTTCCATCGGCTTCTGTGGTATTTTTACCTGAATATGGATTCTCAGAATTAGCCTTCTATTTTAAGCCAAACAGTCCAAAATTGATGTTGCTTTTTGCATATTTGCAGCGCTCTCAATCCTGCAAGGAAAATGTATGGCTTAGCAGAAACAGTGGTGTGGAGCAGTTCATCAGAATTCCCAGATGAGTCAAATTTCATTAGATGGTTGCAGCCAGTTTGTCTCTTGCTGAGTGCGTAGCTTCAGTCTTTGCAGAGTCATGCAGGACAAAAGTGTTTAGCAGAGATAACCACAAGCCGGTCTCCAAACTCTTAAACTGATGCTTAAATATTTTTTCACTTTAATGTGTTGTACCAGATATGTTAAACTGTTTATTTTCAACCGGGTAATGAGCGTTTTCACATTTGTGGTCTACCAACCATCTTAATGTGTGTCTGGTGCTTCAGTGAGCAGCATTAATGTGTATCACAGCCTTTCTCATGTCGTTGATTTTCCCATTCATATAATCAGGGTTCCTGAGAAGTGATCTTGAGTAATTCAGTATTCTGTGTGTGTGTTCCCATGCTGACTGGAACTGGGCAGCTAATTCCATTTTAACACATTATTTTTTGACTAAGAAGGTCATTAAGGTGCTGATCAAAGCCAGTGCAGCATTTTAGGTTTCATTTTGTGTCCCCACCAAATTCTCTCCTGCATACTTTGTCTGCTTACTGTGTCTGCATACTGTCTATGCTGGTTGTTTTTTCTCAGCCTGTCCTGTGCCAGGATTATTGTCTTTCATTTCTGCTACCAGCAGAAAGTCTTGTTCATTTTGGTTGGCTTGTGTTAGCTTTCAGGATCCTTTAAGATAAAAAGTATGCAATATCAATTTTTAATACCTCCATAAACTAGTTACTTGCACCTAAAGCACTTACTACCTTCACTCTCAATCAAGATTTGCAGTGAATACTGCAGTTTCTTTATCCCATGAATTCTGTCAAATTTTCATTATTTTTTTCAGCTCCTGTGAGACTCTCCAAGCTGATTTGAATTGTGTTGAATTCCCAGAGTTCTCAGTGTGGAACCTTCTCTTGTTACCCTAAAACTAAAGTGCCCTGCTTTAGATGAGCTAAACTTCATCTGCCCTGCCTGATACCTGTGGTCAGCAGCTCAACCACCACAGCACTGCTCCTTTGTGAACTTTAAACTCAGCACCACCAGGCAGCACATTTTTATTTTGCAGTTTTATGAACAGAAGCAGCGTCTAAAACGACCTTTTATCTGTGTAGAGCTCGATGTATTTTAGCCACGCCAGTCTAGATAAAAAGAATGTCTTGCATTTTTGAAAAGCTTGTGGGAGGAGGCCCACAATAGAGGCTCCATTGTGCTGTCAGTACTGAGCGTACAGGAAATCACAAATTAGCTATGACTATGAGAGTATTGCAGGGGAGTTTGAAGTTTACTTCATTGCTATAGTATTGTATGGTTTTGAAAGGTTTCACAATACATTGCCTTTTGGGTCTGCTTGTGTGTGTTGTTTGTATTTGGCAGACTTGTGTTCAAGGCTTTGTCTTACCATGTCTTTGTTTCATGTGTTTTGAATCCAGATGATTTTCCTTCTTACTGTAAATAGAGAGGTGTGCAAATATTCTTGGCATTTGTCTTGTGACCACCCTGCAGCCATCTAAAATTTAAAACCAGCATTGTGTATTCAGCAGTGAGAACCATCTCCTTAGAGAAAGACACAGAAGAGGTTTTTAGTAGGAATTAGGAGAGCAGCAAGCTGCAGGCACAACTTTTCCTGCCTTAACAGATTTGGATCCTGCAGGACATGGAATTATTCAGCTGCTGGTGGGTATTGATGGGAGCTGGAGCAGGCTCACAGATCGACAGGATTCTGGCTGCATGCTGCCCACTCAGCCTGAGTTATTGCAGGATAACACTTCTGCCAAAGTGGCGTTCAGAGATTGGTTTGTTTCCTTACTTGCAGTTGAGGAACGAGTTCTGCCACTCAGTTGAAAGACTCAGGATTATGGGAACTCTCCAAAATCATGAGTCTGATTTTCTTAGTCCTCTGAATTAAGAAAGTACAAAAGACTGTCTTGCGTGGAGCCAGTAATTGAGAACTTGAAGTACTGTGAATATTGCAGTTTTGCATTGATTTTCATAACTTTGCTACCATCTTCCATCTGAAGTGTTTTTAAGTCTGTTAGATTCTGTTAGTGATTTTTCTGAGCTTTGTGGCTTTGTTTAAAAAAAAATTTAAAAAATATGTTAACAAATACAGAAATAGAAACTATTATCTTATACCCACAGTCAGAGAAAAAAAAGCTTCCAAGAAATTGAAAATTAAATTTGGGTTTTTTTGCTGTTCTGGGGATATTCTTTCATAGAAATGATGAATATTCTGAAGTATTTACACAATTCCAGCAGCTATTGAAGTGCCCTAAAGATTTATTGGTGGAAGGGGATTTTTCTTTTTTGTTCAGGAAAAAATGATGTCAAAATCATCTACTTCTCTCTCAGAGTTTCAAAGAGAATTAATAAGAATTAGTTCTCATTTTAGAAGACTAATTCTAAAAAGAATATTAAACAGTGGTTGTTTTTATAAATAGTAAATAACCTCACCTGTTACAACTAAGATGTGTTTGATCACAGGAGTGCATAGTGAAAGGAGTGAATAAGCCATATAATACCTGGGAAACAGCTTGCATTTACTTAAGAATGATTTTAAATCGAGTTAGTTAAGGCAGTGCAAGCCTGTTTGAACTCTTTTTTAAGTAAGTAAAGTGGGACTGAGTGTACTAAGCTTATTTCACATTTGCATTGAGATATTTAGGAATCAGGAAAACCAAATTACTTTGTACTTTGCAATGACATTGTTAGACATGTGTGTTCTAGTTTTGAAGCACACTTGAGCATAAATACAGCTGCTTTGTGTGGGATTTGTGCCTCTATAAAAGGCATCACTGAAGGACCTGTGTTAGGAATTTCATGTCCTACATGAGAACTGAATCACTTTCCTGAAGTTTTTGTTTGTTTGGGGTTGCTTTTGGTTGTTTTTTGATTTTTATTTGTTTGTTTCTTTTTTTTTTTTTTTTTTTTTTTTTTTTTTTGTTGTTGTAAAAGAAGTTAAGAAGTTTCTGGTTACTAAAAATCTTAGTTGACTACTGAAGTCAAGTGTAGGTACTGACTTTCAGGGCAAATGTGGTCTAATTATTGCCAGGGCAATTGGAAGAGAAAGGGGAGCAGAGATGGCAGTGGTGGCAGATGTCCCAAGCTGCTGTGGAATGTTCCAGATGCTCATGGTGGTTCTGTCACATTTGTGAGAAGCCTCAGAAGTGACCTGGGATAATTCACTTCATTTTTCTGTGCCCCATCCCACCCTGCATCCTGTGCATGCAAATGGTGAGCTTACCTGGGAAAGCACTCTGGGATCTGTTGGAAATGGCACCAAATTACAGTAGGATTCTTTACTTAATGGTGCTCTTGAGGAGATGCTTGGTCAATCTTTTTGTGTTTTGTTTTACCACACAGAAGTAGTTTGAGAGGCAGTGAGCTTTCATTTGTGAGCTGGCTTAAGGTAAATGCACTTATTAAAAACACAACCTGTGGCTTGACTGAACACAGTGCTGTGCAAAACACTCCACTGTGACTGAAGGGCCTGCTTTCTCCAAATTAAAAATGTAATTTCCACCATTAAAGCTCTTCCTCTTCAAAGAGCAAAAACCCCTCCTGTAAATTTGAATGGGGAAGTTGTGTTTTGCCAATTAGCTTGACAGGACACTCATGCAAATGAACCAGCAGAGTTGTGCTGAGTGAGGAGGCTGCAGCTCCCTGTGGTGGGCACTGGAACATGGGGATGGTACCCTGGGTACCCTTGCTCCTGCTGGGGTGCCAAGCAGAGACATGATTGGGAGCTATTTTTACTCACCAGTTGAACTTTGGAAGAGAAGAAGTAAGGGATAATTTCTTTCAGTTTGAATTTGCACATTGTACCACTTATTAAAAACTTCAAGATGACTGTGAAGTAAAGACAGCTACTTGAAGTGCCAGATGGAAAAGAGCAAGAAACATGCCTTCTGTTTAAAACAGAAAGGGGATTTTTGCTCATTTTTTGTTGGGGTCTTGTCAAGTCCAGAGTTACTGTGCTTTGGTTCTCTCCAGTTCCATTTAATACTTTACACCTACAATGATAAGGTTTGGACTGGATAGTGGGAAACATTTCTTCACAGAAAAGGTTGTCAAGCATTAAACAGGCTGCCCAGGGCAGTGGTGGAGGCACTGTCCTTGGAGATGCTTAACAGACCTGTAGATGTGGCACTTGGGACATTGTTCAGTGATGTGTCAGGTTGCACTTCATGATCTTGGAGGTATTTTCCAGTCTAAATGATTCTTCTATGTTGCAGTTTCTGTCGTGGTTCCCATGCAGATATGAGCTGCATAGCAAGGTGCATTTATCTCTCTTTACCTGTACGACAGAATGCAGGGTTCAAACAGCTACTGGTCACACATTGCCAGCTCAGCTTCACAGCATCAGGCTGCATTCCTGAAATTGGGATGGCACTTTTTTTAGTTCCTGCTCTCATTGTCTGGCAAGTGCTCTTATGGACATTGCAAACATTTCTGCTATTCTAGAAATGTACCTGCTTTCAGCAAAGCTGCTGTGGTTTGAGTAATGCAGTGCTGGCTGTTTGATTTGGCTCTGAGACCCCTCAATTCCTTCTTTTGCACAGCAGTCCATCATCTTACTACGACCATTTTATATGGATTTAGTTCAAGGCCTATGTTAGCTTATACATAACTTGGAATAATTGTAAAATGTGAAAAATGTCAAGTATTTTTCAGTTGACTAAAATTTTAAAAGGGTGTTTTTTCTGCCAGCATCTGGAAGTTAGCCAGGTAAAAGCTAACATTCCCACAATACCTTTTCTGTGGGATAATGGGCAAGTTCAGGGCAGCATTCTTTCTTTCAGTTATATAAACAGACAGTGCTGGCCAAGGCTAAGAAGTGCTGCCGAACATGAAATTGTTGCTGTTTGCCCTTCCAGTTGTTGCTGTTGAAAATGATTTATTTTTTTCTTTATTTCATTATTGTTCGTCTCTTCATATTTAAATAACATGGAGTCTTCTGCTCTGTTGCCTTTTAAGATCTCGCCCAAGGCAGTGCTGTGTGAGAAATCCGTGCACTCTGTGGATGATTTCATCCATGCTAGTGAAACGATGTCATCAGTATAAAACTGACTTTCAGAAGGCTCCAAAAAATAGAAAGGTGTTTGTAGAACAGAAGAGATTCTTTGACAATAGATAAAAAGAGGTGAAGGTGTGAGAAGCTGAAGTGACCTTTCATCTTGCTCAGCTTTGTCGCTCCTAGTCCTTCCAAAACATAGCAGGAATGAATTGTGAGGGCAGCGTGGAGCTGGGAGTGCAGGTACTGTCAGCAGCCCCAGCACAGGCCGCTTTCAGCTGCTGCTGCTGTTTTGTGACTTCTGTAACAGTGCACATTGATTGGGATTTATTAAAATACATTTGTCCCTGTTGGAATTCGTATCTTTGTACTTCAGGAGTTCCTGAAGAGTTGGCAGGCCACAAAGGTAATTGTGATGTACATGACTTAACACGTGGAGTTTAATCACTTGGGAAAGTCAGTGTCTTGGGCCTGTGTGTAGATTTTTCTTTTTATTATTTTTTTCTATAAGGATCCCACACAGGAATTTACTATATAAGCCTAAAAGCAGTAGTTTTAGGCGTTATACATGTTTATACATGAAGCAAGGTGCAGAAATCCTGGCCCCTCCACACAGCTGAATTGTCATTTTTCAGCTTGTACAAGAGCAGCAGAAATGCAGTCAGTGGGCTATGGCCAGCCTTAGGGAAAGTTTGGAGAAATTTAGTGAGACCTAAAAAATTTCAGGGATGCCGAATGCTTGCTGTGTAGTTTTCTGAGCTGTGATGGGAGCATGGGTTTTATTAAAAAAAATCTTGGTGACTTAAAAACTTTTCAACTTAGATCTTTTCTACTAGAATAGATATACTTATTGCCCTTAAAGGGCAAAGCTTTTCCTAGAAAAATCAATGCCTGTTTAAAAGGGCAGCAAGCAACACACATCTAAAAATTCAGTTCTTAGTAAATTCTGAACAGACAGAAGAAGAAAGTCTGTGAAACCCTTAATCTTTCATGCTATCTGGATAGGCTGGAACGTGGCTGTATAATTATTTTCTTTCATCCACTGATGTCATTGAAGTCCCTATGCAGACTGAGGCTCGTAAATGAAACTAAAGTTCATTTTCTGTGAACTTGCATTTTTCCATGCAGTGTTTAGGCCCATTGTCATGTAACAACCCCTGTGTTCGCAGAAATATGAAGTCAGTTGGGTGGATACAAGCACTTGTAATTTTCTATTCTCTACTTATGCAGAAGGCGACAAAACAGTAAAATTCAAATGGACTGAAATGCATTAGTGGTGGTTTTTCCAACTTCCAGTTCTGCAACCATAATTTTTATCTGTTTTAAACCTCTAATGACTTTTAATATGTTTTTAAGTGCTAAATAGGAAGAAAAGCACTGTTGCCTGATAAAATAAAGATGTACTTAGAAACAGCAATTTATTGTCCTGCCTTCAGTTTGTATTCATTTAGAACACAGGGTTTATGGACCTTTTAGTTGGGGTTATTTATTTCTTGAGGTTTAAAGAACATATACTCAAACTGCTGGTTTTATTGAATGTAAATGTCAGTATCTTGGAGCTGGTTATATTTAGATCAGCAGCATTTTTGTCAATTCAGTATTTCTAAGTTTCCTTGCTTAAATTTTAAGTAGAAATTGGCATGTGTGGACTGTATATCCCATGATTTTATTGATGAACTTTATGAACTTCTTGTTTGCTGTAATACTGTTGGTGGCAGCGCAGTTTTATCAGCTGTGAAGCTGAATTTTGCTCATACACATGGAAAAATGTAATTACATCAGATAAACACACGCACATGGCCATGTGAGCTGGTGTGTGCAGATCCATATCTGCTCATTTCTCACCATTTTGCAATGAACCCTCAGGTAGCAGCAGCTCTGCTGGCTGATTGCAGGACCCCAGGTCTGGCACTGAGGTGCAAAGCGAGGCCTCAAGGACAAAAAATAAAATCCTAATGAAAGATGGGCGCTGAAAGGAGCTTGGTGCTTTCATAAGAATTGTACAAATGTTCCCTCCTTCTTAATAGAAGTGTTCTGGATCCTGTTTTTCTTCACTAGAGACTGACAGCTTTTACAAGTATTGTAATGATGAAGTGCCATTAGCTGCACACCATTCATGTCTTAAATTGCAATTTAATTGTTGTGTTCTTTGCTATTCTTGTCAAATAGTTGGGTATGGTCAGAATCTTGATTTCCAGCACTTCTCCTTGCTCTTTATTTTCTTGTTTTGTAGGTTATTCATTTTTTTGTTGAATTATATGTCTTTCTGTTATCAGTTGGCATGGAAACAGGGCTCCTTTATAGGCCAGTTGCTTTTAGCATTAATTTGCAGGTACTTGTTTTTGAATGTGAAAATGGAAACTATTTATGTTCCTCATCATTCCCCATCATTAATACATGCATGCTTTCCAATGCAATGTAAATTATCTTGCCTTCTGTCTTACAGGGAAAAATGTGCTCTTAAAGGAAGAAAAAAAAATACTGCATCATGTGCACTGTGTTAGAAAGACTGTACTTCATCTAAGGGTTTTTATACGTCAAACTTGGCAGAATCAGTGAGACAAAGACTAACACCCAAACTTAGTTTAAGCTCAGAAAGTACCCAACACTTAATAAGACAAAATGACACCACCTAATTTTCATTTCGTTAATGTATTTATTGACATTGCTCTTTATTTTTTTATTATTATTGGCAGAGTTTCCTGTTTGCTTTAAGAGTTCACTGCATTTCACTAGGAAAAAAGTTAAGCAATTTGCTTTGATCAGGACTGACAAAAGTAAGGGAATAATTTCATTAATATTTTGTGATTTTAGTCAGTGGAGTTTGAAGTTCCTGAAATACCTCGATACTGGCAAAAGTCACATTCTGGGGCTCTTTTATAGTTATTGCAGCACTATTCATGTGCTGTGATGGTGTCCTGCAGCAGCTGCTGCTTGGAGAAAAACCAGGTCTGTCACACATACTCACAGAGAGTGGTTAGGCTGTTAGTGTTTGCTCACATTTCTAGAGATTTGGAGCTGTCTAAATAAGTACTCTTCTAACTATTGGTAACTGTCTAATTTCAGATCTGCTGCAAGCAGTTGCAGAATTTCTGTTTCCAGTGTAGTTGCTTTCAAGTTCTTTAGGATGAGATTTAATCTCATTCCTACCAGCTCCAGACCTTTGTCTGAAGAGCTTTGTACAGACTGGATATGCAGAATAAAAATAAGATTTGAATTCATGCACTTTGGCTCATTCTTCTCCATCCTGTTCCAGGCTTCAGACACTTTGTTTCACTAACCATTTATTAGGGAGTGTGCAAAACAAATCAATTCAATTGGTACTGTTCATAACTCCATTCTACATGTTTAATAAACAGTCAGTTCATCTGGCCTGTTTGGGTGTAGTCCTGAACTGCTTTTGCTTTATTCTGTGAGTTAAAGTACACACTGTTCCATTTCAAAGCCATAAGTCTGTGCAGCTTTTAACAAATTTTAGTTGAAGCACTACAGACCTGCAGGTTAGAAGTATTTTGTTCATGCCACTTGTCCTATCTTACAAGTGTCATGGCATTACTCAGCAACCACATTGTTCATTCCCTCTGGACAGTATAAAAAATATCACTGTAAAACAAAGCATACCAATCCCTCTAGGTGCAATCCCCTTATTTTTGCATTTCATATTTTCTTTAGATAACTTTGGTGGAAAAGAAAGATTTAGATTCATGCCAAACCCTTCCACCAAAACTGTTCTTGCAGTTACTTGCCAGTGGTTTTCTTGGAGTTGGGTACAGCAGATGAAGGATTTTCATTCGCTTCATCCCTGTTCTGAATTGTAATGGTTCTGGCGTAGATTGAACTCTTCTTTCATATTCTCCCTGGAACCAAACTTGCAGTAACCAGCACAGCCTCTTACACATTTTTCATTCTTTAACCAGATGTTGAGTGTGGCTGGTGTCCCTTCTCAAATTCATCTATCCAGAGCTGGGTAGACTACTCACTGAAACCCATATGGTGGAAAGCTCTTCCACATTCTGCTGTGGGTCCTGTCAGACCTCCCAGAGAATTAAGCTACTAGTTATATTGTCCTTTAAATATTTTTAACATAAAAGTTTCATTATCTTTATGGGAACCATTTAACATAAGCTTTAAGGGATGTATAGCTCTGATTAAATTGAGAATTTTATCTCAGCCTGAGGGTCACATTTCACAATGTATTGTGATGGTGTAGCCTTCATGAGGAAGTAAGGCTAATTCATTATTCAAAAAACAAAGAGCACAGGTGGAGTTTCTTCTTAAAGCATTAACTTCATTGACCAGCACCTGTTTGATCACTGGTTGAGTGTACCTTCCTTTAATCTGGTTTATAGTGCAGATGAAATAAATGGCTCTCACCTGGGCTACTCATGGATGTACAATTTTCATCACAAAGAGTTATTTTTCACATTTCATTTGTTATTCTCAGCACTTGTTTTTCATCTTCCTTTTGTAACTGAGTTGACAGTCCCAACCCAGAGGAACAGAATGAATTAAAAGATTGATGAAAATGTTTTAAAAGCTACAGTTTGTTCTGAAATAATTGTTGTGCTGTCAAAATACCTGCTAAGCAAAAGGAGCATGGCTGTAACCAAAGTTAGGGAGCAGAAGTAGTAACTGCTGGTTTTTTACTTTTGCAGTGATTTAGCTGCACAAATTTGGTTTGCTTTATATCCAGAAAATAGGGAAAATAACGTGTTATGAATACCTGTTACTCTGCATCAATCCCAAGTTCAAGGATTCAAGCTTCGTGTTCTTCTGTGATGTTCTGGAAAATAGTCATAATGGTTTCTTGGTTTCTGGGAGTTATCTGATCGCTGTTGTATTGCACTGAGTAAGCTCTCAGCTGTCATTTTCTCCCAGTTTTTCAGAAATCACAGTCAGTAGGCAGCAGTTAAACTCGTTTTCCAGCATCTTTCCCTATGCCTTGTCCACTTTCTGAGCAACCAAATGAGTTTCCTGTTTACTTTGCATGAACTCAGTGATGATTATCTTTGATAAAATTCAAAGTAATGTGTTTCCTGTTGGCTTGCAGAAATAGCGTTCCTGCAGCCTTTCAGCATGCTGCTGTTTATCCTGCTACTGCCATCCCTCCTGTTTCTGGTTTCAAAAACCTAGAAAAATCAGAGTAAGCTTTCTTATTTTGGGATTTTTTGTCTACATCCGATCGAATGGAACCCAGACCAATTTAATTGCTTCTCCAACTGTTGTCAGTCTGTATTTTGTTTCAGAAGAGGTCCATTTTTTATAATTGTCTGTTTCTCACCGAGTGTGTCCCTGCAGAAGTCTGGGCGAGGGGGAGGTGGCATTTGTGTGACGCACAGATGTGCCGTGGGCACGTTTTGGAAATGTCTCTGCCTGCACATTGGCGGCCACACGAGCTGCAGCGAGTTTGTTTTGTGCTAAACCACACAGGCTAGAATCAAACTATCAACTGTCATGTTCGCTGTATTGACAGAGAAATGTGGTGGTGAATGCATTTTCCAAAATACAAGTGCTTGATGGCACCAAAAATCCAGAGTCAGAGAGAGAACGTGGCCAGAGATCCATGTCGAGAGTGATGAGTGCCCTTTCGCCTTAGCATTCTCTAACTCTTAATAATGGATTCAGTAATTCCTTTTATAATCCTTCCCCTGTTACTGATGGTTTTTAGCACTGGTAAATGTTTTATGCAATTTACGGAGACAGAACATGATTTGTGCCCTGAAAAATTTATTATTATCTGCAAAGCATTTTAGTGCATGTGAGTGGACCCTTTTCAAGTTGAAAATGGTTAAACTGCAGAGACTAAAAGAAACTATAAGCCCTAGTAAAAAAAATGCAAATATAGGTCATTTTTAACCACTTCTGACTTTTCACCATCAGAAAGATCTTTAAATGTTCAAAAACCTTCCCTAAAGCCCTTCAGTATGTGGTATGTGTGGGAAGAAATATTTTGCTTCTCTCATCAAGTCATGGAAATAGCTCCCAATTTGAACTGTTTTTCTGTGCAGCTTTAACTGTGATGTTGAGACCAGAGCCTTTGTAATTGAAACTCAGATTTGTACTTAAAGAACAGCTCGGTAGAACAGCTCTCTTACATCATTGCTTTGGTTATATTATGATTAAATGTAACATGATAACATAAACCCGGCTTTTGCCTTAAACTGCCTGTTTTATTTGGCACTTGGACTGTTGTTACTGGCTGGTTCTCAGTGAGCTTGTCATTTTTTATACATCCTGTTTGCTTACCTTCAAAATGAGTATCTTTTCAGAAAAAGCTATTTATTTAACTTTGATTATTTAAGCCGCAGAGGACCCTGGATGGGAGGTGCACGATTTTGATTTCACTATAGTCCAAATTTTCTCAGTTTTACTGCTGCACTGTTCTCTAGTTTGTAATCATCATCAGCCATTTTCATAATATTGGCAGAGAACAGCAGAGGTCAGGGGCTGTGGGAGGAACCAGAAAGGGAGAGAAAAAAGCTTTAAGGAGCCCTTTGCAAAGGTTCAGTGTTTGTCAGAGTTGCTTTGGTTTTCAGAAGAACATAATGGAGTGTAACTGGAGGGATTTTATTATCCCTATTTACCAGAATCCTTACTACTGTGTTGAATTGTCCTGTTTTAAATGTGCTCATTTTAGCAGTCTGGACTATGTATTTGTGTGTATATATATATGTATTTTTGTTTTTTAAAGTTTTTACCTGTCTGCCTTAAAGTTTCCAGCTTTCCTCCCTTCTCCCCATCCCTAAACAAGTCACAGTATTTTTTGTTGTTGTGGTTGTTGTTTCGCTGTAAAGATTGCTGACACACAGCATCATGATGTTCAGCTGAGAGGATAATGTATCACGTTTGATGCTTTCCCAAAATAAAAAAAAAAAAAAGTAAAGGAGTTACAAAGAACTTGGCCAGTGTTCAATATGTAAAACATTTCCATACTGTTATTTTTAGTGTCATCTGAGCGTGTTCTCCTGACCTTAAGAAAGAAATAAACCTTGTGAAAATGATTTGGTTATCCAAGGCCCCACACTTGCTTATCTTCAGACTTTTTGATAAGGAAAATAAGGAGTGTCTGAGGTAATAGTTTAACGTTCTTGGGTCAAAGTACAGTTGTGCTGTTGGAGAAATTGCTTTTGGTGTTTGGGATCAGAATAAAGGAAGCCTTTGATGTTGGCTCCACTTGGATTATTTGGTTTCTTTCTCAGAGACAGACTCCTGTACAGCATCTAAAATATGAGAAAAGCACAGAGAGCATGGCCATTAATACAGGCTACATTCAGAAATTTTATGTTGTAATAAATTCTTGGCAGTGTCTTTAAAACATAATGTGAAATTAATACTCTGAAAGCAGTTGTAATGACAAAGCTAAAAAGTGGTGTTTTCTCTCAAAGAATATTTCCAGCTCAGGCAGTGGTGTAAAGCAAAACAAACAAAAACCCAAACCTGCTGGAATAAAATAACTTGCTAGAAGAGTAACATTATTGGGTGAGAGGAAAAACAATCATTCTCTTCTTTTTTCCTTCATAGTTCAAATGCATATGTCATGGGCACATCAAGACTCGTTCCTTGAGGGAATTACATTTTAAATTAACACTGTGTGGCTGTTGAACTTTTATCAAAACTAGCCCAGATGCTAGTTCTGATAACTTGATTTAAAATGGAAAGGCATGGTTGCATGCTATCTATTGAGCACATGGCAGAGGAGTGAGGATAAGGGCCACTGATGCACTCCAGTGCAGCACAACCCTCCCTGCCAGCCTGGTCTGGGGTTATTTATCCTCAGGACTGCTCTGAAAATCTCCAGGACCACTTCTTCCGTGGAAAGTGTTTCAGTAAGTCTTGGCATGGTCTGTATTGTTACTGGAAAGGCTCAGGGAGTTAATCATCCTGCTCCTAGTGCAATTGTTGAAACAGATTGTTTTTCCAGTTTCTGCCAGCAGGAATTTTCTGCCTTTTTTTTTTTTTTTAAGTCACACCCACCCACCAATAAAATTTATGATCTGAAATGTAAGCCCAGTTGTGTTTTAAAGCAGGCTTTGGGAGCTTGTTAGGGTGGGTTAGCCTCCAGCTGCCACAATCAGGCAGCCCCACGGTCACTGTGCTGGGGAAGGGGAAGGGTTAGGGGAGGTGTGTTCTGACACACACCCAGCATGTGGGGCTGTGTGGGGGTGTCTGCAGTGCAGGCTCCGCTCGTGCCTTCAGCCCCATCCACAACTGGAGACTGATGGCCATGGCCGTGGGCAGATGTGGCTGCTGAGAGTTACAATTCTCCACTTTGTTGGGTCTGAATGTGCAGGTGCCATCCCCAGGTTCGCTGCAGTGATTCCTGTAAGTGACCAAGCAGTTTGTTGTGGCTTTTGCCACAGTGTGTGTGCACTGTAAAACCTGTGGGATAGCCAACAGGAGCTGGCAGCCTGAGCCAGCGTTTCTCACAAGCTGACATTGATGTGAGTGAACTCAACTAGCACAGCTCCACTGTTGCCAATTTATTTATCCTCCCCCTTCTTTCACTTAGTACTTAATAAAGCTGGAAATATTTGAAACAGATAAACACTCACTGTGCACAGGCACTGAGATGTTGCACATCCAAGGAGAGCTCAGTCCTTGATGATGTTTTGCCTTTCTCTGGAGTTTGCTTTCATGTATCTGTTACTTGAAAACAGCACTGCTGCAACGCTGCTTTTTATGTGTGTTTTATTGCAGATACTTAGACTTTCTGTGTTTGGTACTTGATATAGTTGTTACTGAATATTGTCATTTGTTTTGCTTTTTAAATGATGGTGGGAAATTAAAACATTTTACCATAGTACATAGTGCTTGTTTATTTTACATTAAATAGGTGTGATTCATACTGTTTTCAGTCTTATTTTGAAAAGTATTAGTTAAGATTAGGCATATCTTTACAGCATACTCCAAATATGTAATTTGAGTAATTTTTTGACAGATGTGAAATACTTCCAGTCTTCACACTGATGTTTGAAGTACATGTGTAATATAAAATGTTGCCAGATTATTTTGTTTCTCCTTAACAGAACATTATTTCTGATCAAAGGCTTTCAAGATGTGCCTTGTGGGATGTTTGGTTTTTTGTACCCTGACAGGCACTTAGGATTTTGTGTGCACACTGACAGATATTAGATAAATAAGAGCAAAATTACTAGATAAAAAAAAAAAAAAACCAAAAACAAACCACTGGTTAGGGATCACTATCAAAAACCACAGCTAAACCCCATGTCCTCATGACTGTCAGAATAATACCCTGAGAATGGCGAGTTTACCTGCAGTGTGGGTATGGAACAGGAGTGAGGAATCATCATTCGGGTTCTATAGCAGCAGGGAAATGCAGAATATTCTGAACAGAAGTCATTGGCTGTTTAGTTTTGATTGTACCAAAAGGGCAAATCAAGCAAGAGAACTGTCTCACATCCTGTGTGCTGGGGTGATTGCCTGGTGCCCAGGCAGTGAAGTACTGGAGTGAAACGTGCAGAGATGCACCCACGGCGGGCTGTGGGCCGGGCTGTGGTTGCAGTGCTGGTGTTGGTGACATTCGGTGGCAGGAGGGCGCTGGCAGTGTCTGCCCAGCTCTGGGTGCTTTTCACCCTCGCAGTTAACGGGAGGGTGCAGCTGGGTGTGGCTGCTCCGCTCATCACTGCCTCAGCACAGCACAGGAAACCACTCGGGTTTTTCTTGGTCTCTGCAAATTGAAAAGAAAAGAAGGAAGATGACTTGTTCAGGTCAATAAAAAGCATAGATAGCAGCAGAATTCCTCCACTGTGTGCTTCCAGTAGTGCCAGTGTGCTCAGCATGAACCCCAGGGGCTGCACACCAGCTGTCAGTGCAGCTTCTGCTCACCTGGCTCTTGCGTGTGCGCTGTGAAGTCCATCTTGTACTTTCAAAAGCAGTTTGGGATTGTTCCTCTCCATTTTAATATGCCTTGCAGGTTCCTAAATTCTTAAGAAATACACTTAGAAGTATTACATGAGAGGAGAAAAGAAAGAAATTAAATTTATTCTGCTGCATAATTCAGTCTTCTGAGGGTGGCTGTCACTGTTTTGTCCCTTGTTGTGTTCTTTATTTTAAAGTATTCTCCCCTGTGCCTCCCTCCAATCCTGCATCCCAAATCATAGGAAATTGCATCCTGCTCATCTTGAAGGCAGCAGCAAAAAGTGTTGGCTCAGATTCTGGTGGAATCATGAAATTTTTGTGTTGCATATTCAGCATCTAAATATGCTGAATATCACAATACTGAAGGATGATAAATGTTCTTTTTTTTTTTCTTGCATCCTTTTCTCTGATCCTTGTACCCGAGTTGTATTTTAAACTCCTAATTGACTGCTCTTAGAGTTTTGCTATACCTTGAATCTCAATATCTTGAACTTGAGTTCATGGTGCACAAAACAATGAGCCTGCCAAAACAGTCCAAGATGTAAAAATGCATGATAGGTCAGAAACCTTAAAATATGGTTTTTAAGTATGGGGTTTCTGGGAATTTTAATGGTGCATATTGGCAAATGTAATTCATAACAGCTTCTGTGTTCATGTTATGAGGAGGATATTTTTTGTTTGTTTTGACAATTCATTCTTTCCTTGAATTAATATTAGCATTTATTTTTGAAAATAATGCAAATTTTTGTGAGGGTTTATGGTAAATAAGTGACAGCTCTCACTGAATTTACACCTAGGTAAGAATATAAAATAAAGGTAAATGCCAAAGGGGTTAGTCTCATTATACATGTGCAAGACTATAAATTAGTTGAATGTCCAACCTGTCATTTTCAGGTCTTGTTTCTGTAAATATTGATGAGGTTTTTCAGTAGTTTGCATTTTGTAAAAAAAGTAAATCACTTTGATGTTTTACAATGTATAAAGGAAGTTTTTTACCACAAATTCTTTGAAAAGGAGGATATTGTCAAGGGATTTTTCTTCCTTATTTAATCTTTGCACTTGTAAGAATCCCCAGTGACAGGAAAGCTCTCTTGCCAGGCTGCTCTCCTCCATTTCATGTTCTTGTTGGTTTATGATTATAGGGTTATTGATAAGTGTTGTGCTTTTTGGCATTGATGTATTTTTCAGAAAAAAGAGTTGAAGCATTTGTTTTGAAAAAAGAAAAACACATTTAAAGAATTACATGGACTTTGCAAACAGATTTAAAGAAATGAAAGGTAGGTCAAGTTTTGGGCCTACAAATCTGACAGTGTCCTTTACTTTTAACATGTGTGCCTCATGTGAGACACTCCTCACCCTAATGATGTCAAGTTAATCAGCAGTAGAAAAATGTGAAAATGACATTGTTATTAATTTTGATAGGTTTGCATTGTAGTACATTTTCTGATGTCAGTAGACCATGGCAGCCTACTTTGAGATCTCTGGTATTTGGGCAAAGTGATTGCTTCAGTTACTGTCAGTTTGTCCCATAAAAGGCTGTCTTTATGAAAAGTTTGAAACACATTTTAACAGCCTGGATTCAGTCAGGGAGAGCTTTCTCGCCCTGCAGTCCTGAGTGTGCCAGTGGCATTGGCTTCTTGCCCTTGTTTGGTAGCACAAGCAATGTTTGAGGAGCAGGAGATGCTGGGTGGGTTTGCAGGGAGGAGGACACTGCCCTGCTTGGAAGGAAATACATCTTGTGCTGAGGTTGGGCTGATCACCTTGGAGTGCCCCTGCTCTCAGAGGTGTGTGTGGAGGGGAAATAATTCACAGCCCTTCCCCTCCTGTTTGTTGCAGAGCTGCGTGGTGAGCTCGTTAATGCCCTTGTTTCTGGGACCCACAGTCAGTTGTGCTCAAGGCTGGCCTCCTCTCAGGTTCTGCAGCTGAAAACTGGTTTTTCAATTCCCGAGTTTATTTCCATAAGAGCTGGACTAGAGTAAGGTTTTGATGGGTTTTTTCCAGGCTGCAGCTGTGCAGAGGCACTGTGCTGTGAGCCACATGTGAATAGCTGCTGCCTGAGGGCAGCTGCTCTGGCTGTCTCTGCACCTTATACCTGGAATTCATTTAGAGAAAACCCAGCAGCCACTGGCACAGTAGCTGGTGCTGGGTAAGAGCTTCCCCACCAGATTTGTTCCACATGGGGGCAGGGCAGAAACCCCAGACTAACAGCTGGACTAGAGCTGTTGGGAGAGTGTTAGGTTTGTTCTTTAATACATTTAGATAACCTTAAGGGCCTGACTTACACCCAGCTAATCCATCAAGTTCAGAGTTAAGGCTTCTCACTCCATCTCTGGTACCCACGGAGTGCTTGGCAGGGGGATTTTGGAGGTCCCACACTGTCCCTGGATCCCTGCCCAGCCAGGCAAGGCCGTGGCCATGGCAGTGGTGCCCCCCATTGCAGGCAGGGGTATGTGCAGCACACCTGCTGTCCTGAGCAAGTGCAGTGTGTGTCAATGCTCCACTGCTGTCCCTGCAGTGTCCCTGGCCAGTGGCAGCACAGCAGGCGTGCTGGGAAGCCAGCAGCCACAGGGGGAAGGGTACAGATGCAGTGAGAAGCTTTAATTTTGAGTTTCCTGCCTTCTGTGAGCACGAGTCAGACCCTTAACGTTGTTTTAATGTATTGTTTGTGTTTAATTTTTAGTAAAAATTTGAACGCCATCCAGGCTACAGAGGTTGCAGTGGATAAGAAGTATAAAAGCTTTGGTTCAAGATTACAGGAGGCTGCAAGAAAAATTAAAGACATGGAAATGAGGATGGAATGACAGGCTGCTATTTTGCCTCAGAATACTGAAGATTGTAAAGCATTGAGAAATCGAATTCATGATCCTGGAAATCAAGCTCAGATTAAGAAATGTCAGGTTGGTAGGGGTTCCTGAAAGTCTTGAGTTAGGATAAACTAAGATTGTTTTCCCATAACAAAGGTTATAGGATGTGGGGGTGGTGGTATAATTTGTGTTATCTGTGTAATGTGAAGTGCTATACCATAATACTTTTAAATAAGCCAGCTAAGTGAAATTATTTTTTAAATCAGTTTTACATTTGTCATGTTGAATGTCACTTCTGACCACTTTGCAGTTACTTCTCTCTGGCACAGAGCTGCATTATTCACTGTAAATGCAGGCATGGAAAACACTGCTCTTAAATCCACACTGCCCTTAAATTCTTATTGCTCCTAAATCCACATTGCTTTCTGCTGCCTCTTCGAGGTCTCCTGAAAAGCCAGAGGCACAGTGCAGTGTGACATTCCCAGATAAAATCCAGGCAGAATGTATCCAAATGCTGGAAGAGGAACCTTTTTGTTCCAAAGGTTCTGATTTTCAGTGAATCCATGTCTTCCCAAATGGGAACTTTAAGTAGGAACTGCCACTGGGATGAAGTTCCTGGAAGTTAACTGAAGTGGGAATCAGTGCCTGCCCTTCAGGGGCAGGAGATTTGGGCACAAAGATTGTGCAACAGGAAGTCTGTGCTGAAGTTCAGAAAGGGTTTTAGCAAGCAAAGGTTTGTAGGGTTTTTGTGGTCAAGGTCACTGGATGTGTTTGAGTTCTGGGGATTCTTAACCAAGCCTTGAAATGTCTCAGGGGGGTTTCTCCTTCTGGGGCTTTTCTGACTCAGTTCCTGTGCTCTGGGGCTTGCCCTGGCATTCCCCTTAGCGCCAGTGTTGCACAAGTAACTTGGTTCAAATCTCAGATATACTGGTGTGAGGGGAAAACCAGACCACACCTTCATGTGCTTTAGAGAAATCATTATCTGAAAGGGCTCTGTTTAGTGCTGTAACATTTCATGATTTTTTGAGCTAGCCCTGGTCAGAAAAGTGTTTCTTTGAAGTGAGAGTTTTTAATCTCACCTACTTTCTAAAGTTTGGACTCTGTGCTCTGACAGAGGTGCTTTAGTTGTACCTCTGAGGGAATCACCTGTGCCATATTTTTCCTCATTCATCTGCAACAAATTTAGTATCAAAGTTCTTAGCTTTTAAAATTTTATTTTAGCTAGCATTCAGACTTGTTATTGAATTTCTGGCTTTGCTGTACTGACAAGATCATGACATTTCAGTTGTTGAGTAAGCACAGTCACTCTAAGCAAAATGAAGAGGTCTTGCAATGTCATTTTTGCATTTGTTTCTAGACATAATTGCATTTTAATAATGCTGTTATATATACTGTTTTTTAAAAAATGTGAGCAAGTCTATAACATGCTTTATCCTAGGATTATTTAAGTATATTTAATGTGGAGTTTTGTAATTAAATCCCCATTAAAGGATAGAATTGTTCCATTAATACCTTAAGTATTTTTATGTTGTATATTCTAGTGTTTGTCTCCTGTACCCCATTACTGGTATGTAGTTTATTTACTAAAAATGTCCGTATGAGGGTTATGTGGCCATTTTTGGTTCAAACAAGTATCAATAATAAGCTATCAAGCTGCACAGTTTTAAAAAATTATGTATTAATGTCTCCCATTTAGTTTTGGTGGCTCATTATTAGTGAAATAACATGTACCAGAAGCATTTCTAAGCTCACCTATCATAGCACAGGTTAGGAGTGTTTGTGCAACAGTGTAATTGCCATAACAAACTTTGGTTCCCATCTGAAAAATGGTGATGGTACTGCAGAGTCAGTCAGGCCATGCTGCCATCAGGGTGGGGAGGTGCTGGAAGCAGAACAGAAAAGAGTCAGACACTTGTAAGGTTGGGATTCTACTGATTGTCCATCCACTTGTAATGCAGATACCAGTCTTCCACTTGCTTTCTGACACAGGCTGGGACTTCAGATGCAGGGATTGCTTGGAGAAGTTAACTGGGGCACCTCAGTCGTTTGCATTGCTGTTGGACCAACTTGGATTAACAAGAAAATAAGCAATGTTTTAAAATTGACACTGCAACAAAAATATCTGTTGAAATTTGTATACAAGAAATAACTAGCCTGATTCACTTTGCAGTGCTTAAAACTTCTTATTTTAAAAGAGGAAAAAATGTACTTTATTCTTCGTTTTGTTTTTCATTATCTCTTCAGGAAGTCTCTTTTTCCACCCATGCCTAACTACTTTCTGTAAATGCAATGGTTTAATATTATTCCCTTGAGTACTTCTATGTATTTATAGCATCTGTATTGTTAAAGAGATGCTCTCTAAATATCTTACGGATTATTTTTCATTTCCAGACTCTGTAAGGAGGATGTAAATTAAATCTTCAGTTTGGACTGATTGTCCTTCTCCCAGATACTTGACATCAATTTCTTTGTCACTCCACGGTGTTCAGAGTGTGACATTGATTTAGGGAGGGACATTTTTTCCTGTTTTGTAAGAGTTTTCAGTGGTGGATTAAGCATGACGTGTTTGACCAAGCTGTATAGAACTGTTTGGTGAAACTTTTTAAGTCTAAGCAGACCTACATAGGTCAGCAATTTTGCCTGTAAACTTGGACACTGGATCCTCAGTAAATGGAAAATTTTGCTGCTGTAGGCTTTTTAAAGTTAAATTTTAGTCTCAGCAGAATCATCATTATATATGTAAATTGAATACTCAAATCCTCACTGAGTTGCTTATTATATTCCATTAGCTCCACTCTTCTTGCAAGCCTGGGCAAGATATTTCTCACTCTTTCTAGAGCTCACAAAGGTGTGGAATCCAGTCAAAACCTAAAGGTTGAACGAGGTTGCAGAGACACTGATTAGTGAGATGTATCTTTAAAAAACAAGTATACTCCTCCCTCAGTGATTTTGTCCATGTTTCAAAGTTCAGCCTTCTGAACCTCCATGGAATTTCTTCGTAATGTCTTCTGTACTTGGTTGACGGCTGAGTATAAACTTGTTCCTGTTTTATTAGCTTCAGTCCTTGAAATCTTTTTCTGCCATCAGAACAAAGCAGAGTGGCTGTAAGCTATTTGTACTGCCATTGGCATGGCCTGACTAACAAGGTTTTGTGTTTGTGTGCAGGCATTCGACCTCCGATCATGAACGGGCCCATGCACCCGCGCCCCTTGGTAGCGCTGCTGGACGGCAGGGACTGCACAGTAGAAATGCCTATTCTGAAGGACGTAGCCACTGTGGCGTTTTGTGATGCTCAGTCTACACAAGAAATTCATGAAAAGGTAAAGTGTAAGAGGGACAGCTGAGGTGTTGTAGGAAATGCAAGTGTTACAGTGATTGGGAGCAGTGTGTGTCAGCTGTGGTGAGTTACTGCAGTGTCTGTGGTGAGCTGTGCTTTGGTGGATTGGGTGTTGTCCCTCTGCTTCCCTACTGAATTAAATTCATGGACAGAGCTACTTCTGGGCAAAATGCTACTACATGGTACCTTGAAATGCTCCTTGGAAACATTTCTGCTGCTCAGCCTTTTCCTGGAAAGACAGACCACAAGTATTGGATTGTCTGTGTGGGTAACTTTGGTTTCTCTGTTTAGCCAAGGAATTGTGCAGGTTGGGTTAGGCAGCCTTGTGCACTGAGAAATGTCACTGGAAGAGAGTTTCAAAACAAATACTAACCCAAAATTTGCGTGGAAAATGTGGTGAATGTTAACCTAACTTGAGAACACTTGCAAGGAATTGAAAAATTCTCAGTCTTCATTCATAATGGATCTGCAGAGATAATGTTTGTTGAGATTTTTAATAAAATAAAGCTTTATAAATTAAGTTCAAAGAAAATATTTTTTTTAATTTAGAGGAAACTCAAGCTTTTTTTCCCAATTCCTTTTCATTTTATTATATATCAAGAATTAAAATGTGATAGAATGCTTTTTTTCTGTGTATTTCCTTTTAATCATGTTGAGAAGTTGCTTTTGTTTTACTGTTTTCCTCTCTCACACCGCTGTTAGGAGTTAATACATGGATTCCATTTAAAAAACTAAATGGCACATGAAGAATAAGTAATAGAAATGCTGTTCTATTAGTAGCTAAGAGCAGTCTGCTCTGAACACTGTACCATTGGCTGCTCCACCACCTGTATAGTTTTATGATTTGCTTACTAAAATCAACATCATTTACTCTGGTGCATCAAAACTGGGTAATTCCTGTGTGCCATGAGTGCCTTGCAAAAAACCAGTGGATATTTTCTGTTAGCAGTGGTGTGTAATAAATGAACTTTTCACATCCTGAGATTGTGTCTCTCTCAAATTGCAGGTTTGGAAAAGTATTTGAATAACTGATGAGTGACATAGGTAATCTGTTGCTGATCTTTACAAAACTGCTGAATTGAGGGGATTATACTAAAGCTTGCTTCTTTTGATTATTATGATACAGAAATAATTAATTCTCAATGATCTCAGTAATACATCAGGAAAAAATACTTTCACTACCTATCACTACAATGCCATAATGCAGATTTTCACTTGCCTAAAGGATGAGACAGTCCTAAAACATTTGGACCTGCGAGGTAATAAATTTCTACAACAAAAGTCACAAACCAGAATTCATTATCATACTGTTGTTTTCCCTTAACATGGGCAGAAAGAGCAGTTTTATGGAGTGTTAAGCACTGTTCACTTATGTGGGAAAAGTGTTCACTGTTCATCTGCAGTGGAAAATGACTACTTTTCACCTATCTTTAGAGGAATACTTGTATTTTAGTACTGTTTGCATAATACATTATTTGGGAATGGTGCTTTGCTAAATACAAAATTGTTTTCACAAAAGATTTTAAAATTAAGAGTTGCATCTTTAAAGCAGGATCAAAACTGTTCATGTATTTCTGATTTCACATTTGTGGCCATACTAATGATGTTGCCCTGTTAGCTGAAATACAGGTTTTGATAATATGGATACTGAATCCATAGGCTAGCAGATACAGATCTATTTAATGTGAAGTTGCAGGGAGTATGCCAGAGGCTGGGAAGTTTAGGATGGGGTCAGAAGGGTGATGGACATTGTTTGATGCTCTGAGGTGGGTGACTGTGATGGGATGGGGGAAAGATGAGAACCGAGAACCAGAGGGAGGGAAGGAGTGAAAGGCAGCAGAGGGATCTCTAGGAAAGTTGGAACCCATGTTAGCTCAGCTTGCACAGTGTGGAGCCTTGATCACAGGGGTGTGAGCAGTCAGAGCTTGAGAAATGAACATTTTGGAACCTGCAGAAGGGATTTCTGCTGGTCAGGGGAGTTTCAGGGACAAGACCTGCTTTAAAATACTGTGATTTCAGTTTTTCAAGGAAACAGAGTAGAAAGGAGAATTTATAGCTTGTGAGACAGCAAAGTACAAGCCAAGTAGTTTTTCGTGGAGGAGCAAGCAGGCTGAGAGATTTTAACACAAAAAGAAAGGTGGAAAAGAAGCAAGGATTTCAATGCCATTTCTGTGCAGGGTCAGGAGCAGGATTTTAGCAAATACCTCTCTGTGTGTGCTCGTTCAAGAAAGTTTTCTCCAGCTGGGTAACCGAGTTGCAGTTCTGTAGCAACTCCCTTCTGCCAAGAGTTCATTTGCCAATCACTTCTTCATTTGCCAATGGCTGAGGAGATTAAACAATGGAAAATAAGTAACAAGTTGTAAAGTTGCAAATTAGTAATTACATGTAGTAGAACTGTGCTTCAGCTCAGGTCAAAGCGTTTGTTCCCCATTCCACTGCTTTGGAAAACAACTTGGATGGTGAAGATACATTTCCCTTCTTCTGAAAAATCGGGCTGCCAGTGCTTAAATGAACACTGACATTTACTGAGAGTGACCCAATGTTTTGAAATAACTTTGTAGTTAGGGTCATTTATTATGCTCCTTCAGAAATTTACTCATGTCTAAGGTTTGACTGGTATTTGGTTTCTCTCCTTGTTTCCCATTCTCCCTAGAAAAAGCAGTTTATTTTTGAGCCAGGGCTGCAATAGATGTTTTTATCCCTTAACCCCTGAGTTCTGTTTTATTGTAGATGTTGCATGTGGCTGTGTGAAGTTGAGCATTACCTTTGTCAAACTCTTATCATGGCAAAACTGGGAGTTCGGGACATTACATCCTATCAGAAAACTTCTGTCATTTAGGGTAAAAATATTTAAGATTTCAGTGTTCAAATTTCTTACTGGAGATTGCATTACTGTCTATAAAAGTTACTCACTGCTGTTAAATTGGCTTTTATTTTACAATTAATGATGTGTAAATAAGTTCTCTCAGTAACTAAGACTGCTTCCAAGTGTACACAGTGTTTTGGTTTGTTCTGCCAAAAATACAGTTGTTCATCCAAAAAAATTATTTAAAAACACTTAGCTTGCTTCCATCCTCATTCCAGGTCAACTTTCTTTTTTCCCTACCTCATGCTCCGTTGTGTGTTTGCCTCTTTTTCCCAATCCCTCTTAGTTTCAGTGCCATTCACAGTTTGCTGCTTTTCCTGGCTCCTTGGCAGCCTACCCAGCACTCTGATTCCTGCAATATTGCTGCTCTTTTCCACTTCTGTACCTTCAGAGGCATAACAGACTCAAGCATACCCTCGAGGTCTTTGTGTTGCCCAGGATTTTTTTGAGTTCATGTTCTTTGCTTTTTGGGCTTCCTGCCCTTTGCTGTGTGCTCTGTAACATGGAAGTGCTGTGTAGATCAAGAGGGATAAATACAAACAATCTGCGAGGGCTGGTGATAGGCATTTCAACCAAGGAGAGAGAAAACAGTGATTCTTGCAAACCCAGATGAAGAGACAGGAAGCACAACTGATTAGGAATGGTCTTTAAAACAAAATGTACAGGCTGGAAAGAAGTCAAGAGTTTATTTGTGGCTGAGTACATTTTTCCATTTTCTTTTTTCTGTAATTATGTACTTCGCTACATCTTGTTGCAAATCAGGTAGAAGAAAAAAGTGTGTGGTTGACTGGGTTTTCAGCTTCAAGCATTTACCCAGCTGACCAGAGCATTGATGGAAGCAGTGAGGAGTCCCTGGAGCAGTGTGTTGGGTAAACCCTGGCCTTAGCAGAGATTGGGGTACAGTGTGTCAGATCCTTTGACTCCTGTTTTCTGAGCCCAACATGGAATAATTTTCAAAAGGATACTGCATTTCCATATTTGTAGTTCTAAGTTTAAAAAACTTTAAATCTGAACTTCCTGTTTAACAGAACTTGAAATTTTTCAGTCACACTTTGACATAGGAATTAAATATAGAAACAATTCTAGTGATGGCAGTTTTATCAAGGACCATTTCAAAGAGGAGCTGAAAAGTGTCAAATGTTTTGAAACTGATGCAGACAAATTCAGGATGGTGCTGTTGTTCAGCTCTTTGATTTGTCCCTGTTACAGCAATGGTTAAGTGAGATAATTTTTCAAGCTTCCAATTCTTTGTTTAGCAGTAAAGCTTGTGTTTACACCATCAGTGCTGTTTATATTCATGATGCAGATGAAGCATTTAAGTTTTCCATCAGATTTAAATTCTCAAAGAAGCCAGATTGAAAGGAAGCAGCCTTGTTCTAAACAATAAGGTCTGGTTGGGAGTAAATGTCACCTTGGGGCTGATCCAAAACCTTGTAAATGTCCCAAAACCGAATGAGCTTTGGATCAGACTCCTTGTGAGAGACTTGGGAAAAAACTGGCTGGAGTTGTCACCAGTGACTTCCATAACTCCATAATATCCTTTGGTATGGATGTTCAGTCCATATATGTACTTGACCTGAATTCAGCCTTATGAATAGACAAACTAACACACAGAACTCCTGTTAAAGATTTTTCATTGAAGCCTTTTATTCAGTGAAAATGTTTTCAGAGTCCATATTCTCAAATTGACTTCTGTCATTAAAGCTGCATGTAATGGTCAGTAAATCCTGCCTTGGAAAGACTGGCTTCAATATAGTATTTAAAAGGAAGTTGTGTGTAGACTATACAGGTTATTTATGCAGTTGTGTGTATGCATTTGTATGTATATATATTTTTAATGTTAATTTTTAGAAGAGTAGAAATACACTATCATATATATATGTCACATGTGTATATATATGTAGTTTATATAGTGTATGGATATATAGGCTTTTAGAGAGTGTGTTTTCAGGAGCCTGCAAGTAAGTTTTGTTTATGTTTGTGTAAAATATTTATACTTGTATTTATGGACAGCATAAACTCAAGTATTAATGTTTAGGGTCCTCACTAGAGAGTATCCTGGCTGAGTAAAGTTTATATGAAATAAGTGGGTTACTGACAGCACCATGGATCATAGGAACCTAACAGGGAGCTGAGAGCTTGTAAAGAGAAGCAAGAACTTGTAAAAAGCAATACAATATAACAGAGCTTTGGAGAGCCCCTAAATACCACTTGAGCACACTGGCTTTTCCTTTCAGCTTTAGTGGTGCTGGTTTCACATGGATCCTTTGCAGTGCTGTAGGGAGGATTTGAGAGCAGCTCTGAGTCTCTGCAGCCTTCCCCATGTGACAGACTATTGGTTACAAATTCAACATGCAGCTGCTTTTTGCAAGTTAAATAAGGCAAGGCTTACTCCGTTTTGGTGAAGTACATTTGTTCCACCCAAATGTGCAAAATATTTCAAGTCTGTTGGTGACACTGGAACATAATTTTTTTAGAGATGACACATGTAATTTCAAGTCCAAGAAATGCAACACTTTGTAGTTTCTAGAACTGGATTAAATACAGCACTTTCTAGTGATGATTTTTGTTTTTAAGATGAAGAGTTTGTCATATTCATCTTGTAATTTATAATTTGTTTTTGTCTCTGCACTGAAGTAGTTTGGCATTTCATCTACTGTGTTATGTTTCTGTGCTCTGGATTTGATCCATGAGTGTCTGGGATCAGCCTCTCATAGTCAAATCTAGAAGTGCCTTGAGATGCTCCAAGAAAAGGCCTTGCTGTTTAGTTCTTAGCATGTGATTTTTGTAAAAGTAAGCAAGATGCTCAGAGTTCTTCCCCAAATAATGAGATGTGTTTGTCACAGTGGTGTCTGTGTGATGTTTGTCATGATGGCTAAAGAAGGAGGAAAAAATGTAGATGGGGAAAACATTTAGAAGGATTTAAACCTTGGATAATCAGTACTCGGGATTTGTAAAATTCTTGGAAATAGAAGTGTCTCCTGCTACTGTCACCTGTTCCCTGAGAGCCTTGGTGACCTGGCATGTTGTGAAAGCAGAGCAGTCATGTTGAGCTGGAAGAACAGCAGAGAGACCTGTCCAGGCTGCTGTGATGGGAAAAGCTGTCAGCCATGGAACAGGGAATGAAAAGGCTTTCAGCCCTGAGCTCTGCCTACAGCTGGAAGGAAGTCTGAAGGCACAGAAATCAGGCAGGTGAGCTCCAGAGTAATTGGGTAACAGAAGGAAGCCAGCTCATGTCCCTGTTTCAGCCTTGGCCTCGGATCCTCTCTTCCCAGAGGGCTTAGCTGCAGCGTGGTGGCAGCAGGAATGGCTGCTGGAGGAGCACAGCTGACTCTGCTCGTTTTCTCTCAGGTTTTTCCATTGCCTTTCCTTGCAAGAAATCATCAGAGAGCGTGGTCTGACTGCCACATACTCAGGCTGGTCTGGAATTTCTGCCTTGCCTGCTATCTCTGATCTCCTTGTAATAAAATTGTTCTTGAATTCGTTAAAAATTATGTTCATTATGGAAAATGATGGAGAAAAATTACTTATTCTCCCTGATTTTCTCAATGCATCCATCCCTTTTGTTAAATCATCAGTGAATTACTTCTATACACGCTTATTTTTTTCTAAAGATAATTTCATTTTCTGGAATTGTTGATATTTATGCTGGATATCAGTTTCATGTGTTATATTTTACTCATTGAAAGACTTGTCAGACTTCTTGTGTGCATATAATATATGTAATGACTGAGAACATAATTTATGCAAATAATTCCAAAATACAGAAACTTTCACTGTTTTTTTTAAATCTAACTGGCATTATTAACATTCACCAGTGCTGGATGTTTCTAACTTCAGGTTTTATGCTATTATTTTCTGCTTTTTTGGCATATTTCTATCACATGTCCAGTAGCAAAAAGCAGTAACGTAATTAAATTATCAAATTAATGTGATAAAACACACTTGCAGGGTATTACAATTTTAGCAGTGGATTTCCTTGCTAACTAGCCCATAATCCTAGGAGAGGCTCAGTCACTAAAAAGAAATTCTGAGAGATTTGTCACTTGCATTTGCTTGTTCCATATCCCATGTGATGGGTAAATAACTGCCTGTGGAAATGGCTAGTGTCAGCATTAAGCTACAGCTAGGAAATATTTTCCCTTTTATTGAACACATTCCCAAGCTTTCCAGTACTTTTTTGTCTCCTCCTGGTGCCAAGCCATAACGTAGATGGGCCCAAAAACTGTGTCATAATGGGTCCACACCAGTGCCCTTGGAGTCTAGGCTGGCTGGGTTAATACAATGTGCATGGTTATGGAATGACAATCTGCCTCCCCACGTGAATCGCTGATTGTGAGGCACAAATGTGTGAGGCAGTTGTGCTCTGACCCTGCTGGGTGCAGTGGCAGCCCCAGAGCACCCACCCTGGGGCTGTTCCAGCCTGGGACAGGCTCTGGCTGCCTCAGGGCTGTGTCCCTGGATTCTGAGCTTCGGGTTGTGCTTATCTGACAGAGCATGGTTTGTGCTGCAGCACAGCACCCACAGCAACCTCGGGAGGGGTGGGGAGAGTAAGGGACACAGCACAGAGCAGGGACACGGCTTCTTGGAGATACCCTGGCTATCTGAACTTACCTTGAGGCTTGGAGCAGCAGGGGCTGCAACTGAATTTGAAGAAATTTCCACACACTGAGGCTGGGAGATCCTTGAACAATTGTATTTCAGCCTCTAGTGGGAGCAGAAATAACCTGAGGGCATTTAAGTGGGCTTTCCTTTCCTGAGAGGGTCTGGTTCTTGTGTAGGATACCTCGGGCTTGGTCCATGCCAGCTGTAATGTCACTGGAAAAGCAAACCCAAAACTGTGTTGGGTTTTTATTAGCCCTGTGTAACAGCTCAAGGTAACACATCCTGTGAGTGCAGTCCTTCTGATTGGGAGCTGCTGCACGTAATCTCCAAAGGACTTGTTTGCACCATTAAAATCAAGGAGTTTTGTGTGTGTGTAATCATTTTATAAGATCTGAGCCTACAGCTGGTCTTTGAATTATGTTGTAGCTGAATTCTTGAAGGATGTGTAATTTGTAATTTTTTTTGCAGTTCTTACTAGTAAATGCAAATTCTGCTCAAAGGAATCTTGTCTTTATCTGAGTTAGAACTGAAGTTCTCAGTCCAGAAACAATGTTGAAATAGCATAAATAATTTTGTGAAGTATTCAGTAATAAGTGCTTTTCTTTCATTTTTTATGGAGTTTGATTTTATTTTCTTTTAATTTTTTCTTTATGTATTTTTAAACACTGTTGCAGATCCTTGGTTGCAGCAATTGTAATCCTCTGTGTGCAAGACTCTGCTTTGCTGCAATGGTTTTTTTAAAAATTATGTATGTTGATTATTTTTACTGACCTTGCATTGCGCTAGGAAATGCTCATATGAGCAGAAATAATTCAGGTGACAGAATCTGTGCATGTACCAGACCCAAAAGCCTGAACAAGAAATTGAGAGCCTCTGCAGAACTTTTATGTGAAGTGTGTCATAGGAATCCCTTGAATTCATTACAGCTGGCTTAGCTGCTGAAATGACGTGTGCATGTTTTGTGTCTTGTAGAACCATTGGGATATTAGCTAGAGCATTGAAGGTGCAAGCACAGGGAAGTGTTTTGAAGAAGTAAAATCGTGCAATTTGCAGATAAAGAGGAAAATACTCTCTGCTGTGTGAAAAATAAATTGATATCACCTGTGTGGGGTGCAGTGTCACTGCTGGGTAGCAGAATTCAAAACTGCTGGGGCAGGTCTGGCTCCATTCTCCACACCCCTTCTCCCTCTGCTTACTCCACACCTCTTGGTTTTAAGTGCTGTTGTGTAGGTTGGATGCACTTTAACATAATTTAATTTGTAAATTTGACTCTTTTATTTTTGCTTTTTTGGTGCTCTCACAAGTTTGGGGTTTTTTTTCTGCAGCAATTTTGCTTTCGTGCAATTTCTCATTTCTCAGAGGCTTTGGATTTTCCTGGATAATGTCAAGTTTGGCATCTCAGTTAATACCAATTTATGTGACATCCAGTTTTCTGTCAGTGAGAGCTTATTTGCAGTGTCAGTGAACTGAGGGGCAAACACTTTTGGTTGTGTGTGTGAGTGAGCACTTTCAGTCTGTGTTGTGGAAGGGGTTTGTGGTCACTGGATGGTTTCTGGTCAGGTATCCAGTGGTTCAGCAGGGCAGTGGTGCCTGTACAGAGACTCTGCTCTGTTTCTCCATTCAGGGCTGAGTCTCAGCTGCCTGAGCATGAAATCCTCCCTGTTTGTGGCAGTGTGGCTCTGTGTGTGCAGATGCAGTCCGTGGCACTGGGGCTGGGGTCAGTATTGCACAGCATTGCCTGGGGAGTGAGAGCTTTCCCTCTCCCTGAGAGCACAAGTACAGACCATGTCCTTCTGTGGAAGCTGATCCCATCATGCTGAAATGGAGACTTAAATGAAAAAGACTTACCAAGAGATATTTAGAAAAGCAACCTTTAAAAAACCCCCTGAATCTGTATTTAATGCTTTTACTGTCTTTTATACTTGAGAATATGTGTATGAGATTAAGCTGAGATTCTGTGAAAGCAAAGAAAACCAATTGTTTTTTCTTCATTTAATTTCTAGGTACTAAATGAAGCAGTGGGTGCCCTGATGTATCACACTATAACTTTAACTCGAGAAGACCTGGAGAAATTTAAAGCACTTCGAATAATTGTCCGAATTGGCAGTGGTTTTGATAATATTGACATCAAATCTGCTGGAGATTTAGGTATGGCTATTACAGACTTTATTTTGCATCTTATACTTGCCTCTAGAAATCTGATAGCATCTAAATCTTTGTATTAATGTGTTCTGTGGATTTTATACTAGTATCATATGTAAGCTGTATAATTTTCCCATCAGAGTATAAAACTCATTATGGAGATACTAGCATTAGTTAATTAAGTGATAATATTAACAGCTTTGTGGCAGGATGACAATCTGCCTGCTCAATATAAACCCAAGGAGAAAGGCCATAATTTTTCATCTCTTTCTTTTTTACCCCAATTGTATATTTTAACTACTTCTGCTGTAATCTAATTACAAAATATAATTCCATCATTTTGGCATACTACTTCTGTTTGAATAAAAAATGAGATCATTATCAACTGTCTGAGACTTATTTATGATGCATGAGATTTAGTACTAAACCAGTCCATAAAACAGAAATACCAGTTTTATAGGAGAATCAGTTGTTGCTTCTTCAGAATAAATTCAGCTACTGGAACTTTGAAGAGATGGTGCTTGATGTTTGACTGTAAGAAAAGCAACTATCTCATCTGTACTTTTCTTACTTTAGGTTAAACTATCTCCTATCTGTAATCTAAAGGTCAGGCCAGACCACTTGGAGTAAAGATTTTCTTTTCCAAGATTGTGGAGACCAATGTGTTTCCCATTCTGCTCTGGAAAGATCTTGGAAACATTTATTTCAGTGCTTATTATATATGCTATTATATATATATTACTATATATGCTATTATATATGCTTTATTTCAGTGTGGCAGTGCTTAGTCCTTAGTAGCCCCAGTGATGTAGTGAGGAGCTGTAGTGTGGTCTGTTTGTCAGCTAATGGTGAAAGAATGTTCACCTGTGGTAGTGGTGGCAGAGCCTCAACCACTCCTTGCTGAGTTTTAGAAAGGCCAGGAGAGGGCTGAGAGGGGCAAGGCTGTGTTTTGCTGCTTTAACTGGTGCCACAGTCAGACATGAGTTGTGAGCCTCAGAAAACCTGTGTGTGTGGAGAGAGTGGCCTGGGGTGAAATCCTAGATCAAAAGCCAAAATGTAGGTGCAGATCAAAGGCTCAGACCAGTCAGGAGCCCAGTTTGTGGAGAAAATCCCTGATAAGAGGAAGATCTTGGAAGGTTTGCTGGCTGTCTGTTCTGCAGGTCTCTGTGCTGGCTTGTAACCCAGGTTACAACCCAAATGCAGCCACATAATTCTTCAGGCTAGAGTACACAGCAGATTTGGGAAATTCTTGTTCATCTGAAATGCTAAATGGCCACCTTCCTTATTACTCAGTTCCTGTCTTGTGTTAGACTGAGTTATAAATTTGAGGGTCCAACCTGGTTGTGTATCCTTTAATTTAAAAATATTGTTGTCCACTCTGTCAAAAGCCAGTAAATGGTGGGAAGATTCCAGTAAAATCTCTGATTTTCATATTGAGTTTGGGTGAAATGGCTGGGATGAAACATTACTGAGACAAAGAGCCTTCCATTTGTTGAGCTGGTGTAAGTACTGCAAATCCTAAGGAGGTAATGTGAGAGTGATTTGCTCTTTATAAAAGGCTTTGATTTGCTTTTGAAATGTAGATTTAGACCAGAGTCCAATGTATTCCTGAACTTCTGTAGTAACTTCTTATTTTTCGTAGAGCTGGCACATGGGGTTGTTACCAGCTTTTCGTATTTAGCATTATTTTATGTTGGCACTTTTAATCTTCTTACAAAGCATGAAAATATGTGTTTCTTGGATAAAACATGCTTTTTCTGCACTTTATTAGTAGTTGACTAGAAAATACATAAAAGTTGTGGGTGTAGCTGGATGCCAGCGAAGTGGGAGCCCAGGTAATGCCTGTGAACACCTGCATTTTTCAGCATTGAACCTGTGCACAAAATCACTGAAAGCAGTGGGAAAGGGAAGGGAGCATTGATCAGTGGATATGAGATGAGAGTGTGCTGTCTTTTCCCATGTGAAATGTCTCTTCATTTCCTTGCCTCTCTCTTGCTGCTTTTTGTGGTTTGCTATGTCTCTGCCTTTCAAAAATGAGTGCTTTTAGAGTTGGAGAAAAATTGAGAAAAATAAATTCCTGCTGTTCAGGAGAGAATTTATCTGACTTTTGTTCCCTCAGCTTCCTAAGGAAACCTATTAGGGAAGAAGGTATATTGCTCTTCTTCCCAAATACATAATATAATTCTTTAAGCTCCTTTTAAAGCATAATTTTGTTGATGGCAGCTATTAGGAGACACATTTATTTAATTTACGTTGCCATCTAAAACCTGCATTGTTGCTCCATGAAAAACTTTTTTTGTATAAACAAATGCAAGTGTTTAATGTGAGGTACTTAGAGGGATGTTATTTTTCAGTCTTTCACCTCTCCCTCCCAGTCAAGCTTTTTTCCCCATTTTAGAAATGGTGAATTTCCTTCTACCATTGATGTTAGCAGGATGCCAAGGTGAATATTCCAGCAAATGATGCTGGTATATCTTCTTGTAAGTCTTAAGGGCAGTGACTCAGCAGGCAGGCTTATCTCTGCAGCAGAGGAAAGAAACAGAGTTCTGTAAGTTCCTTGTGCAGGTTTTTAGGGATGTAGAGAAAGCTATAAAAAGTACTGGGCAGCAGAATAAAGGCATTTGAATGTAAAACATAGATAAATATAGCATGAGCTTATTATTTGTCATATTACTATCGGTGCTGTTTTTGAAGAGAATGTTTATTCTTCTTCTTTGCTTCTAAGATATTCTGGTATTAGCTGAGAACTTACTGAATATCTGGTTATGTAAAATCCCAAACAGTAAAAACAGTTCTTGGGTGTTTTTAGGATACAAAACACTTTTTTTCTTCTCCACCATGAAATTATACTGTGTGCTGTTTGTTGTCTCAGTCAGCAGAACTGAGACACAAACATTTGTGGGAGCTGGTGATTAGAGAGAGAACATGCAGTACATGGAAAGACTGAAGAGAGACAAGTCCAAAAGGACACAAAGTTTTTCAAGCATTTTGCTTAACTGCTGTGTATTGAGTACTGGAAGGTAAAAAGCAGAATGGGATAACTTGCATGTAATTACAATCACTTGTTGCTTCTGTTTTTGAAGTAACATAGGCGTATTGTGAGTCTTGAATCAATAATCTGCCTTCCACACTTTTCTATGGCTGTAACAATTTAGGCTGCTTGATGTTATGCTCGTTTCAGCTGGTGACTTTTCAGCTGTTAGGAACATGGACTTACTTGTCATTACCTTTGCATGCCATGGAGAAGCAGATTTTGCATTTTCCTACTGATGATTAGATGGGTTCCCTTTAATGTGGGGGACCAAGAAAGGACTGGGGTCTGGTTTGTTGTAATTCTAAAAATCTCTGTGCAATGTGTAACAGATTGTCCTTCCCTGTACCATGATTACCTACACATGATGTGGAATTACTAACAGTCATCCTGTGAAGGCTTTATAAATTATTTTATCCTTTTTTAATTTGCACAGATAGGTTTTGGGAAGGTATTTGTCCAGTGGTGGAAGGCTAACTCACAATTAAACCTAAACTCTGATCATTGACCACACTGTTGAGAGCAAGGCAGGTTTCTCTTGGTTATTCAAAGCACCAAGCTCAGTGGAAATGTAAAATGCTTACCATGTTTTAAACTATCAGATATCTTCAGTGCTTTCCTTATGTGATTCAGTGCCTTAGTTTGCAATAAATAAAAGCATGATAATTAGTAATAAAAAAATCAGAGAAATAAGTTGGCACATAGTTGTCAACTATTATGTCAGGTACTCTGCCTGCCATTACAGTCAGAAGCTCAGTATTTGTGCAAGACGTGTTGAAATAGGTGTTGAGTTCAAACATCATGCTTCTGTATTGCTGTTAAATGGAAGAAATGCACTTTGCTTGGCAACTGGCCTCCTGTGCTTGCTGCCCGCAGGGATCGCCGTGTGCAACGTGCCAGCCGCCTCCGTGGAGGAGACAGCGGATTCCACCATGTGCCACATCCTGAACCTGTACCGCAGAACCACCTGGCTGCACCAGGCGCTGCGCGAGGGCACGCGCGTGCAGAGCGTGGAGCAGATCCGGGAGGTGGCCTCGGGCGCCGCGCGCATCCGCGGGGAGACGCTGGGCATCATCGGCCTGGGTACGTCCTCCTCACCCTGCTTCCCTTGCTTACAAACAGTGAAGGGTGGAGCTGGACAAATGGAGCGTTTGTTCACTCCATGGCTGTCCGGTTTTCGGCTGTTTGGAGGGCCTGGAAGGGCCCGGGGTGGCCTTGGGGCAGCCCGCGTATCAAAGGACGAGAAGAGGCTTCAGTTCTTCTTTCGGTTTTTATGTTTATTAATTGTTTATCTAAAAGATTTTCTTTCGGCCCAACAGAGCTCTGCTCAGCAGCCAGCCATGAGCACACTCCCTGCCCTCCGGACAGTCACCTATCTTTATACCCATGGTTACGTGTACAATATTTATCATTTTTCCCCAATACCTTTTATTCTTATTGCCCGGTGCACTTTCAGTAATGACCAATCCCAAAGTGCCACCATCACCACAGAAGATGGAGGAGAAGAAGAAGAAGAAGAAGAAGGACAGGACACGCCCCAATTCCTCCATCTTACTTCTCTAAACCCCCCTGTACAGAAATCCTAAACCCTGTGTCTCACCCTCTAATTAACCAATCCCTTCACCATTCACCCCGGTGAAACCCTCCTGTCCTCATACAGGTGTCGTCTCCTGTGTAGGATCAAAGTCCAGCCACCAGACACTTCTGGAACATTCCAGGACTCCCGAGCCCCCCAAGGGTGGTCTCGGTGGCCCGGCACCTCAGTCCTGAGGTGCTGAGATCCCACACATGGCAAGCATTCAGTCCTGTAGATTATAGAACTCAAATGGTCGCCCTTTTCCTCAGAAAACTTATTATAATGTTCTCTCATTTCTCTGAGTTTCTGTATGTCGTTCTGTAGAGGGATAGAATATAAGAAAATAACGATAGTCTAGAAAGTAATCTTACCCCTAAGGAGTTGCAGCTGGGCCAATTATCAGAGATTAGGAACAGGCCTGACTTTACCAGGCCACAGCTGTAAGCAGTGAGAAGAAGAGTGTATAAGAGAGGGGTGGCTGGTTTAGAAGGGAACTGGAGTCAGCTGGGTGCTTTGTGAAAGAGTGAGAGTGAATGCTTGGAGGAGCTGCCCATGAGAAGCACTAAGAGGATATGAAACTTTTGCAATAAGGAGACAGCAGTATGGAACCCCTGCAGTAAGATGGCAGCATCTTTCTGTTGCCATATTGCCTACTTGTAAGAGGAGACACTATCGCTTCCCTTTTCCAGGACAAGAATCCTCCTACTTCAGCCCTGTTACATGTGTGTATTTTATCCCTTATCCATTTTCATATCTGGTTTTGTTTAGACTTTTTTGCTTTTTCAGTTTTTTACATAACTAAAAAGTCTTTGCTTCAGTAACACCCTGCAGAGCAGTTCTTGTGTGCATTTGATTGAGGTGGATGTGAAATTGTATTTCAACTCTAATGAGAGGAAGAATATATGCAAGAAATTTTGAAATGTTTCCAGACCTAATAAAATCACCTACTTACCTCTCTGAGTGACCCTGAATGTTTTTCAGCATCCAACAGATGGACAGGCTTGCTAGAGATGAATTAATTACTGTCTGTTACAGAAGTAGAGAAGAAAAACAAGCAAGTCAGTTTCTATATAAAAATTATTCAGTCATGTGCTTGTCTTACACAGATCTGCTAGACTGTGGATGTAATTGCTGTGCTATTCATCCACAGGAATTAGTAATATGATTTTGACAACAAAGCATCATATTTAAATGACTGCTCCAGTTACACATTGCTGTCAAGTAACTCCAGCCTCGAACTCTTACTTTTGGAAGCTGAAAATAGCCTGGTGTTACATAGTGCTCATTTAAAGGAGCATGCAGTCCACCAGAACCATCTTCACAACCAAAGAATTGCCTTTAAAATATGATTTTCAAGAAGTTAGTCATGACATGAAGCTGCTTTCTCAAATCTATACTAATGTAATTATGCATCTCATTAAAACACACAATGATTATTGTGCTCACAGTCACAGCATCTGTACCTAAGTCATGGACAGTTGCCTGCAGTGTTTCCAAAATGGAAATGCATCCTGGTTTTTGAAACTGAAGCTTTGGCTCACATGCAGTGTGCATGTTTGCTGGAGATATCTGTACTGCTGTAATTCAGTTTGGTGTTTTTACTGAACAGATTCAGACTTGAGATTAGAAAGTAAAACTCTTTCATCATTGACTTCCTTAAGTGAGTTTTGCTGGTTTTGTTCTCAATGACTGAAAAGTGTAGAGGAATAAATGGGTAATCAGATTGCCAGTATGCCTGTAAAGCTTTACAAAATGCTAGGTTTTAGTTTTAAAAAGCAAGCCTTTTGTGTGCATGTTACACTAAAAAGGCTAGTAAAAGCTGATTTTTAAGGGCATGCTTCTGTTGTAGTTTTTGACCAGTCATTATCTCTAGCCTTGTGTTGTTCCTATCTATTTCCTACCATAGAATATTCAAAGAATACTAAATTGTAAAGTCACTTCTGAAAACTTCCCCTCTTCCTTCTTGTGCATGTGTGTGAATAGGCACAACACTTTGAGTCAGACCTGTTCTAACAAACTCCTCTGAATCTGTGTATTAATGAAGAGTAAAAATGTAGACTTAGAAGATGTACCAGAATTTCTGTGTGAGCACTTCAGGCACTTAGGCTGTGATGTGCACCCTTTTCTAGTCCAGCTCACTGCTAGAGGTTAGCTGTCTTGGGTTTCAGACTCAAACATGCCTTTACAACCAGAGACTGTTGTCCTTAGGTGGTGTTTCTTCACTAGTGGCCTCTCCCCGCATCTGGAGTTTTGCCTCAGTTTATTATTTAGACATGTCAGTGTCAGAAGTGATGATCCACCCAGATGCTATGAAGTGGATGTATTACACACAAAATAAACAGTTCTCATCATCTGTTGCTCAGCCCTTTCCTCTGTGTCGTGTCTCAGTTTCTGTCCTTTGTCCCCAACGTGTGTCTGAGATCATCTCCTCTCAGCCACAACTGTGTTTGTCTGTTCTTGTCTTCAAACTTGTGCTCTCTCCAGCAGTGGGTTGCTTCAATTTATCACTGCTGCTGCAACAGCTAACTGCAGACCTTCTCAGCATCTGCTCCTGGGCTTTACTCTTTGCCAGAGAGAAGCACCCTGGCTCCTGCCTATCTCTGTGCTGGGGAATGGCTGTGTCTCCAAATTTCAGCTGCTCACTTCCTTATCCACTGATCTAGCCAAGTTTCGTGACTCACTTGCCTTCCTTCCATCACCCACTCTCTCTCCCTCCTCTCATGCATATTCCTGCTTTGACACTTGCTCTGTCCTGCTTAATCCTATTACTCTGTGTTCCTCCTTTAAAGTTAACCCATCTCTCATCCTCTGCTTGTATTGAGCTTGAAGATAAGCAGGGACTCAAGAGCACAATGCCTCCTTCATGTGCTTGTTGGAGCCCATTTGTCATTGTTGTGTTGTTTGGTTAGCCCCTGAGCTCCTCAGGGCACAGCCCTTGCCTCTTTCTGTCTTTGTGAAGTGGCTGACTCTTTGAGCTTTACATAAATAATAATATCACATCATTTAACAGCTGTCTGTCACTTTTCATCTTTATTACTGTCCAGTGTCCTACATTTTAAGTGTTGCATCACAAGTGTGGATAATTAGCCCTGCATTTAAAAAAAGACCAAGGAAAAGCTACTTTTTCACCTTGTATCTAGAAATATAGGGGTTTGTAAGTTTTTTAAGGAGGAATATTTATCAGCAGCAGCATGTAAGTACTTGGCTGAATAGACATCTGGCCCTGGTTCTGCTCTAATGATAATTTTACAGCAGTGAAGTTGCACTCCCTTTCCCTTCCTTCTCAGTGAGAAATGCTGATGACTAATGCATTTCCTCACCCAAGAAAGGTGAAATTCTTTGAATGTCATCACTCAGTTTGTCTTTCCTCACCTGCTCTGTTCTCTCAGCAGTCCCACTGCCCTGCCTAGATGCTTGGCCAAATTACTAACCTGTGTTATTAGTAAATAAGGCTTAAGAGTTGGGTGGTATTACTCTGCAGTAAATGCTCTACTCTTAGCAGTCCTACTGGCTCTCTTAATGTGCTCAGCAGGAAATGTAACAGAACAGCACTCTCCACATTTCAGAGTTCTCCAACAAGGAGGAAATATTACCCATCTTCTCCACTGCTGTTGCACAGGCAGGGAACAGCTGCTAAGTGAAAGCACTTTTTCTTCCCATGCAAGTCTGCAGGCAGGTCAACATCATCATTTCCATGGTCCCAGGGTCATTTTATAGAACTCTGCAATACCAGCAGAGGATGAGTGTGCACTGGCCAGGGCTGAGCAGGGTCCTTGAGCTGCAGCTGCTGCACTGTCACACTCAGGTCAGGTCAGTGGCAGGGTCACGGTCAGTCACACCTGGAAATTGGGGGATTTGGGTTGAATGGATGAGGCTGTAACAGGAGATCTTCTGAAATGATGAATGGACCTTGCTAGAACTTTGATTTCCTTGAAAATACACTCTTGTTGCTTTCTGCTTTTTTTGCAATTGTATGCAACTTTCATATTCTGCATTTTTCTCACACTGCCAACTAATAAATTAAGGTTTTAAGCTTAAGATTTTGCTCTCCCTGGAAGCAGCCATGAATATTCATAACAATTTGATATGCTCTTACCATAGAGTTGTCCCAGAGGTGGGATGCTTTGTGTGCTGTATTGTCCTCAGTGTGTTGAGGTAGGTTTTGGACCACCCCTCATGCCCAGGAGAGTCAGGAAAGGAAAAAAGGTCATAGTTTTGTGGTTGTTCTTTATGTCAGACAGCAGTTTAAAAAGAAATTGGCAAATTCCTTATGTCCAGTTGTGTAATGACTAAGACTAAATATGAATTGTCAATTGCAGAGTTGTATCCCATGAAATATTGGTAATAGGATAATTCTGCTTAGAAATACAGATGTGATTCCCTGGTGTTTCTGAAGGAAACTTCTGTGCCCATTGAAGAAGGCTTTGGTTTATTGGCCTGGGTGGGGTGAATGAAGTGTGGCTTTGACTGGAGAGGCTGTTGTAAGAGATTTTGCTGTTGTGAATCCCCTCAGGTATTAGTGTTGTAAAGAGTGTAAAAAAAAAGAACAGATGACAGAATGTTGCATGTGAAAATGAATGGAGCTGGAGTAACAGTTATATGCTTTGTTAAAAAAAAAAAAAAAGAAAAATATTTACAGTTGTGTGACTGATTCCTTGAGCTGTGAACATGCCAAAATTTGGAAACAATACAGTGTTTGTGTTGAAAATTTTCTAATTCAAATTTATAAAAACAGCCTGGAAAGCAAACAAATAACATGCATGCAAGTGTTGAAATGAAAGATTTTGAGGAGGATTCTAACCTGATGTCCCCAAAGAAAAGCAGACAGCCCCTGTCAGATTGATATACTGTTTAATATTCCAAGCACATCTGTCACTAAGCACTGCAGAATTGCTGTGTTCACATTAAGTGATCAGCAAAAACCTTTCTTCCTGTGGCTTCTGAAGTTTATTCAAAGAGAAACTGAAAAGCAGAGGGAAATCCCTTCAAGCACAGTTGGAAAGAGACGGGATTTCCCTGGGTTGATTTGATGCTTTTTTTGAACAAACTTAGACATTACAAAGGAAAATTTGTTGACTTTTTTTGGGTTTGTTTTTCAGATTAGGCATTGTTATTATGGTGTATCGAGCGATGCTTTTGAAACATCTTTATCCAACATTTGCAGTACTCCAGTGTGAATATCTGGTCTGTGAAGTTGTAACTTGGAAAGTGTGTTAGTTCTCACTCTTCAAAATGCCTGTAACTCATCAGATGTGCTCAGAGGGGTTTTCCCTCTCTGTTTTACTGGTAGTGTGTCAAAGGGAAGTACACACCTCCTGGTACTGTGGTGTGGAGTCTTGCCCATACAGCTCTGAAATCTGACAGTAAGGGAAGTGAACAAAAAAGCAAAGTTCAGTGTCAATTCCAAGTGGGACTGCAGTCCTCTTAGCTAGATGCCATATGATCAACTTTATTTATTTATTATTCAGGTAGCTGAATAGAATGTATTTTAAAGCCTTAGATGACAGGATTCTTGTAGGCATTTTAGTGCTGGAAGGATGTTCCTCAAAATGAAAAAAAAATACCAGAAAGGAGATTCCATGTGTTGAGAATGGTTGTGCTTCAGATTAAACAAATTATCTGTTATTGCACCCATTTTTGAGGATTAATTTTACAGCTTTTTATTAAAGCCAGCTGGTTTGACATGGGTAAGGATAAGCCCTTGGCAGGATGTGCTCACAGGCAGTGGTGTTTGCCATAACCAGGCCCAGCAGGCAAGCCTTGCATTACAGATTATTGCAGATTACGTGACATCTTCTGGCCTTCCACAGACCTGGTGACAAAAGGTGCAAACCTGCTGCTTTGTTCAGGACAGTGTCAGACAGCCCAGATGTGCCATTTCTGATCCCAGTGATGATTCTGAGTGGGATGGGGAGACGCCTCCCTTTGCTGCCCTTGCTGTACAGAGTGTTAGGGTTTGGTACAAGGTTCCCACTGGGCAGGAGAGGCCGCCTGACCCCCACCAGCTGCCTCACACCTGCTCTCCCGGCGTGGCTGTGTCGTTGCAGGGCGTGTTGGGCAGGCAGTGGCCCTGCGTGCCAAGGCCTTTGGCTTCAGTGTGATTTTCTATGACCCGTACCTGTCGGACGGCATGGAGCGCGCCCTGGGGCTGCAGCGCGTCAGCACTCTGCAGGACCTGCTGTTCCACAGCGACTGTGTCACCCTGCACTGCAACCTCAACGAGCACAATCACCATCTCATTAACGACTTCACCATAAAGCAGGTAATCACCTCGCTGGGTGCCCCCACACCGGGGCTGCTGGCCAGCTCTGTATAGCGTTTATTGCCGTAAATAGGTAGATTCTCATTGGATAGAAATATTTCTCTTCTGCTGCTCTAAGATCAAACAGGTCTATAATTGATTAGGAACTAGCTGGTTGTTTATGTATTGTTGTTTTTACTGTCTTTTTGGCTCAGTAACATTGCATTTGTGGAAATAATTTGCTCTTCTAAATATCACTGAGATTTAATGAAGTGGCATTGATGTAAAAGCACTTTTTCTGTGTCTTGCAGTAGCTACTTCCTCTACATGTGTATTTTCAGGTAGCAATTCTGCCTTTCACCGTTGTCCCTCAGTTTGAGTTCCTTTGATGCAATTTAAGGATTATGACTAAATGGCTCCCCCCTGTGCTCAGTCCTGATGCTCATAGAGCACTTCATGGATAGAGCTCATTTACAGCATTGCATTATTGGGAAAAATAATGTTTCTTGGAATTAGTACTAACTTCTCCAATATTTGTGTATTGGTAATACACAAAATAATAAAATAATTTCAAAATCTGGGTGTAGTAACTGCTCCATTGTTGAAAAATTTGATAATAGAAGCCAAGCATTTAATGAAAAAGTTTGAGTCCAGCTTTAGTGTGGGTAACAGCCAGAAGTAAAACTCTGAGACATAAGAATGGAGTCAACGTAAAGAAACCCTAAGACAGCATAGTTGATTTGGCTGGTCTTTATATATAATGGGTTTATATGTTGGTAACAATGACAGTAGACTATTTTGCAGTAAAATCATTGCTTGTCGTCTGAAGAATAGTTTGTACCCACTATTCTTGAACTTTAGAATTTCAGAACTTACTGAGCATGTTCCACAATCATGTAGGATCATGGCACAAAACTGACAGTACAACACACTTCTTGATTTGAGAGTTTAGGGATTTTGCAAATCCATCACAACATAGAATCAGGATTTGGAATTTAAAACTCTAAAAAATTAAGAAGCTTAAAATGAAACCAAAGAAACCAGAGCTCTGTCACCCTGCCTTGAATATTGTCTTCTGTTGTATGGCTGGGTACATTCAGTGGTTATTACATAGTGAGATGTCTTTTCAAGCAGACATCAAACCAGACAGCATCACACTGAATTCCATGGGACCACTGAGCATTGGTCACTTTATTACACAGCAGTTGTGAACTTTGGGCCAACTCACCACAGCAGGTTTTTGAGTGGAGGCAGAGAAATGTGTTGAGCTTTGGAGAAGGCACAGCACATTAATCAGAGAAACAAACAAAGGAAAACATGTTAAAACTGAGGAATGCCATCTGAAATGAAATGCCTGTAATAAACTCTGCACTGGAAAGTATCTTAAGTAAGCATTTATCTTCCTATTTGTTATCCTTCATGATCAAAGCAAGGATTAATTAAAGTGTTAGATGATAGTTCTTGCTTTGGGTAGGAGTTTGGGTGAGGCAGTCTGGATAGTAAAGTGGATGTGAAACCCATGAAATTATAACCCTTTGACTGCATAGTTTGTGTAGAGCATATTCTGATTTAGGCTGACAGGTGTTGGAGTTGGCCTAGAATTTCTAGAGAGCATTGCATACCCTTTTTGTCCAATACTGCATGCTCATGTCATAACCAGCTTTTAAACAAAGTACTGAGAAGTATGGTGCATCTCATTTCACAGAAATCTCACCCTGAACTTTGTGGAGTCTGAGCTGACATACACTTCAAGTGTCTTTGAAAATTTGGTGTCTGTCTTCTCTTAAGTAACTTTTCTAGTGAATTTATCTTTATTCTGTAAGGCCATCCTGCTTGTCCTTGGAGTCCCAGAGTAGCTCAGAGAAGTGTTTCAATGAACTTGTGCTCTTAAGAGACTGAGGTCATCTTTAGTTATACAGATTGGAGAAAAAACTGCGGTTTAAACACAACACTTTCATAAAGCAGCTCTGCAGGTTCAGTGTAGGTGAATTTACCAGACGTCAGCAGTTCCAACTGTGAAGCTCTTTCAAGCTTCCACCCATTGTTAAGGATCATCTCCAGCTGCATCCACCCTGACAGTTTATCATGAGTCACATAATTCATTCCCTCTAGAATGCATTTATGCAGTCATGTTCTGTTTGATTGGAAAGTGTCTTAGTGCTAGTTCTGGAGTTTTGTAAATAGTCCTAAAATGAAAACTCAAGCAAGGTTGTTGGACAGATTGGACAGAAGATTTTAGCAGGGTTCACTTTAAGTAAAATGTTCGTGTCCTTCAGAGGGCCTGTAAATACACCAAGCTGTACTTAGAGCTGCAGTTAGCAGTTTGCCCAGAAATGGGCAGGGTGTGTGAGCTCCCAGGAACCTTTATGGTGAGTCTGCACAGCTGTGAGGGGCTCTTGGGTGAGCCCTCCTGTGCTGACCAGGAACTGGAGAGGCACTGATGGTTCCCGTAAGGAATCTCTTGTTACCAGAGCAGCTTAAGATCCTGCCCCAGTTTTTGTGCTGTTCTGATTCCCAAATTAATTACATAAAGCTGGGAGAAGCATCCTTGAGTTCTGCCCCTGTTACTGGAGTTGGGTTTGGCTGTGTGGATGGATCTCCTGTAGGCCCAGGAGCCTGCAGATGGAGAGAGGCAGGGCCACGTTAAACCTTGAGAGCTGGCCAGTAAAATATGGTGAGTTCTTTCTTTATAAAACACTGCAGGCATGTGCATATTAATATTCTGTATGACCTCATTAAAAAAAACAACCACAACTGACTTATTCAAACCTCCTTGTTGTTGGTGAAATTGGCATTTTGAAGTGTAGGTTTCATGAAGCTGAGTTGGTGTCAGAATGTTGGGGTTTGCTTATTTTTATGTTGAGAGATGGAGTCGGTACAAAATGAGATTTCCATTATTCATCTTCTCCATGGTTCCTGCCCTTCATGTGCTTTCCTTCATGCACAGAGGTGTTGAGACATCTGTCAAAGATGAAATACCAGGGTGGCTGGAAGCCGGATGTTGTAATTTATGTTTATTTCAGTGCCATTTCTCTTATTTAAACTGCCACTTTGTTTTCGAGTTGTGGATGTATTATGGTGTAAATTGTTGTAGTTCTCCCCATACTGATGGTAGTGTCATCTGCAATGCTAATCTGCACAATGCACAGCACAGCTTCTCTCCTGGGCACACGGCGTTCTCAACCAAATTCATTTTCATGCCTTTTAATTGAATAATAGAAGGATTCTTTAGACCTTTATTTGAAAAGTCTCACAGGGGAGGAGGAAGCTGAAGTAACAAAAATAAATAATGCATACATCTACTGTGTTTTGGCAACTAAAGGGAAAAGTGTTTGAAAATCCAAAAGCATTGATTTTTCTGAAAAATTCATGTAGGCTTTTATTTGTGTGAAAGTTGAAAGCCACAAAATATGAATTTGTTTAAGAATGTGCTGTAGTTTCTGTCTCATGCAATTTCACAGTGAAATAAAAAGGCATAAAATGATCTGTCACTTTCATATGCACAGTTGTACCTTTTGATCATGTTACTGCACAATATCTGAAACAAGGCTTCTATTAAAAGACACTACTTACAAGAAACAAAAGGTTATTAAGTGCTGTGAAATAGCATTTTATGTTAGAAGCATCACATTTGATGGTACTTTCCAGTGGAAAGGGAAGACAACTGTTACAGTTTAAACCAGCTGAATAGCCTTTGTTGTAATGGATGCTTCTTTTGAGTAAAAAAATAATGCCACAACGGTTTTATTTCATTTATTTTTATTTCATCATTCTTGTTTTTAACTTTCCCTAGATGAGACAAGGGGCTTTCCTGGTCAACACAGCTCGAGGTGGGTTAGTAGACGAAAAAGCACTTGCACAGGCCCTGAAGGAAGGAAGGATACGAGGGGCAGCCTTAGATGTACATGAGTCAGAACCATTCAGGTGCTTTTCCTTTTCTTTTCTTTTTCTTTTGTTCACTTTCTTATTTTTAAGTCTTAGTGCATGATACAATCAACAGCAACAAGTAAATTGAGTTTTCTGTTTTATTTGGTAGCTAAATATTCCTTAGCAAAGCAACATGAATCTGTGCAGCACTGGATTAATGCAAATGTAGATAGAGTTTGTGTGTGTGGTTAGAAGTAAAAAAAGTGACATCCAAGATTTAATTCCTTAAAAAGAAAACTAAAACAAAGCCAGTGGGTTTATTTAGTAGAAATATCAGGAACCTGAGTTCAAATCCTGGCCATGGCTTTGAGGAGAGTGCCCCTCTGCCACTGATGCAGCTTGGAGGCAAATAATGCCTGAACAGGCTCTTTGAAAGGCAAAGAGTTGAGATGTGGTGTGGGAAGTGCTTTATGACACCTTTCTGAAGGAAAATACATTTGTCCAGATTGCCTCTGCAGGAAAGCCATAAGTGTGTGAGAGGTTGCAAAAAAAGGTTCAGGAAGGCTGTCAGAGTGCAGGTTTTATTTTGTCTTACCCTTTACAAGGGGAGTTGTCACTCTGCTGTCAGCAGCAGGGCTGGTAGCTCAAGCCTGAGTTTCTGAATGACTCAGTCCAGTGTTCCAGGCAGAAATGCACCACTCCCCTCAGTGGCGTTGGCATTGAGATACCAGCACTCCTCATCAAAATGAGCCTGTTTCTTATGTCCTTGAGGCTTGAGCACAGACTGCTGTGGCTTAGTCCTTGCATGTGACAAGCCTTTTTCAGGCTGGGCAGGGAAAATCGTTATTTTTAACTTCAACAATTCACATAAGTTTTTGAAGAAGAACAGATTCAGGGCAGGTTGGAAAGACTGGAGAGAGGACAGTATCTCTCATTCCAGCTTGAGGGGGAAATAAAATCTTTGAAAAAATAGAATAATATCCTTTTTGTCAGAAATTTTATATCTGCTGAGTGAGGCATGATGCCACATGACAAAAACTTAATTTTCTGTATGCATACCCTGGATTCATTTACTCCCCAAGGTAGTCATTGCAGTGCAGTGGTGCTGTGCAAAGCCAGTGTAGCAGCTCAGGGGATTTGCAGCTCCATCCATTCTTCCCAGTTGCTGTCTGGGATGTGCACAAGCAGCCCAGTGCCCCTCTAGGAACCCCAATTCCTGCGTGGAGATGCCATGTGCAGAGATTCAGCTGCAGGATTACAGCCACAGTTTCCTTTGGCTGCAGTGCTGCATGTCTATCCCATTGCAGCATGCGCTCTTTATTCAAGAGTTTTGCCAGATATTTTGATGTTTATTGAACTACAGATGAAATCTATCCTTTTATGAATTATGACCAACCCTGAAAGCACGCTTTTGTCTTAAAATATTTGCTCTCCTGTTACAGTTGACTGCAAGATTATTAAAACTGGAAATGACTAGGAGGAGCAAGTTTCCATTATTTTCAGTTTCTCTACTTTGTATCTGTGATAACACTTTTACACAGATTCATTGCTTTCCCTAAAAAACAATCTGTAAATTTCCTTCTTTCTGTGGAGTTTCTATAAAGGGATGGGAAAGAAAAAACAGCTAAAAATTAAAAAAAAACCAACTTGAATTATGCAAAAAGCATTGAGGCTGCTGATGGACACACCTCTGATTTGGAAATAATTGTAAGATTTTTTTCTTTAAATGATTAGATGTCATACTGACAGAAAGAGAAGAGCTTTGTTAGTTAATGCAATAAAAGTAAAATTGTGATGATCTAGACAAATGGAATGACATCCTAAATTAATTTGGGTTTTCCTTTATGCATTTCTGCCCCAGAACTGGAGTGGCAGTGACTGTAGTTACAGTAAGTGCATTGGACAGAAGCTAATGTTGCTGCTATACTTAAGTTCCACCCTTTGAGTCTATAAAGTGATTGTTGCTTATTTATACCCTAAATAATACATTAAATTAACAGAACTGTAAACAAGCACAATAAGGAATAGAAATGCAGTTATTTTGTGTTGTAGAAATTAATCTGTGTATGTACAAATCCATCAGGATTCCTCACCTTGCTTTTCCCCTTGCCCCCCAATATTTTTTTGTCATTTGATCTTGTTTTAAATTTTCATTTAGCTTTAGTCAGGGCCCCTTGAAGGATGCACCAAACCTGATCTGTACCCCACATGCAGCCTGGTACAGTGAGCAAGCCTCCATTGAGATGCGGGAGGAAGCGGCGCGAGAGATCCGAAGGGCGATCACAGGTACTGGCTCACACTGCTCTTGTCATTAGCTCCCTCACTCTGTGGTTCTTGCTAAGAAACCTATTTCTTCAGTCTTGAGAGATGCCTAAAAGCAGCAGCCTTGGGTTTTGTTTCTAATACTTGGAACACAGAAATCAGCAAGTGCTCACTAAGTCTATTCTCAGAATTGGAACAAGTAATTTTGGAGGTTCTTTGCAATTATATAGGGAAGGCAGGCATTGCAGAATAAGTCCTTTTTTCATGTATAGGAAATGTATTTATACGTGGAAAATCATCTGCATTTTTCTTTGTTGCATATAACTATTACCCATTGATGGATTTGACTGCAAGTCCTCCTGGTATTGCTGGTATCTTCCTTAGCTTTTCCTAGACACTCCTTTATACTTGTCATGAGCAGTTCTCTGTGTAAAGTTTTCAGTATTTTGTTGGGAAGTTATTCTATTTTAGATGTTCCCCTCTTTAAAGCCCTGCTAAAGAAGTCTGGCATTTTAAAGGGCAGAGTGTCTTTGTTATATAACTGCCATGTAATTGTAAACTGCTCACATAAGAGAAAACAGCTACGTCTCAAACATGCACTGCTAATAAATAAAATGAGAGGACTGAGCCATTTGGCATGGGTTTGAATCCCTTGTAGCCTAAAATAAAAGGAAGGATTTTCATACTGGAAAATGATTCATTAAGCACTAATGCTTTCCCTTTAGTTGGACTTTGCTGTGTCCCCCTTGGCGATGGCGGCTGAATGCTCTGCAGACATGCAGGGCCATCTGTGTCACCTTGAGAGCAGTTCAGTGCCAGCACATTGCTCTGTTCCACAAAGAGCACTGGCAGTAGCCTTCCCTCTGCCTTGTGCCTGGAGAGGCCAGGCAATTTAGTTTCATTTATAGCCTGTGCAGAAAGAAGATTCTCTTCTGGATGCTAATTAAAGACACCTCTTAAACTCCTGAGCTGAATTGTCCTTTACTGGATGATTTCACTCTGTTTTAGAGGTGACCTGAGGAGCCTGACCATCCTTTTCCTGGAATTGGTGCTTGTGGCTGTGCTCCAGAACTCCAGTGCTGCATTTGTTTGTTTGTCAGGGTGTTCAGTAGCTGTTGCCTGCTCCCAGACAGCTCTGGGAGAGATTGCACAAACCAGCATCCAATACCTGTGATTGATGTGCAAACCAGCATTAATAGGCTGTTGTCTGAAAGTAGAGAAGAGCCAGCTATCCAGAGCTAGTTTTATGTTAAATTTGTGCAGTAGCCCAAGCATATGTGCCTAGAAAGGCAGACACAGTTCCTTCAAGTGTGATGGTGCTCTCAGCGATCTGGATCATTGATTTGTATCGAAGCTGTCAGCACTTCAGTGTTTGCATATGGTTTTTAGTAAGATCAAACTGAGACCAGCATTAAGGAGGTGAGAATGACATTGAATTGCAGTGAAACAAATGTAGGAAAGATACAGGAAATGTGGGATAAAGCTGGATATATGAAAACCATAGGGGAGCACAAAGAAGAGAGGGTGTAGAGAGGGAGAATAATTGGAAAAAGGTGTGAAGTGTAGGAATGAAGGCTATGACTACCATCTGACAATAAAAATGTTAAAGTGTTTTTGCTGTTGCTTAAAAGTCAATGATGTTGTGATGTGTAAAACAGAAATAATCAGCAGAGATTAAATACCTTGAAATATATTTTTAAACTCTGAAGCATTCCAAGTATGAACTAAGGAGGACCACTGGAATGGATGTAAGAGATAGGGCAAGCATGGCAAGTGAAAAGATAATTAGAAGTTTAAAATAAATTAAAAAATACTTACTGGGTTTAGAGGGGAGACTAGTAGAACATGCCTACAGAAGTTAGCAAAATGAAGAACAAGGTGGGCAAAGAGGAAGACAGGATTGAGAAGGATAAACATTAGAAGAAGAAAGGTACTGTTTAAATTTGTGGACAGTTCTGGCAGAAGTTTAGATGGATGCATATTTTAGCTACATTTTGAAGATGATTTCTCGGTGGTTCACCTATAATGGGTTATGTAGCTCACCTTGTTCAGTGCTGAGCTGAAGGCCCTTTCAGGTTGTGCCCAGGAGATGTGCCAGGTTCAGGGACATCCGCTGAAGGCATGGAGTAACCCTATTTGATGGGATCCATTGCACAAAAAGCAGTTCTGTGAAAAGGCTTTTTTACAGCCCCATTGTGGCCAGGCTGATGGGTAGGAATTGCAGGCAGAGATGGTGAAGTCCTTGATCAGATTTCCAGTAGGAAGCTGGAGACAAAAGGCTGAGTTCTTCAATGGTGGAGCATGGTCAGTTTTTGTGAGGGTTTCTGGAGTCCCACTGCCAGCAGTGGCAGGGGTGGACTCAAAATTACCCCTTTCTGCCCCTCTGTGCAAATGCACTGTAAGATTGAACTTCAGTGAAGACACATTAAAACAGATGCCAGAAAAAACACATGCTCCAATTGATCTCTCTCCATTTAAAATAGGTGGGAACTTTCCTATTGCTATGAAGAAAATCTGTGTTGGATCTGCTCATGTCATTTGTAGCAGGGCTGAAGATAGTTCTGCAGATGACAGTCACAGGCTTGTCCAGTGCTGAATTGAGGATTCAGGTTCACAGATTTTCCAGTCTTAAAACTTCAGTTGTACTTCAGAGGTTAAGGAAGAGTTTAATGAAGTGAAGAAAGGAAATTCTGGTGTATTTTCATTTTATGTAGGAATGAAAGGCATGGCTGAGGATTGATACATTGCAGTAAATAAAAGTGAAGAGCAATTTAGATAAAGAAGGGAAAGTTCAGGAGGACAGGGAATAAGTGCTGGTCATTCCATTCAGAATTCTATATTTTTCATAAAGTGCTTTTAGTTGCTGTTGCAGGTGGAAGGAGAAGGAGGAAAGTGATGTTAAGGACAGAAAGCAGGGGGCTAGATTACTGAGTCTGATTGGTAGCTGTGCTCTATATCCTAATTACAGCTTCTTGGAAAGATAACTCCTACTGATTTTGGTTCTCCTGAGACCCTGTATAGAAGAGATAAAGAGAGACAGGAAAATCAAAATTAAGCAGAGCATTTCAGCCATTATTGCCTAAGTCCCAGGCAAAAGGCTACAGCAAGGATCAGAAACAAGCTCTTAGTGTCATTTTATGTATTGATTTAAATACACAAATATTTGTAAGTATTTTTTAACATAGACATACTAAGAGTATGAGGCACACAATTTTAATACATTTTTATTTCTCTTCCTTGCTTCATCTTAGGTCGTATTCCAGACAGCCTGAAAAACTGTGTTAACAAAGATCACTTGACTGCAGCTACACATTGGGCCAGTATGGACCCTGGAGTTGTTCATCCAGAGCTTAATGGTGCTGCATACAGGTAAGTGTGCTGAAGAGGTAGAGGAAATACCTCCATAATTCAGTGTAGGTATTCAAGAATAGATAAAAGAGTTTCCTATTAATGATTGAAGTGCTTTTGCATTACCAGCACCAGCTGTATTGGTTTTGTAATCGTTGTGTTCAGGAGAATAATCCTGTTTTGCTAGTTGATACCAGTCATGCTGTGTCTGGCTATAAATGCTCTTACAGCCTTTTTTCTGTTGGGTTAGTGTGTGAGCAATATTTGTATATTCAAGGAAAACAATTCTGGTCTTCTCCAGTGTTGCAGTGGAAGTGTTTTGGTTTTTTTCTGAAGGTAATGATGCAGCTGTAGGTTACAGAAAGACTTTCAGTAATAAACTTGCATTGTTTTGTGGCCTCCAGACACAAGAGAGAGCAAGTAACCCAGTATTGAAAGCAGTGCAACAGCCTGTGGTGATTATGAAAATATGTTTAAAATAGCTTTTTCTAAATTATATGTTTAATTTTTAAGCAGAAGCATTTGAGAGACTTGATCTATGTATTCTCAGTCAACTGTGAAAGCAGGTCTTAATAATTAATAGAAAGGGGCAATTTTTTACATCTAATATGCACATTCCTGAGTTACTTTGTTTGCTCCAGAGTCATTCTCTGTCCCTTTACCCCTAGCAGCTATTCTAGCAGCAGATTCTTCCTAGTAGCCAGCTTCACACAGTTTTTATTTATGAAAAACACCTGCAGGTTTTATGTTTTCCACTCTGATATTTACACATGAGTAGGATGAAGGTGGCAGAAAGCTCCAAGTGCCAGATTCCCTCAGTGCCTTGAGGAAAGGGGCAGTGCAGTCCTGTCACTGTTTTGTCATAGCTCACTCTCCTAATCCTCATCCTTCCACTGTCCTTCCTCAGGCACCCACTTTACCTTTGCTGTTGTTTAGGAGGACTCCCCATACTTGCAGTAGAGGGGGATCCTGATTTTGTTATCCTGTCCCAGTGACTTGGAGCAGTCTCATCAGAAAGGGGTGGAGGGGTGGCAGGGATGAGTGTCACCCCCTCTGTCACCCCCTCTGCCACATCAGGAGCCACAAGTGCACCAAGGGAAAAGAATACCTTGGATTTGGTGATCACAGCACTTGATGTTGATTTCTGGCAGTGTGCCCATAGCCCTAAATATCCAAGAAGGGTGGTTTTATTTGCTGAAATGAGAAGCTCAAGCACACATGTTCTCCTCCACACAGCATCTGGTTTCAGGGACTGCAGTTTGGGGTAGAGAGGACATGGCTGAATGTAATTGGGGCTTAAAGGCAGGTGTTGCTGGACAGGAGGTAATAACTCCAACCCTGTCATGGCAGTTGAGAACAGGGGTCCATGCCCAAATAAAATGCAGCTTTTTGTTCTCATTTTGGGGGTCACAAGTCCAGCAGCAGCAGGCTCTGCAGCCAGAAATTAATTTTAACTTAGGAATGTTTGGGGGAGTTAATGATTTACAAGGTAAAGACCATATGTATTCAATTTAAGCAGGGTAAACACAGAACTGAGTGGCCTTTTAAGACATTGTTTCAGTCCATTTTTTTGATAAAGAAAATTTATTGTAAAATTCTGATTTCATTATTTTCAAATGCAAAATAAAAGTTGTTTTAGGAATTTTGAGGCAGGAGTTAATAGTTATACAGTAAATGTTAAAAGCTTTTTGGAAGGGCAGTAGAATAGTGTTAGAAGGTGGGTAAAGGCAGTTACCACTGTGTGAAGTGTAAAATATGCATCACTTGAAGCCCAGGTTTTATGGAGGAATTGGTTTCAATAGCAGTGTTTGCTGATGCTTAATTCCTACCTGGATTAAGTACAGCATTTGAACTGATTGTTCAAACCAAGTTTTTCCATCTTTTCTTTGCAATCCAAGATGATGTTGAATTGAGTGAGTTCTGCAGTCTTTCACAGACAGTACAATGTTTCAGATGTGCTAATAACTGTATCATACTCATGTAATTGCATTAGAAGATAAGACCTGGGATAATAATTGATATGTTAAAAAATGCAGATATCTCTTTTAGTGAATTAAAACTAAGGAGGTTGTTTTATTTTGGATATATAATTCACTTGTATTTTGATGTAGGACAGAAATCTCAAATTACAGATATTATCACAAGCTAAGAACACTGAGCATTAGTCAGCAGATTGTAATCTAGATCATCTGAATATCATCATATTCTGGGGAAAACAAAACCATTTGCTGTGTGAAATGCAAGACACCCTATCAACACTAAAGGTCATGCAAACAGGACCTGTCCCATGGGTAAAGATCAACAATACTCCTGAGAAGGAATTGTTTGTAGTGGTCAGGCATAGCATACCCTGATCTGGTGTTATCACTGTGTATTTGTTACCGAGCTGTGAAATAACTCCCTGCCACTTCCTGTCACAGGCACAGAGAAATTCAGCAGCCAGGAACAGTGGTTGTACCATTTATAGACATTTCCACACATCTTCCTGCCTCCTAGCAGGTGGAGGATAAGGCTGGATATGGCTCTGAGCATGGCAGGGAGTTGGAACAAGTTGATCTTAAAGTCCCTTTTATCCCAAACCATTCCATGATTCTGTGAATATTTAAGTACTGAAGAGGTACTTGGATGGGCATGGCTGGATGTTGGTAATTCAGGAGTTATTTCACGTTGAGGTGCTTCACTGGTGATTTCCAGATTCAGTGCATGTTAACAGAGTGCACTTGAAAATTGCAACTCTTCTAGGACAGACTCAGTTTCTTTAACAGAGCTTGATATAGTGAATTCAAGGTGCTTCTGCCATTTAAAAGATAGGTGAGAGTAAAGTAGAAATTAAAATTGAAGAAGTATAACTGATTGCTCACTTCTGCTTTCACAAAAATTTAGTTCAGTGGACATTCTACCTGGAAAACATTTCAGCTTACTGCTGCCAGAGGAGGAACATAGAGGGGAACTTCACGAAGTGCTGGAGAGGATGTATTTGCTGGTTGAGAATAGAAAAAATGGAAAGACTGGAAAAGCAATAAATAGCAGAAAAAGGGAAAGTTCTATAGAATACATATGCTCACGGATAGAGGCTGGAATTTATGTGCCCTTTCAGAGATAGGATTTGAGCAACACTGATGATTAAAAAGGGACAAAAATTATAGAAAGAGGATTGCAAAGCAGGGTTAGGAGTGGTCAAGTTCAGTGCAGTTTCTGTGGAGCAGGATGGTGTCTGTATATTGGCTGCTGCCACTGTGTGGCTTTAGGACAAGAAAAACAATCACAGGGCCTCTGGATGTTACTCAAAGTCTGTAGGAAACCTGTCCCTGAGGTGAGGTGCTGGCAGGTAGGATCCTGGTGGTTATGGCTTGGTGTCCATGGGAATGTCCTTATACTCAGCAAGGATATTTGGAGTCAGTAGAATTACAGATGTGCAGTTTGAAATGTTTAATGTGCTCGTGGGGTAACTCTTAGTGCTCCTGATCCAGCACTGTCCGTTTTCACAAGGGGAGGCTCTGGCTTTTCTTCCTGAGGAAAACACAGTTGCAGAAGTTGCTCTCTCCTTGACTTTGTTCCAGCTTTGGTGTGTTTGGAGGGAATATGTTGTTAGAAAGTAGAGATTGTGTTGAAAACAGCTGCAGTGTTGGACTTGTAAATGGAAATTTGTGTTGTGTTGTGTGTCTTGAACAGAAAAGCTGTTTCAAAATTAAATTTAGGTAAAACAATACTGTCTGACAGTTTTCATAGGCATTGAAGCAAATTTGATTAATAAGATTCAAATGGAGTTACTGAAACAAGCAACTAATTCCATTAGCAAGTGCAAATGAATTCCAAGGAGCCTCTGTGGAGAGGGAATTAGCGCAGGACGCCCTGTGAATGTGTGCAGAGTTGGGAGCAGAGTTTGCTGGCCTGCAGGAGGTGGGATCAGTCCCAGATGCAGTGCTGGGTGTGCAGGAGGCTTTGCCAGGATCGCCAGGGCAGTGTGTGCTGTCCCTTGTGCCATGTCAGCCCTGCTGGGCCCCTCTGGCTCTGTGTTCCAATCCAAAAGTGCTTCCCGTGATGTTTCTGTGGTGGGAGCAGGAAAACAACTCAGAGTGCCTGATCCAGCTTTTTTCTCCTGAGCCTTGCCTAAGTTCTGCACTCATTTTCTGCCAGTTTGAGGGAACTTGGGATGAGCAGCACAAACATTTATTACCATGGAGAAGATGCAGAAAAGGGGTGAAATTCCCAGGTGCATTGAGCTGTGGTGAGGAGAAGATCAACAGCAGAATAATGTACTTGAAAAAAGCTCGACAAGTGCCTTTTGTCCCAGGTAGTCCTGGGTAAACCCTTGGGCAGCAAAAGCTGCAGTGAGTGGTGGTTTTTGTGTTCAGGATTTCAGATGGATAATGCCCTCACCTGGGTGCTTGGGTGGGCAAGGACAGCAGGAGAGAATGAGGGAAATGAGGGATGAGTGGGCAACTTTATGATGAGCAGGGGAGGCAAAGGGTCAGTGCTAGTGGCCAGTGTGACATAACTTGCAAATAGGTTTTGAGGTATTTGACTTTAAAAACCTTCATATTTTTATTAAATCCATGTGTAGCTGTTTTTATACAGCACTGTGAAGCACCAGTGTTCATCAATTACATCTGAAGGGAACAGTAAATTTGCAAGATTTTTTCAGCCTGATAACATCAGAACCATCATAAAATCAAGCTGAATCAGAGGGTGATTCTTTTGTTGAATGTACAAAATATTTAAGCCTCAGTGCTTGTCCAGATAGAGGAAGAAATCTTTAAAACCATCCATAAATTTTGTGTTTGCATTTCCCTTTCTTGTAGTCTGCCTAAAGCACTTGTCCTTGTGTAACTGGCACTCGTTCTCATTCAGACAAGTGCAGTGGCAAGTTTGCTGCTGAAAAAGTTACTGAGGTGCAATAGTTTGTCATCCTATTATTGTGGGGGTGTCTTGGCTTTTTGGGGGAGCTGTCAGGAAGCTAAGACTGCAAAAATAGTGTAAACAAATACTTTTCCAAACCACAGCAATGAAAATTTTAAATTCCTACATGAGAATGAAAGAGGACGAAAAGGAAAAGTTGTAGAGAACCTATTGCACAGACCTAGCTGGAATTACTTCTTGTTGAGGTTATACTTTGAGAGGAGCAAAACTTGAACGTGGTTTCCTTTGCTGTGCTGTTACTCCTGCTATTCAATCTGAAGAAACAATCTGGCAAACTTTCATGTCTCATTTGGTTAAAATACAGTGCATGATTTGCTTTATGTAGCAGCATCTGCATGTGGCATCTCACCTGGAGCTGAACCCTGTGTCTCTAACTGGTCTGAAAGCAAAATAAGCATCTCTGTAGCTCTGGAAGGAGGCAGGGTGGGTGTGCAAACCCAGAGCACCAGGAATATTTCTGTGTCTGCTCTGGGGTGCCCTGACCCCCAGGGCAGCACTGACTTTCACCCTCATCCATGGAGAAAGTTTCCCAGACTTCAAGATAGACTGGGATCCACAAAAGTGTGAAATAGATTATAGAGAGCAGTGTGGGTGTGTCACTTGGGGAGAAATTGAGGTTTTGGGGTTTTTAGTGTGCTGTGGATGGAAGCAAGATGGAGGGCACAGGGTGTCATCCTGGGTTTCTTCTCTATGCTGCTTCTTCCTTCTTCTCCATGGGTTTGGGTGGCATTTTGTAACTGGGCAGAAAAGTCCCCATTGTGGGCTCTGTGGGATCAGTTATTGGGTTAAAAGGGGAAATAATCCAGGTGTCAGCTCTTCATTGGATAGTTCAGTCTTGTTGGCCATTTTGTGCCTTCTGATGAAAGGCTGCAGAACTCCCAGCAGTGAGACTGTTGTACTGATCAGAAATAACGAACGAATTATAATTATTATATATATATATAATTATTTATATATTATAAATATTATATATAATATAAATATGTTATATATATTTATATAATATTATATAGATTATAAATATAATTATATAATATTATATATAATATTTATATATAATATATAAATGTAAATATATATAATATAATAATTATATTAAATAACATATATATTATTTAATATAATTATTATATATAATAATTATTAGTATAATTTTATATATATATATATATATATAATTATATTAAAATTATAATTTAAATAATAACGAAGTGTGAGCACGAGCTGCCATCTCAGTGCCTGAAGCCCCAGCTGTCCCCGCTCTAACGCCCTGTGTCCCTCTCCCCAGCAGGTACCCGCCGGGCGTGGTCAGCGTGGCCTCCACGGGCATCCCCGCGGCGGTGGAAGGCATCGTCCCCAACCCCATGTCGCTATCGCACGGGCTCCCCGCCGTCGCCCACCCGCCCCACGCGCCCTCCCCCGGCCAAACTGTCAAACCAGAGGCTGATAGAGAGCACCCCAGCGACCAATTGTAGCCCACAGCAGCATTCCCTGCGCCGCGCCGGAGACAGCAGCTCCGCTCCGAGCAAAACCCTGGATTTGGATTCAAGGCAAAACCATGAACTTGCAGGAGGAGACGATTATTGCTTCAGAAACTGGTCCAATATACAG